>NC_048264.2:31217512-31520542 GCF_005286985.2 Setaria viridis | reverse complement strand
CCTGGATCTCGCCGCCATCTCCCTCCCCATGGCCAGCGGCGCCGCCTTCTCCCTCCACCTGGCCCACGCCGCCATCTCCCTCCCCCTCCATGGATCTCGCCGCGCCACCGTCGTCTCCCTCCCTCGGCCCACGCCGCCGCTGTCCCCTCCGCCCCTGCCCACGCGCGCCGCCGTCTCCCTCCCCCGGCCCGCGCTGCCGCCGCCCCCTCCGCCCCTGCCCACGCGTGCCGCCATCTCCCTCCCCCTCCCTGGATCTCACCGTTGGGGGAGGGAGGGAGGGGCGGCCCCGGCCGTCGGATGTCGCCGGTGGGGAGGGGGCGGCCGGAGAGGGAGGGGGAGGGAGAAGGAGGGGGCCGGCGCCCGGATCTCGCCGGTGAGAGGGAGAAGGAGGGGGCCGCCACCCGGATCTCGCCGAGGAGGGACGCAGGGAGGGGGCGGCCGCCGGGGGAAGGAGTGGCGGCCGGCCACCGCCGGATCCGGCCCCGGGAGGCCACCACGGCCCCGCCCACCATGGCCTCCGCCGGGGGAAGGAGTGTGGCGGCCGGCCACCGCCGAATCCGGCCCCGAGGGGCCACCATGCCCCCCGCCCACCATGGCCTCCGCCGGATCCGGCCTCGAGGGGCGGCGCGGCGGAGGGGAGGGAGGGGAGGGGGCTGCCGGAGGAGAGGGGAAGGGGCCGGGGCCGCCCTGGGTCCGCCGGAGGAGAGGGAGGGGAGGGGGCCGGGGGGGCGCGCTGGGTCCGCCGGAGGAGAGGGAGGGGAGGGGGCCGGGGGGCGCGCTGGAGGGAGGGGGCCGGGGGGGGCGCGTGCGGTGGTGGTGGCTGCAGGAGGGAAGCGGGGTGGGGAAAGAAGAGAGGAGAGTGGAGGGCGGTCTGCGCGGGGGGGGGGGGTTGTTTTGAGGGGGGGCCGTCTGGTTTGCCGAGTGTCCTATGTGGACACTCGGTAAAGGGTTTCTTTGCCGAATGTCCAACGTAGGACACTCGGCAAACTTTTTTTGAAAAAAATTTAAAAAATATCCAACAGTTTCAAAAAATACCAAATTTTCACACGAACCAATATATGTTCTCTATTGACTATAAAAAAGTTTTGTAGTCAAACCAAACTCGACCGTCACTTCGACTCTAAATCTTATCGAATCCTCTCAAAGTTACTATTCTTCTTCTGAGATACTTCGGTTTGGAATCATTGTACATGATGAAATGTGCAAAACCTTCTTATTTTTTTTCCACAGCCTCAACATATTATATCATCACATCATGACAAATCTCATGATTTTCAGACTTTTCTTTTTTTTTACAATTTAAAAATACTACTGCCACACGTTCATGGTCGTGTTTCTTGAACAAGATGTTCGAAATTTCTTTTCATTTCATGGGTCAGGTCTCAAATTGGGCCAAATAACATGAATATCATTTTTCTACTCATTTTGTTCCCTAATTTGAATCACTTGCAGTTCAAATTTGACTTATACCAAAAATTTCCTTGAAATGAAATTAATTAAATAAATATAGCAAATAAATCCAAAAATATACCAAATTTTAACATGGAGTACCACATGTTGTATGTGGGGAGTAGAAAAAATTTCATGGTGAAAAGAGGGAAAAAAATTATTTTTTTGCCGAGTTTCAAAAAAAAACACTCGACAAACCCCCTCTTTGCCGAGTGTCTTTTTTGACACTCGGCAACCCCCTCTTTGCCGAGTGTTTTTTTTGACACTCGGCAAAGAGGGGGGTTTGCCTAGTATTTTTTATTTGACACTCAGCAAAGCCCCGATTTGCCGAGTGTTTTTTATTTGCCGAGTGTTTTTAGCTTGGCACTCGGCGAATAGCTTGTTTGCCGACTGCTCAAAAAAAACACTCGACAAAAAAAATACACTCGGCAATTTTTAACTTTCCCGTAGTGCGCCGAACCCTCGCAGCTAGAACCACTGCGGCCAACGCCGACCCTCGCGGCAAGTGTGGACATCCACCGCAAGCTATCTCATCCGAGTTTTTGGAGCTGGTGAACCTTCACGCAGCGACAGCTAGTGCGGACGGGCGAAACAAAAGGCCGAGGCTCACCACCTTAAGCAAGCAAAGCAGCTGGACTCCGTTCATAATTTTCAGCATGCACGAGAAACTACCAGCATGCAACCAGGCAGTTGGTCACCGCATGCATGTGCTAAACATGCATCGGCAAGCAGGCATGCACGCATGCATTACCCTCGCATGCATGCACAAGGAAGCTAGGCGTCAGGGATCGAAGCTGTTGCTTAGTTTCTCAATCCCATGGAGCAGGATTACTTAGTTTCTCAATCCCATGGAGCAGGAAGCTAGCACATCCGATTTCTATTCAAGCATCTGCACAACTTTCAATTATCAAAGAAGCAGTTATTTTCTTTGGTTATTTTCTCAGCAACATTAAGTGGACGTATCCTCTAAGTCAAGATACTCTCGGAACTTTCGGAAGCTAAGCTGTGGAACCCTCGCAAGTGCCGCCAGTCCAAAACAGTAAGCGAGGGTTCCTCCTTGCCACACTAAGCTGATACTAGTTGTCCAAGGACCGAAGTAGCCATCAGTGCATGTCCATACATGTGTAACCTCGCTACTTGGTTTTTTCAATCGAAGCTGCTAAGTAAGAATGCAGGCACCTTACCTGCCAGACAACAATGTTTGTCGCTCGTCACCTTCGCACGGCACTACAAGGTTGCCAGATCGAAGCTGCGGAACCCTCGCAAGTCAAGTTGCATTCGTAAACCCCTCAGAGGTGCAGACCAAGCTGCCCTTGGAACCTATGCACGCTAATGAAGCTCCTAAACAAGTTAGCAAGAAGGCTATTACACCAGCAAGCAAATGTCCAGATCGCTGATCGAAGCTGTGCAGCGGTCACGCTGCATTCTCTCCGAGCGAAGCTCCCAGTCACGGTCCGGCGCCAAGCTCCATACCATGCCACAGCCTAGAGTGTGCAGATCGCGAGGGTCCAAGCACCATGCAACTCTGACTGCGCACACTTGACGCGAGGTTGCAGACCAACTAATCCAACAAAAAGCTAAGGCTCGCCGAGTGCCACCGGCGAGTAGTGAACGCTTGAAGATCCCCCAGAGCGTATCTTTAAAGCACTTTAATTACTACTCATCCTTCCCATATTTCCATCATATCAATTTACCGCCGTGTATTGCAGGATGCATCCTTTGAAACAATTTCACTTATTATTTTTCTTCACCATTTTTTGCACTTTTTCAATTTCATTGGTTATTTTCCAGCCAAGTTATTTTGGCAGAATGAAATTATATTGGCCAAACCTGATTGAGATTACTCTACTCACAAAAATGCTGACAGTTATTTGAGAACAGAGTGTGGAGCTACTATACTTAGTTTCCGAAAAGGTTAATGATCAAGCACAAGCAGTTTAGCTTCGATGCTTCCATATAAATCCTCTCTACGCTAGGAAGATATCAACATGCAACTTACCACAAGCAGTCTACGTGCACGCATCCGCCAGCAGACAAGTCATCTAAGCTACCAAGCCGAGCATCTACTGCTATATCAAGGCATCGAGGCTGCCGGCAAGGTCCGTGTGGCAGAACCACCTAAATTAAACCAGCTTAAGTGTGCTAACCATTATCTTAATAGTTAATCCGGTCACCGCACTTAAAATAGTGTAATCCGACAATCTGTCGGGTCAAGCCTGATTCAACCACTGAATACCTCGATCGAAACAACATGCAACAAGTCTCACACGAAGATGAGCGCAGATGATATAACATGGTATTTCAGTTTACAAACATAGAGTTCCCAACTTAAATTACAAATCGAGTTCAAAATACAAGCCAGATTTCTTAAATAAAATATAGCGGAAGCCTAAATGATAGAGTGTGAATAAAAATACATGACGAATTGACGACATGAGTAGCCTGCCAATATGTCATCCAACACGAGACCACCTCAAGGCGAGGTCGGAGACCACTCAACTGATCACCTTTCAGGTAAAGGACGGCCATCCCAAGGTTGACTGACAACCAACTCTATCATTTCTTCACTAAGACCTGAAAGTAAACAACAAAGCAAGATTGAGCATACTAATACTCAGTAAGACTTACCCGATTATGGTATATATGCCAGAAAGCAACTAAGAACGGATCCTTACTTTCAAGTTTTAGCATCCAAATTAAAGTTGAGCTAACCATTCTAAGTGAGCAACATTTTCAAAACTTTTTAGCATGGAAAAACAATTGATTAGGTAACAACATCAACATCATTCTCATTTCTTTTCGTTCCACTTTTTACTACGATGTGACACGGTGATCAAGGTTCTTTTAACCGAGAGTGGTGGCGAATCGATTCGATTTATTAACCTTGCAAAGTGGACCTGTACACACGGCATATGCATGCCCCGTCGAGCCGCATATGGCAAACGGTTCCCTTAAAGAGCGATGGCATTTGAGAACTCCTGCGACCCTCGAGTGCTAATACCCACCGGTACCTCCCCCGGCCAGCCATGAGTTACTGACTAGCACACGAATAGGAAACAGGACCAACTCAATCTACAATCGCCCGATAAGGTGCTAGGTTTTACCAGTTTCAACTACCTCTTACTTCCAGCATGTGTATAGTATAGTTCAAACTCGACCAGCAGGGCCACAACGAACGAACCTTAATCGACACGGGTGGAGCGCAACCAACAACACTAACTTCAACTTCATTTCTATCTCCGCCTGGTCTCCAACTTTTCTTTCTTCAGTGATTCATTCTCAAGTAACTTGCCATAATATCGAAAGGTCCTACGTCTCATGAGCGACAAGCAATCACTCGACTTCTACCGTTCTTAATTAAGCATGGCACTTCTGTCGACCTTCACATGCTAGTATTGACTTGGGATTCCTAGGGATCATGCAACTAAGGTTTCATTCAACTCCTAGGAACCTAATGCATAAAAGTAATACGTAAGTAGTAACATTGCATAGTCTTGAAATTATTGGTCATGCTTCGGTGCTTACCTTCCAAACTAGCCTTGAGCTCTTCTGAATTTTGGTTTAGGTCTTGTGGTGCTTCAACTGGGGAGGCTTCGAGCTGCTCACTCTCGGACGCAGCGATCAATTCATAAAGACCGTCGACTAGCAGGTTATCTACATGACAATGCATATATATGAGTTGATTGAAGGACGATGACACAAGCATAACATCCGTTTTAAAGAGTGCAGCAACGCAATCATACAGGATTAAAAGTTCAAAGGAAAGCATCAAGACATAATGCTACCTACATGAGAAACATGCTCATGGCTAAAACCATAGCAATACACACTAGAGCCTAAATAACAGGCTTATGCAGTAACCATAATGATTTTGCTAGTGAACTTCTCGGAGATGAATATACTACTACTAGAGAGCATAAAGACTAATTTGTGGGCCTACAAATCCTAGCAGCAAGTATCTTAAAAAAACTAACTTTCAACATGAATAAGTTTTCAACAAGATCATCAATGATTTACAAGAGCTTTCTCCCTACACAAGCAATTTACTGCAAAAAGTTTAGCTTTCTTGGACTACTACAGAATTTACTAAAAATCAAACATGATAAAGCTGCAGATATGAAGAAGGGATTATAACTAGAGTTCTATCATCATTTTAGTGCTAAAAATTTTCCAGAATAGTTTTCAACACTAGTATATATTACTATGAATTTACAAGGATTTTATGAGCACGAGAACTATTTATTCAAAATTAAGGAGATTAAACAGCATGCATTTTAATAAGCAACAGAAAAACATATTTCACAAGAACAAGTATTTTTACTAAGTATCTATGAGCATTAGGAAGCCAACAAAATTTACTTTGCATTTTATCATTTTTTATGATTTTATACGGATTTCCAAAGTTCCAGCCATTTCAAATAAAACTAAATTAGAAAAAGAAAAAGTTGCTTTCGCAGATAGGTCCTCAGCACAAAACTATCCTAGAGGATTTGCCCTTTCTTTTGCACTAAAGCCCCTAGATCTAGCACTTAGTCCCCTTGAACTTTTCCACCTTATCACTTAAACCCAACACTTAACGGAAAATCCCTTGGAACTTCTTTTGCTCTCACACATGACACCCCCACCGTCTTCCTCCTCAAGCCAGCTCACGGCTGTCGGCGGCGACGCCCCGGTGCCAGTGCAGTGGCGCATTGCCCCACCCCGATGACTACCACTCCCCTTCCCCATGACCTGGCGCACCTTCTCCCCCTCTTTTCTCCTAAAAACTCTAACCCTAGCCTATCCCTTGACTAGCTGTAGCGCACGGCCGGCGGCGAGCTCGAAATCGAGCATGGCAACTAGTATAAATCCAACAAAACGTGGGCGCATCACAGCCAAGAGATCACCACGGGTCGATTTTAGCTTCTGGTTGGAGAAGAGGAGGGTGAAAAGGTGGGCGTCGATAGTGAGGTGGGTGGTGGTAGGTGACGGCACTCGCGGCGGCGGGAACTTCAACCTCCAGCGATGAGGGCCATGGCGGCGGGCAAGGTGAGGTGGAGAGGGTAGCTGGGAGGGTTGGCTAGGTGGAGGCGGCGATGATTTTGAAATGGCGGGGCAGAGCTCGCGGATTTGGCCGGCAGGTGGAATGGCTCGCTCGGCTTGCTCTGTTCAGGGGAGAAGGAGAAGGAAGAAAGGTGAGGGAAGAAAAGAGAGTGGGGAGGAGGACATGAGTCGAACGCCGGGCGAGGATAAGGGAAAAGTTCTTGGATGTGCTCTAGCTAGCAGTGGTGGGGATGGGTGTGAGCAATGGCGCGGCCAGGCGCGACAATGGCGATGATGGTCGAGGAGGTGCTGTCGTGCCATCAATAGCATGGGCGGCAGAGTCGGTGGCGACAAAACAGCGATGGTATGGCGTGCGCAGGTCTGACGGCACACGTGCAGTTGACTACAAAAATGTGGGGTAGAGGGCCTGGCGGCGTAGGCGTGACGCAGGCGGCGGCGTGCGCTCCGCCCTACCACCCGTAGCCGAGGATAGAGGGAGGGAAGGAGGGAGAAGAGAGAGTGATAAGCGGGCCCGCGCAATTTTTCTGAAATCACTTGGCATGTAATATTCAAATAAAATATCAGGAGCCACAGTTACATAGCAAAATTTTGAGCTGCTTCACAAAGTTTCATTTGATCAATAAATGACAAGGAGTTTAAACATGATGCTCATGTTTATGTAGACGATTAAGTCTAATTATAATTTAAACATCCGGAGTGTTACAATCCGTTGCTCACCATTACAGTCAGGCAGCGAGGTTGCCGGCAAGCTTCTCCGACCCCCGGCGACAAGCTAGGCGACGAACACGATCTTCCGCGATGTGTCAAGCTCGAACCTCAGCATCATCCTTGACTTCGCATCTTTCGCTCCATCGGCTTGAGGGGTTCAACCTCAGCATCACCCTCGACTTTACCTCCGCTGCATCGCCTTGAGGGGCTCACCCTTGGCATCACCGTCAGCATCGAAGTCATCACCGACTTCACATACGATTCAACCACGGCCACTACTACATCAACTACTTCCACTACATGTGAAGCTTCTCTCACGAACACTAGCCAAGAGGGGTTGGGTGTGTACTCGAGGACCAGTCTATCATAATTGTCTAGTGCTCGTGAGAGAAAGTTGAAAGATGTTGCAGCTACCATCGGCGATGACTACTTCGACTACATCGGCTCTTGAAGCAAGGCCCACTAATCGAGGCTTGGGAGTGAAGCCGCATGCAGATTGAAGCTCGTCGTTCAAGGCACTAAGCGTAGTATCTGAAGTTGGCAGATGTAAACCCAAGAGTGTGCGTGCTCTTTTCTCCATACCTTTTTTTTTCCATTGGGTTTCTAGGATGGAGTTTTTAGCGAGGCGCACACGGGAAGGTTGCAAAGTTCATTCCTCGCAATTGGAGTATGAGTTGTCGGTCCCTTTTAATAGGAACAACTTTTAAGTCTTGTTGTGCCGGCTTAGACCGAATAGTTGAGGAGCTACTGTTGGGTACGCCTTAGGTGGACTAAGGCTAGGGATCCCCTCGAAATGGGGGTTTAAGAGCTTGTCTGGGAGGGTTAGGGATTTAGTTGTAACATCCATGGATCTCTTTGTAAAGTTTAGAGACCTATATATAATATTCGATCCTACCAATGGAATTAATATAAACAGTCACCTCCTCCTCCTTATAAATAAATAGAACCCTGTAACTTAGAGAAGAGAACTTTTAACTATTTATTCATTTAGCTCACTTGTTCACTTGGTTTGCTTCCTCTCTCTCCCTCTCTCATGTAACTCTAAATTCTAAACCCTAAACCTTAAATCTCTGATCCCAACAGTCCCCGTGAAAAAAGCGAACGCCGCGAAGCTCCATCAAAAGCCAGCTCGTCAGGCCCGTCCGTCCACCGGAGCACCGACGGCGCATCATCGCCACATCACGCGGCGCCGTCCCCAACCGACGTCTCAGCCCTGGCCGCGGTGGCACGCGCCGGGCCCCGCCGCGCCGGTCCGGAAAAGCGCGAACCACAGCTGGTGGCTTTTTCGGCCGTGCGACCGCGTGCGCCCTCACGTACTCACTCCCTGCCGGTCTCTGCGACGAAGAGAAGAGACGCCCTCCTCCTCCCGCCTCGCCGCACGGCACGCCGCTTTACCTTGCCTGCGCCTGCGTGTGGGGGGCAACGCAATCATGGCCCGCCCCACAGCCACGACGGAGGGCCACCCGAGCTCGGACGGACGCCGTGTGTATGTCTATGTGCCGTCACGTCCTCGGCGACGGCCACGCGCAGGCCGGTTGCCCGCCCCGGCCGGCCGACACGGCCGATCCAAGCTCGCCCAAGCATCGAACGAATCATGCGGGGAGACGGAGGCACAGGGCTTCACCAGTAACCCCACCGATCTTTGTCTGTGCCTGTGACTTTGCGTCCGTCCCAATCTGTCTGTCCGTTCTGTTCATCTTTTTCTCGACGGGCGATCGATCATCGGTCGTCGCCTGCCCGGCCCTTGTGATCGGGAGTGTCCGTGGCAGATTGATTCCATCGATGATCGACGGGCACTGCCTTTCTCTGGACGCGTACGTTCTCTCTGCCTGCATTGCACTGATCCTGGTGCGTGCTTATCGCACTCGCGTTCGGAGTTTCCGGCAATGACGCTGCAATCATATATATTCATATATCACTTTTGTTTGAAGATGGTGTTGATCGGGTACATGCATTGCATGCCACGGCTTCGTAAAGTTTGCTTTTTTTTTTTGTCAGGATCGTGGTAATATAGGGAGGATCGTACGAGAACCTTGAAAACTCTGACTGGTGTGTGTATTTTCCTTCAAACCTTAGCAATCTATATTGAGTTCGTGCACCATTTGACAAAAAAGAAATCCTCCAAGCATGCTTTGGTGAGCCCAAGCTTGATGCGAACCCAAACCGTCGCCTTCATCGAGGGATGCCCAAGCTCGTAGGAGTTTTGAGTGGTCTATTATCAGACCAGAATGTGTGCAAAATTTTAAATCGTTTACCAGAAAGAAGAGAAAGAAGTACGTTCTTGTGACCAATGATCCATGGCATAAGTCAACTTACTTAATTTGTGGGTCTTTATTTTCTTGCAAAAATAGCATGTCACCAGGCTTTTTTTTTTGAAAACTCTAACTAATTTGTATGTTTTCCTTCATCAATTTATATTGAGTTGCGTGCACAAATGAATTAGTAGTTGTTTGACCCGGAAAGTTCCCAGCTCCCGTGAACCCAAGCCTGATACCAATCCAAACCAACTTCGCCAAGAAGATGGCTAAGCTCATATGAGCTTTTTAGCGCTTTTTTAAGAAGATCGGAAGATGCATATTTTCACATGACCAAAAGGAAGAAGAGAAATAAGTCCGCTTGTGACCGGTACCTATGTGCACCATAAGTCAACATAGTTATTTTACCATGCAATTTTTTACAGTTTACCGCAAGGAAGAAGGCAAAGAAGTCATTGCGAGTGCCATTCAATGTTATAATTGTAAGTCAATATAGGCCCTGTTTGGATATCCTGTGCTAAACTTTAGCACAGTGTTAAAGTTTAGCACCCTCAAACGGAGAGTTAAAATTTAGCAACTTGGAGTATTTGGATGATGTGGTATACTTTAGCACTTAGTTTGCAAAAGATAATTATAGCCCTGCTTTTCCTCATCTCCTTTACCCCTCCTCACAGCCAGGGAGCTGCTTTCCCCACCATCGTCCGATGGCGGCTGCCACGCCGCCACTGCAGGTGGAGGTGTCACCGTCGCTGTCGCCGCAGGCGGGGCGCCCGGCCCCGTCCGCCGCCGCCGCGGCCAAGCGAGGACCGGCCGGCGCCGGGGGCGTGCTGATGGGGAAGTACGAGCTGGTCTCCGCCGTCAGCCAAGCGAGGACCGACCGGCGCCGGGGGCGTGCTGATGGGGAAGTACGAGCTGGTCTTCACCGTCGGCCAAGCGAGGACCGACCGCCGCCGCTACTTCAAGAAGCTCTCCCGCGTCCTCGCCGCCGTGGGGTTTCCTCCGAGCTGCTGCGTCGCCACCCTTTCCTCCCACCACCACCACCGCCACCTCTCTCCCCGCTCCTCCCTCGCGCCCCCTCCAGATCCGCGCGCCGCCAGGGGTTGGGGTTGGGCGCGGCGGGGCTAGGTGGCTTGAGCGGCAGCCACCGCGCGGAGAGGCGGCGCCGGAGAGCGGCAACCACCTCCTTCCGCCTGCCGAGGGGCGCCGGCCTAGGGTGGGCTCCGTGCTGGCGGAGAGGTCGAACGCTCGGCGCCCTCCTCGGGGGGGGGGGGGGGGGTGGCGGCGGCGGCCATGGCCGCGGTGGGCGCGGACACGGTAGAGCGGCGTCGCATGCCGGCGGAGGAGGCAGGGCCGGCGGAGGAGGCAGGGTGGGCGGAAGCAGGTGGTGGGGAGGAGAGGAAAGAGGAGGGCAACCAGGGAAAATGTAGGCTTGGGACCACTTTTAGCACTATTAGCAGGTTTTAGCACCCCTTTGATGTGCTAAAGAAAAAGTGGGGTGCTAAACTTTAACACACCACTTTTAACACATATGTTTGGGAGCCCTAGTACTAAAAGGGTGTTAAAAGTGGGGTGCTAAAGTTTAGCACCCCTATCCAAACAGGCCTATAGTTAACATATCAACTCCTTTTATTTTCTCATTAAAAAAAGGTCACATGTGACGAGATGAGTACTCTTTCCATTTCAAATTGTTAGTTGTTTTGGATTTTTTCATCTAGAAAAGTCAAAACGACGAATAATTCATGACGGATGAAGTATTCAACTACGCAAGTAAAAAGAGTTTGAATATAACACCGATCCACCGTGGATTCGAAATGGACACACCAACACGACGAACTGTTTGAACACAACCCCATGGTTCCGCGGTTCACGGTTGTAGACGGGGCCTGCCGAAACAGTGCGGCAATAGGGCGAGCTGCACACACAGTGCCAGAGAGTACGCGGCACGAGACAAAACAAGAGTACATGGACATTGCACCCAACAGCACAACATGCATAGCGTCGATCGTCCTCCACGGTCCACCACGTCGAGAATAAGTGCACGGCTGCTTTCCGGGACGACACAAGCTAGTAATGAAACTCGTGTCCGCGACAAGCAAGCAAGGCGCCCAGGACTGCATTTGGTCGATCGCCATTGCTGCCCGTTGTCCATCATGCAGCCACCCTCCGGCCTGCGGACGCGCGGCGGTTAACGCCGCGGCCAGGTCCGAGTAGGCGCGAGCCGCAAATGCTGTCACGAGATGTAAATAAACGCACGCGGCGGCGGCGCACGGCGTGGTGGCGTCCACCACGGTGCGCGCGCCCGCCCGCCCGCCCGCCCAGATCGAACGCGCCGGCCTGCCGGCTGCCGGATCGGAGGAGGCCCATGCGCATGAACATGGTGCATGATTGGCTGCCCGCCGAGTCCAATTTAACCAAGCGGTGCGTGCGGATCTCGTAACCCCTGTACGGCCAGGCACGTACGACGCGGCGCATTGATCACGCGCATGATCCATACCCACCCCCGAAAGCCGAAACCGACCCGGCCCGTGGAAGCCGCGGCTTCGTCCCTCTCCCAACCTGTCCCCGCAAAGTTTTGCGTCCGGTTCGAGCCTGGCGCCGTGCCGCGACGAGCTCATGCAACAACGGCGTTACTCCCTGGTCCTGGCCGTGGCCGGCCGGCGTAATCGAAACTGTTTGACATGCGACGACGATGGCTGCGTCGACCGGTGGTGTCAGTGCCACCCACAAGGCCACAACTGCTCGCGCTCTGCGAGCGTTAATTTGCCTGCCTGCACGCGCGTCGTCGTCCTTGTCGGTTTCCGTCTCTCTCGTGGGAAGGCCGAAGGGGGTGGTTACTGATTACAGCGGCAGGCAATGATTGACACGGGCCATTTCAAAACTGTGGGCACCGGATTATCGGGGGAAAGCTGTGGTTTGACTTGCGTGAAAGAGGCCGGGGGAGCAGCGGGGCACTGATGGAGTGATGGACTGATGGGCGGGCAGAGATACACATAGTGGTCACCCAGTGACTGATGTGTGTAAGGTTGTCGTCCTTGCATTGCATGGTATTAGAGGCATATCTCGCTCTAGACCTCTAGCACGTGAGGTTGGTGACAGAGTACGAAACATCACTAAGCTCCCATCTATGCTATGCTTGGGAGCTAATGATTAACACTCTTAAGCAGCAAGCGCCTCATTTGTACACCATCAAGCTGTCAGCCGTGTGCGTGCATGCAGCGATTTTTCAGGTCGACTTTTCCTGGCCTCTAGTTGTCATGTGCACGTCATGTCAGAACCTTTAAAAAACAAAATCTGCATTATTAGATTGTCTCAAAAGGCAAATCTATACTATATTTCAGATATAATAATTGTGCCTGTAGTTCTCTCTCTCTCTCTTAAAAAAAAGAAAAACTATAGGTACTCCTTGTAACAAGCAGAAAACAGTTGAAAGCACAGTATGACGCAGCACAATCATTAGCAGAACATTAAGTCGTGCAATTAGCAATTTTGATCTGCATTATTGATTCAAGCACTTCCTTTCCTTCTTCAAGGTTAGCCCATTTGCAGGTGTATGCAATGCAGCCCTACCAAACCACTACTATACAGATTCTGATGAGGACCAAATTATTGCTATCGTAAAGTCCTCGACATCGCATTCACGCCCTGCTTAGTTGCGAGATCACGAGTCCCTTGAATAACTTTGTTCCCTGGATTCATCACACAAAAAGGTGCCCAGCCCTGATCGATAAGGTGATCGATCGAGATGGCCCATGCATGCATGCATGAGAATGAATACTAGCACTACTGGATGAGCAGCCGTTGGGGGCTTTAATTCAAGTCATGCCTGCCCTAACTTTGGCGACACGACAGTGCCCCCACGCATATTTACGAGGCACCAACCAACGACCGCTCTCCGGTCACCCCCGGCCGTTTGATGCCACGGATCTAACGACAGCCGCAAAACTGCCTTGACTACCGACTGCTGGTTCGTCAACGTGCACGCATTTTCCACCATTTTTTAGAGGAATCGCTTGCCATTTGTTTACATACGAGCTCCAGGACCAGACACTACCCGTTTTCTCCCGGACAGGACGTACGGTAGACGGTACGTATACCTCAGTCACTCCTTGTTGACTTGGGTGTGCGTAGCGTCATCATTCGGTCGGTCTTTTGTTCCAGCAGCCACTTTGTTGAGCATGCCTCGATGTTACAAATGACAGTATACATGTGTGCCTTGATTCAAAAGGAGATTTTTCCTTTGCTGTAGGTGACGGAATGCCAATTACCCCTCTCGGTTTTCGAGCTACTAGGTTGTGTTTGCCCTTTGCCGTATACGTAGTGCGCTACACCCTGCGCTCAGCCGCCGCTACGTAGACAGGACAGGGCAGCACAGTATAATATGGTACGAACAATCCGGTCACATACTGTTCACTTGCTGTACGCCGAGTCATCATTCAGCCTGTCTTTCGATCTCATGCATGCCACGAAAAAATAACACAGAACGTAACTTCATTTCCAGTTTTTCTCCTCTCTGTTTTTTTGAACCGACCGGCGGCTATGTGACTAGCTCGCTTTCAAGTAGGTTGCCTTGTGCCGTACTATACTACTAGTGCTAGTACGCTACAGTGCGCCCAGCCACAGCCATGCATGCATGAGCCGAGATCGAGCAAGCCATCCATGCTTTGCTGTGCTTTTGCGCGGCCACAATGATGGAGCCGCTGCACTTTGGCTTTGGGGGGCTTTGGCTATGGCTGCGGCCTGCGTCTAGCTACGGATCGAACCAGATGCTCCGTTGCATGCTTTAATTTCACTCCCAAAAAATCAAAACGCACCCTTTTTCTTTTGTATCTTAACCTTCTTCTTCACCTCACACTGCTAGTACACGTAGCTTACTTTAGCCAGATGATGATTTTGTTCTGTCCTGCTCTACGCCGTCGTCTTTACCCCGACCCGTATATTCCCTTTGCCGAACACGTCAAAGACAAAAACCAACAAAAGGTGGCGAGGAGCCGAAGACTACGCGAGCCTCATACGCATGGACCGGCTCGCCGCTACGGGCTAAAATGTTCAGCTTTGCGTGCAACAACTACGATAGCATGCACGAGCGCGGGCGTCTGAATGTCTTGGTCTCGCAAGCAACAAGGCGCGCTGGGTCAAGCCCCCGGCGTTTTTAATCGTGTCCATCTTTGTTGTCGCGCTGTGGCGCGGCATCGACCAGCCAACAGCCAACGGCGCCGCGCCATGCGTGGAGATCGGAGAGCCAAGCCCAGCTCGAAGCCTCAAACTCGAAGCTACAGGCACAGTTACATCACAAGCATTTCCTCTCTTAAAAAAAACTGCTAACTGCATGGTGGCAGCGGCAGGCAGGGCCCACGATGGCTGTGCGGACAAAAGGAAAGGCAGCTGCCTCCAGCTTTTGGGAATGTAAGCAGCCGTAGCGCCACCTGTTTGTCTACGAGCGCCGCAACTGGAGCAGCCCGCCTTTGCCCTGCCGGCTGCCCAAGTGCCCATCGCCAACCAAACGATCCAACGAAAGTTCTCAGCTTGATCCAGTGCCTCCCCGCTGAGCAAAAGATTTCGGTTTTCGGGTGCACGCAGGAGAAAAAGAACTGAAGATACATTAGCAGATTTTTATTCGTTCGATTTACAGGTTACTCATCATATAATTTACACGGCATCGCAACTCGGAGGTCCAGTCACTTAGCCAGGCTAGCTAATCTACGTCGTCACCATCAGCAGCAGCGGCGGCACTCGCGCGAGCTAGCCCCGCGTCCTTATGATGGTTATGGTGCCGCGGCCGGCGGTGTGCAGGCGGGTGAAGCTGGACACGGCCTTGCCGGAGATGCCCGGCTGGTCCGCGGACACCCGCGGCGCGCAGGCGAACTCGCCCACGGGGTGCCGGACGGGGCGCGACGGCCGCATCAGGATGCGCGCGTTGATGTCCGCCAGCGTCGCGCCGCCGTCCAGCCCGTCGGGCTTCAGCAGCGCGAACGGGCACAGCACCCGCGCGGACGACGACGCCGGCGCTTCCGTCCTCCGCCGCTTGCTGCTCTCGCTCCCGCTGCACTCCGCCACCGCCGCCTGGTCCGACGACGACCCTGCTGAGCCAAGAGAGGCAGGCACACGTTCGATTAGCACGAAGCTAGCAGAATGATTGGATCTCAACTCTGGCCAAACTGTGCAATGTGTGCATGCGCGGCGTGACAAGACGAGACCCGGTCGCACCTTCGCGTGTCGCGCGTTTCAGCGACGGGGTGGAGGAGGTGGAGCTCCTCGGCAGCGGCGGGGTCCGCGCCCGCGACGCGCTCGGCGTGGCCGCGGCGCCCTGCACTTGCGCCTGGGCCCCGCCGCGGCAGTCGGAGGAGGAGGACGAGCTGAGGAGGGGCTCTGCCGCGGGGGCCTGCTGCTGGAACACCACCGCTTTCTCCGCGGGCAGCGGCGTGGGCCCGGTGCAGAAGATGGAGCTCAAGGGATCATCGCCGTCATCGTCTGCAGGACAGCAAAGCGAGAGGAATTGATTAGTCAGTTAACCAATCATCAACTGGGTTTAAAAAATAAGATGTGACGAAGAAGATTAGACTAGTAATTTAGTACTAGAAACTAGAATCTGGGGCGGCACTAGTACAATCTAAACACGTAGAACCCAGATGTGTCTTTTCTTCAAAAGACGCGCCCTGTCTTGCCTGCCTGCTCTGGGCTATGCCTTGCAAGTCAGACGCAGGCATCATGCTCATTTGCAGTTCATAATTCTCATATAACTGCTCCACCTATAATAATATCAATCCAGTAATAATGGTTTTTATAATGCTACCAATCCATGCAGGAATCATGGGGCCGTGACAATTAGTACGTGCCGCTAATCTCCGCGCGGGCCCCACGCCCCGTTCTCCGGTGGCAACTGGCGACGACGCACGCATTGACAAAGCGCCATTGTTTAACGCTTACTACTAGCTCTACGACCTGGCGTTTCCTCTGCCTCCATGGTGGTGATGTAGGCGAGGCGCGGGACCAGCAAGAGTACAACAAGACCTAAAACTGACAGCACACCCCCGGTTGCAGACGAAATTCGGTCAATCCGGACGGGGGAGCGGGAGTGTTCAAACGGGCGCGGGGGAGGAGCTCACAGTCACAGTGGAAGAAGGAGTTGGTGGAGGTGGCAGCAGCAGCGCAGGTCGTGGTCGTCGTCGTCTGCTCGTGCGTGACGCAGCTGGAATTGAAGGCGTCCTGCTGCTCGCCCACGTCGCCGTCGTGGCTGCTCGCGTCCCAGAAATTCTGCAGGAGCCGAGAACACGCAAGAGGGGGTTTAATGAGCAGAGTAAATTCAGAGGAAGCGTAGCGAGCGAGGAGGATGGGCTGCTGACGATGGCTGCTGGGTCGTGGACTCGTGGCCTGTTTGACCATTTGCGCGTAAACGTACCAGGAGGAGGTCGTCGAGCTCGCCGGGGATTGCGGCGACGGCGTCGTGCGGCGCCGGCGCCGGAGGAGGAGGGGCGGCCAGCAACGGAGTCTCCATGCCTGCAACTGCACGGAGGAAACCAGCGACGGGGATCAGAGACTCCGGACAGCACAATGGGGGAGGGGATTAGGGGAAGGAAACGAGGGTACGTACGGAGCGGGAAGAGGTCGTGGACGTCGGCGGCGAGGAGGCCGAAGCAGCCGAAGGGCGCCGGCGCCGGCGGCTGCTCCCACCCGAGCACGAAGCAGTCGCCACCGCTGCTGCCGTAGCCGTAGCCGCCGCCGCCGTAGCCGTCGAAGCAGCCGGTGTTTGTAGCGGCCGCCGCCATCCCCATCCCCATCATGTGGAACGGCCACGCCTGCCTCCCCTGCAGCAGCTGCACCTCCCTCTCCTGCGCCGTCTCCATGGCTCAATCAGCAGCAACAGGGACGATATGATGTGGCGAGAGAGAGACTGCGAAGAGTGGCAGTGACTAGTGAGAAGGGTGGTGGGTCGAGGAGACACGGCTCGGCGTGCTTAAATAGCAAGGTCTTTCCTTTCCCTCCGCCGAGGGCGTGAAAGGCAAACAAAAGCGTGCAAGCCTAGCGACTCCTAGCATGTCAAGTCCACCACCACTCAACACAGTAACACACACACACACGCCTCTGTTACCGTGCAGCAGTGTCACTTGTTTATGTGCCGCGAGCGGTGTACGCTTGCTACTTGTACGTACTTTGGTTCACTTTTCCTGGCTGGGGACGACTTCTTAGGCGCGGTCAGTCCCCACTGCCCAGTCAGTTAAGATAAGAGGGATAAAAAAAAAGAAGAGGGGGGCGATATGGGTGGGGTTGAGTAGACGAGTACCAAAGTCCAAGCGAAGCCACGAAAGCAAAAGATGAGGGTGGTTGAGAGCCGCCGAGCTCTTTCTCGTGATTCGTTATGTTCTTCCCGTGCCGCCGCTTTGTTCCTCCTCCCTCGGTCCCTCCTAAGCTTGAAGAGAGATCTTCCTTTCTTTATGCTTCTTCGCCCCCTCCCTCTTGTTTTATGCTTTCAATCCCTTTCTTTCTCTCGGCGGATCCGAATTTGCTTTTGTTTTGAGTGCTGATCCCATCGGTTTGTTCCTGGGAATCACGAACCACGGACGCCTGCGGCGACCGGTTCGAAAATTGTCGGCAGAGGCTTTCGTGCCTTCGTCTTCAGTTTACTGGTTTTGTTTAGTCAGCTTAGCATCTTTTTTCCTCCGTCACATGCTCCCTAATCATCTTTCTTTTGGATTTTTTCGGCTCAAAAGTCTCCTCCTATCGATCTTCGTCGTTTAGAGAATGACAATATACAGGACTGCGAGTTTGTTGTGCTTACGCCCCGATTTATATACGTTTGGTGTCAGTTACGAGTAGGTCAAAGCTCTGCGCGAGCAGCCATTGCTCTAGTGAGGACGTGAGGTCGGGTGAAAACTGAAAAGGGACGTAGTAGTATTGGATCAGCAGCTTCGTCAGCTTTTTCTCACCCGGAAACGCCAGCAGTCACAGCGCCGAAAAGGCAGCAACGGTTTTTCTCCCTGGCAAATTTTGAACTCCACATTTCTACTTGACTTTCAATTTGAACTCTGTGTGATCAAGTAGCAAGGATATGAACAATTGAACATGCAGTCGTTGCTGAGTAGAATTACATACAGATTTAAAAATGTCTTGGGGCCAAGCATTCACACTGAAGCTACTGCAGGGGTTTGATCCGGGACCTTCTTTGCCTCGTCTTTACCCCACAGAAGCTCCTCTTTTTCTAAAGGTTACTACTCTACCAGAAGTAGAAGCAGAGGGTTTGGTGGCCAACTCGGCCGGGGGCTAGCTAATCAATCTCTCTCTAGTTCCGGGGTCCCCTTCTCTTTTTCCCTCACCGCTCACTGCTTTATTTAGGCGGTGGGCTGAATTATTACAGCCCATCAAGTGGCTAGAGGTGAGACAAATCCAAGCAAAACGGGCTCCACGTAATAAAATCGAGGCCGGAGATTTGGGCGCCCGGCAGGCTCAAGTCCAACTACAACCCAACCAAAAGCCACCGAGTTACCTACCTCTCCCTATCCCTACACGGGGCGGGCCCCACAGCGTCAGCCGTCGGGTCAACGGCGGGCGGAGAAGCACACAGATTCTCCGTCATGATTCCCGTAGCTTGGGGTTGGATTGGAGGAGACCACGCATGCAACTGTGACCTCGTCGTATTCAGATTCAGCTACGCTTTCCACCATTTTCTCATGCGGTTTTTCTTTTGGGTGGATTTTGCTAGCTTTTAACTTTCGTTTTTTCTTTCGAATTACCTTTCACTTTCGAATTTGTGTCTTGCTCGCGTATTACTATGGCTTTTCCATGAATGCGGAAATGTGATTCGGGGATGTGGGAATCTCTGGCTTTTTAGAACTGCATGGCTCAGTGAAAACCGAAGCGCTGAAAGCTAATTTCTGCAGCAAACACTGCTCCAAACTTACATGCAACGAGCTCAGCTCCTGAACCGGCCCCATGCCCGGAGCGCAGGCTTGCAGCAGGCACCTGGCCCCAGCGTTCTGGAAGCAGGCTGGAACTGCCCTGGGCTCGCTCGAGTACCGGGGCTAGCGACAGTGCACAACGATACTGCTACTGCTCAGATCAGGCACAACACAACAATCTCGTAGCAGCGACACAGGGAGACGTCTACAGTATTACGTGTGTTATTTTTCGTATTAAAAATTGTAAATGTTCGTTCTTTCTCCTTTCGAGAAAAGGGCTGCAGTGAGCGCACAATATGTGGTGACGAAAAAGATGTACAATTTCAGTGCAGACAGTATCTCTGCCTTTACTCACTTTTCCGTCACTTTTGGAGCCTGATTTCCCCACCAATCACGCCCCTCGGTGAGCTTTATTGGTTTCCATTGTACCTATTTGTCTCCTACCTCAGTCACAGTCACTCCACCTAGACTTCCTTACCGTCCGGTGAATTTCATGCAAAACGAGCTGAGCTTGACGCTCAAGATCATATGAATCGGTGAACTAATTAACAACGGTTCACTGCATTTGCCATGTTCCGTCGAATTCTGTAATGAAACACAAATCGCCGGAGAGGGACAGCACCAGCACACTGGTGGAGTACGTTTCAGGAATTAACAACGGTTCACTGCATTTGCCATGTTCCGTCGAATTCTGTATTCTGTAATGAAACACAAATCGCCGGAGAGAGGGACAGCACCAGCGCACAGGTGGAGCACATTTCAGGAGGTGTTTGGATACTAGATGCTAAACTTTAGCAGTGTTACATCGGATGTTCGAATGCTATTTAGGAGGACTAAATATGAGCTAATTATAAAACTAATTGCAGAACCCTGTGCTAATTCGCGAGATGAATCTATTAAGCCAATTAATTCATCATTAGCAAATGGTTACTGTAGCACCACATTGTCAAATCATGAACTAATTAGGCTTAATAGATTCGTCTCGTGAATTATACTCCATTTGTGTAGTTAGTTTTGTAATTAGCCTATGTTTAATACTTCTAATTAGCATCCAAACATTCGATGTGATGGGTGATAAACTTTAGCAGGGTATATCAAACACCCCCACTGAACAATGCAAACCAAGGTTTATCTGGCTATCCGTTCACTAGCTGTTTCTACGATTGGACGCCAAAGGGACGATCTAGCTAGTAGGCTTCGTTTTCCTCACCCCCAAGAAGCCAAGAACAGCTGATGGGATGTAAATTGTCCTCATGGCACAAAACTGATAGCCACCTTTTTGCATCCCACTGTTCTAGTTTGAATCACGCAACCAGAAAAGCACTGCTACGGAACAGACAAACAATGGTGAAATCGTACTACTGAAAAAGAAACAAAGGCCCCTTACCAGTTACCATCCAATGCCATGCCAATTGGTAAATTCTGACTAACTCCTGCACTTCCATCGCAGTTTTACTTTTACTGCGTTCATATGAACTACTTACACTAGTGCATTCCACGGGCATACTCATTAACTCATTGTGATGTACTGATGGTGCATATTGTTTTACTAGTTACTACGCTGACAACAGGATCGATCAGACCTTGTACAACATGCCGATCTCGACTCGCTGCTGCAGCGGCGTTCCGAGCGCCGGCAGCGCGGAGCGGCAGATGCCGTGCAGGAACTCGTAGAACCCGAGCATGACCCTGTCGAACCACCCGGCATCCTCGCCAACGTATAACCTCATCTTACCGCGAACGTGCACCACGCTGGCCTTCCATGCCGCCTCCAGCCGCGCGGCCTCGTCCGCACCCGCCTCCGTCTGGACATGCCGACGCAGGTGGCTCATGACCTGCGCGGCGAGGTCGTCGTCGCGGAGGCTGTCAGCGTAACCGTACTGGATGGTGCAGCCGTACACCCCGCTGGGTCCCAGCCTCCTGACGAGGATCCTTTCCCGCTGCTCCACCTTGGCCACCAGCAGGTACCTTAGGGTGACGAAGACCGTGGCCGCGTGCAGCGAACTCATGTTCTTGATGTAGTGGCCGAGGATCGGGGTGAGTCCGTCCTGGATGTTGCTGTAGAAGAAGCACAGCCCGGGGACCCTCTGGACCTCGGGCCTCGCGAGGAGCTCGCCGAGGCGCTCTACTGTCACCTTGTTCGACATCTCGTACTCAATCTTCCGTTGCCTGCCGTAATACCACCCAAACATGACCAGCGCCAGGATCATGGACACGGCAAAGGGGAGCCACCCGCCTTCAGGGATCTTGGTGAAGACCGCGCTGACGTAAGATCCTTCCATGATGAAGAAAGGCACAAAGAACAGCGCCACGAGAGCAGGTGGTGTCCTCCATATGATGATCATCACCAGAGCGAGCATGATGGTGGTTATGAGCATGACCATGATGACCACAACACCTGCAGTAACAGTCACGCATCAGTTCATCAGGAACAAAGCAGTTATTAGTTGCATACCAGCAAATGCAGCATTTTGCAGAATTCACTTACCGAATGCGTTCCCTATCGCGTTTCCAGCACCGAAGCCTAGGACGACACCAACGCATAGTACCATGAGGATGTAGTTGGTTTCTGGGGAGTAAACCTCTCCTTCTTTATGCTGAGACGTGTGCACCACCTTGACACGCGGAAAGTAGTCCAGGACAACCGATTGCTTGATGACTGAAAATGTCGCAGATATTAAGGATTGGCTTGCCACGATCGCTGCCAGTGTTGTGATGACAAACATGGGCCAGTAAACAGGGCGAGGCACAAATTTGTAGAACCCATCACTGTAGTCATTGACATTGTTGATAAGGTACGCCGTTTGCCCAGCATATGTGAGAACCAGAGAAGGATATATGCTAGACAGAAAAGCTATCTGAAAAGGAAAACATGGCGTTTAACTGACTGTATCATGAACAGTAACAGGGAAAGAAATTCAAGCTTGTAGTGCTGATGAAAATAACCTGAATACCCTTCTTGCTGAAGTGACCGAGGTCTGCAAACATAGCTTCAGCACCTGTATGCGTGCAAGATCCGTAATTACACAAGTGTGGCACCATATTTGACAGATAAAATGCTTGAACATGGTGAAGTTGTTACCTGTGATGCATAGAACAGTTCCACCAAGCATGCGCCACCCTTCCTTTTTATTTCTTAGGAAGAAGCGGACGATATAATGAGGTGAAATGGCTTTGAAGATGCCAGGATAGTAATTAAAGATGCTATACACGCCGATGATTGGAGTGGTGAAAGTCCATACTGCCATGATTGGTGAAAACAGAAAGCTCACTTTTGAAGTCCCGTACTTTTGCAGCAAGAATAAGCCGATAAGGATCGCAGCAGACAGGGCTTCAACTACAGCTGGAGACAAAGGGAAGGATCAGTCTACTAGAAATGCCATTATCAGAAAGATGGTTGTCACTATTTCTTGGTTACAGCTGTCCAACCACTTACACTTGCTGACAGAAGGAAATGGCGCTCTTAGTCCATTGATGGCTGATAATACTGGAAAGAGACAAAGAATGAAGCGTCAGATATTAATGGAATCACAAATATAAACTACCTTAAGCATGAGGGCAAACCTGAAATAGCAGGAGTCAGTATGCCATCCCCAATGAGCATGCACATCCCCAGTATTGCCATGAACAACAGTACTCTTCTAGCTGTTATGCTTCTCTCAAAGAACTTCCCTAGCCAACTAGGCCTTCTATCTATTGCAGACTGATTGTGAAGTAAAGGCTCATCTTCTGAATAAACCTTTTTGGAAGGAAGTATACCTATATCGGCATGCCTGCACAACAGAGAATACATGGCAAATGTACCACCTACAAAAGAAAAGTTTTCTTAGCAATTTGGATGGTTGCAGAACAATACTCGATCTGTCTGTGAAAAAACAAAGACTTTTCTAGAAACTACAGTCTCTCTCCCCTATATCAGACCTTCAGTTTTGTTCATCAAATAAATAGACTGAGCAATAATAGATCATACTATCTACTCCTATAATGGACTTCATAGTGCATAGTAGTAATGCAACTGTCTTTATACAGTAAAGATGAGAGTTATCTAAGTTACTCCGTACATGCAAGGTCTAAATATCAGATTTTTAAGAACTTTCTTCCAGCATGGCCGTAAACTCCAGAAGTAGAAAGGCAGCAACAGCACGGTAGTTACCTTCACCATGATCGTTGGCATTGAGTGCTATGCCTACATACTTGACAACACCAATCAAAGTAAGAGTCCAAAACATTATGCTGTATAATCCCATGTAGTCATCTTTTGTGGGAGATGCCAAGTTCATCGAGGGATAAACATAGAGGGGAGATGTTACGAGGCCACCAAAGACAACACCGAGAGTCTTATAAGCAAGGAATAGGTCTTTGCGGAAATTTCCACCCTGCTCAGAGTTGAGGGAAGACATTTAGAATGTAATGAGGCAGAAAGATAACAATTCAACTTTGTTCTTGGAATCCCAAATAAGATTAACATCATGCACTTCACCACATTGAACGTATAAAGCAATCAGCCATCTGTATGCGTAGGTAATAGCTAGAGTCAAAGTCGAACAAAACCCCAAAGTTCTCCATTCACTGTGCAGAACTGCAGATGAAACAGCATGTTGCCCATGTGGAAATATGATGGGTTAATGACCAGTGACTTAAGCAATATGGCAAGTCACATCGTGAATTATGCACATGTATATCATCAGCAAGTTGTCATGACTAACTTTGAGAATATACATCGGAAGAAAAGTTAGGGAAAATGATCACATGATAGCGTCAATAAAAGAGGAGAAATCTAGTTAGTCACGGCATATGCTTAAATGCATACAGCATCCAGGAACCCCCAGTGCTAATTAAACCATGTCGTGTTCTCAAAAAATACACCTAGTGTTTCTGAGACTGGAATGCCGGATGCTAACGAGCTCTGGTAAGAGATCTAATCGCATAAACGACAGAATACAGGTGTAGAATTTTTTTTGTTTGCCGACGGCGAACAGGGGAAAAGGACTACATATTGACACGTCCTCTGCTCAAGTCTTAAGATTAAAAGATGTAATCACATCTATGACGAAGACTATATATGCTGACAAATTTGACATCTTTATGTTAAACAAGAGATGGGGACCAAAAGCAAATAATTTAGCATGTTAAACAACCCCCCCCCCCCCCCCCCCCCAACCCCCCCACAAAAAAAAATTGCTGACTTTTCTAGAACAGATAGTGGAGGACTGGAGGCGAAAAGTGGGCAGAGGTTCTGCTCACTGCAAGGTTACAAGATCATTCGTTGCCAATGCTCACCGGCGCAGAACACACGGGCTTTTGGAACCGACGCGCCGAGCTATCGCGGCGGCCAGAGTTCTGGCTTCTGAGTTCCGAGGTCACACTGGCAGCTCTGTTTGCACCGGCACAGCCGGGTCCCGATTCCCCATGTCCCCGTCACAGGAATCCACACGTCACAGGAATAACTTCCATCACTGAAACTGAAAATTGCCTAACAACTGGAGAACATGCAGGCAGGAAGCAAGATGCTTATTCTTTCATGCAATCTCCAACGGATGAAACAGTAAAAGGAGCCATGCTAATGCCTGAAGCCCCTGAGGCCCTGAACCTGTAAGAGGGGACTCTGTTTTCTGTCAAGATGGGCGTACGAGCGGGAAAGAAAGAGGAGGTCGCGACGATTTTACGAAGACCCCGAGTGAAAACAAAAAGGAAATCCGATGGGAGGAGATAGCGACAATTTCACGGAGACCCGAGTGAAAACAAAAGGAAATCAGGTGGAGTACGTCCTAGGCAAGGCAGAGTAGAGAGCCTCGGAAAGAAGGTAGGCGGGGCGAGGTTTTCGCGGGCGCACTGACCTCCGTCTCCGCCCGGTCCCGGTCAGCCGCGGCCGCGGCCGAGGCAGCTGACGCGCCGCCGCGGCGGGAGCTGAGGTGGCCCGCCTCGAGATCCACGTGTGCCCCGGTCCTCATGTCCAGCAGCTGGGGAGAGCGCCGGGGGCGGAGCCGAAACAAAAGGCGCCGTCCGGCCTAGTGCTACGGACGACCGCACGGGCGCGGCTGCGCGAGGCATGGTCACGAGCCTTTATAGCCACCGATCCCCGCCTGCGCCTCGTTGTGATATTGTGGACCGTAAAGACTGGACCTAGGGATGGGATGGCAATCGGGCGGATTCAGACCCGAAACCCGCGGGTTTGAGACCTGGCGGGTGTGGGAGCAGGTTTGGTTTCTCCTTCACGGGGCTGCGGGTTCTGAAATGAGTCGGGACGGGGGTGGACTTTGATTTATCCCTGCTGGCGTCCACAGGCTCCCGAAGTTAGATCCAGCCAGCAGCCTAGCATGAATACTCAGTGTAAGAATTTTAGCCAACGAAGCCAACAAGGCCAGCCCACAACGCACCTAATGTTACATTCCAGCCAAAAACATATATAGCCCAGCCAACTTGGAAACCCTGCTCGCAATCCGCACGCCTCTACCGCGCCGCCCCCTCCCTCTCTCCCCGCGCCGCCGGCCGCTCCTCCCCCTCTTCTCTGAGCTGCTCGCCGCTCCTCCCTCTCTTCTCTGCGCCGCTCGCCGCTCCTCCCTCTCTCCCCCAGTGCCGCCTAGCCCTCTGCCGCCGTGCGCTACCCAGCCCGAACCCTACGGGCCGCGGCTCCTTATCGACCTACCTGGCGCCACCCAGCCCTTCGTCGTCGCGCGCAACCCTAAACTAGCGGTGGCGAAGGAGCGATTCAGCTGCAACAGGGCTCGATTCAAAAGCCGATGGCAGGGATGGAGGGCATGGCGCGGCCACTGGCCAGGAGGAGGGTGCAGTGGCGCTGTAGAGGTGAGGGGTGGCGGCGTTTCTAGCAGAGGTGAGGGGCTCGGGTTTTGGGGTCCCCGTCGGGTTTTGGGGCCCCGCGGGGTTCGGGGGCGGGTGCACATTTTCACTCGAAATGAGGTTCGGGGCCGGGTCAGGTTTTATTCTCGGGTTTCGGGGCGGGTCCGCAGAAGCTCCACCTGACCCCGACCGGTCCCGTTGCTATCCCTAACTGGACCTCTGGAAGGATAGAGAGTCCCTCTGGAAGGATAGAGAGTCCACCGACGATGAAAAGTAGGGGAGAAAGGGACCGAGCGAGGGAGGAAGAGGAGAGACGCCCGCCGCGACAGCCGCGGCGCAGGCCTACTCCATGCTTGTGTGTGAACGAGAGCGTACGTGACGGACTCCGGCCGTGTTGGGTGAGAACTTTTGTCATCAGAGAGGGAGCCGCAGGACCCATGCTCATGGGCCATATGAACCATCAGCTCACACGGCCCATGAGCTAGGTGTTTTTTTCTCGAATAGAGCAAGGTGATGGATGGTTCGTGCAAGGCCATATGATACTATAGGGATCCGCATCACTCACTTAAAAATGCAAGATGGAAAAGTTAGCAATAAGAAGGTGAGATTCATATGTTAACACACATTGGGTGTGATTGATAAATGAGAAAAAGTTGGGATTCAAATGCTGAACAGCTAATAGATTGAAGATACAAAGTGATCAAACTTCATATGTTGAATATCAAGCCAAAGTCCTAGGTGGACAATACTCAAGATAAAGGTATAAATGATATGTGATTAGTGTATTCAATGAGTTTTGATTAGGAGGAAGGAAGATAGCACGGGTGTTTTTATTGGTAAATAGATTTTCTATGCGAACTTGAGTACCCCTATTGAATTGAAGGACTGTACTATCAAGATGCTTGAGTACTCCTATGGATGAAATGTTGATACCTATTCTCCCTCAAACGCGAGTGATCAAACTCACTTCATTATTCTGCTTCCATGCAAGTTAAACAAAACCACTATTGAAGTGGGCTTGCCGCACCCTGGAGACCATGGCTATGGAGATCTTCACCGAGCACGGGTGGTCATCCTTTAAGAGGATTAGCGCTTAATTAGTTGCACCTATGCTTAGTTCACTTTTTGAGAGCTTTTGTTTAAAATTGTTGCTTGAAAGCACTGTAATAAGGATTGGTTGTGTGCAAACCTCTGCAGAGGCAGGAATAGAAATTTCTTTTTTCTAAAAAAATGCAAGTTAAACAAAAATAAAAGTTTCATAAACAAATAATGGAAGCAGAAGAGGAGACAAAGTCCAGGACAAACAATTGGACCACTCTCCAACGACGCTGGAAAAATAGCAGCGAGCTTGCGTACCGAGAAACATTTATCAGAACCAAAACTGCACAAGAACAATGTAGAGCACAAGTGCATCAATCATGTTCCACTTTCAAGGATGATAGTATCTATTTGCCATATCACTTGATTCTACCCAATATGAAGAATTCAGCTTGTTGTTGCTGTTTATACATTGATTCTACCCAATATGAAGAATTTAGCTTGCTGTTGCTGTTTATACATCTTGTGTGAGTGAAACAAGCCTGCATACATAATGCCTTGGCTGTGGATTCTTGAAATACTAATTCAAAGTCATTCTCACAATTGCAAGCTATTGTGAATGCATAAAGCGACCAAATTCGCTATAATGTCAATTGGTCTTTGCAATACCTCTCAAATTGAGGATGAAGAAATATAAAATGATTCAATATCACATCCACAAGTTTTTATGATCATAAATAAAGTGAGGTGAGTAATCAGCCCAAACGGTGAATATGACACAATTACCTTGAAATTGATGATGGCCAGATTACTCTTGAACACCTCTTGTTTGTTTTCGCTTGTCTTTCAATGTATCTTGGATTATGCAAATATCCAGCAACAAACTTTCTCCAACTACTAACCTCGGCTTCACCAAGTTGTAAAATTTTGATAGCCAAAGTAGCAGCCATACCGGTCAAACCGGTCTCAATAGTGGTTGTCAGCACCAAGGGAACGGGGGTCCCTCGAGAAGGCACTTACAAGTGGGGTCCGCTAGCAAAAGGAGGTTTTCACCATGTAGAGCCTAATTAAGGTGATAGGCCCTGCGAGTCCGAAGCTTGGAAAGGACCCAGAAAAAACAGCCTCCACATTGTGGGACCTATTGAGGGCCCACGCGGTGGAGCGGGATGAAGTCGGGGAGGCCTCCCGGGAAGCCGCCTGGGAAGGCTCGCTTCGAAGCTAAGGAAGCAATGACATACCCTGGCGAGAGAAGGGCACGACAATCGAGGCAAGCCATCAGTAGGCGCCCTGTCCCCGTAAAAACACCATCATCACGGTTGATAGGACGTGTCTGGATGCCTCGAGGACTGGTAGCCTTACCCATCCCGTCCAACAGGCGGCGGGCGCTGCCCTTGTGTCAAGAGCGCCCGCTCGGCTCCTGGCTGCCCTCTGCCAGAAGGGCAGGCCCACCACGCGGACTCGGGAAATGACAAGAGCTTCCCAAAAGTGGCAAAGGCTTCTCGGAAGGGATCCTGAGAACCAAGTTCATCGCCCCTAAACCTGAGATAGTGGGTCCTGGCTGAGAGAGTAATGATTACCAAAGTAAAATGTTAAAATATGAAGATTGACATATAGAGGACTTGGGCGGGGTGCTCCGGCACCATGTGTACTAAGGAAAAGGAGCGTCAGGGCAAGTGGACGGCATGTCAGAACAATTGTAGCAAGGAGGGCAACCATTGGGCCGCCGTGTTCACATGTACGATGTAAAGGGATAGATTAAGGGTGCAAGGCTCGCCCCAACCAGTCCCCCCCCATGCGCCTGGCCTATAAAAAGACCGGCTCTTGTACAAACAAGGGAGACAACTTAAGCAACATAACATACAGGATGTAGGGTGTTACGCTTTTGAGCAGCCTGATCCTATCTAAAAACTCTCTTAGCAAAGTCACACACTACCTCCCCTAAATGCCTCTCGAATCCCTATGCACAAACTAACCCTAGGCCGGATCTCTAAAAGGGGGTCCCTCCGGATCCCCGCTCTCAGTGCTTGACCAACGTCAACTAGCGCGCCAGGTAGGGGGATAGTGGTGCGTTTAGATTTGAAGCTTCCCATCCGCGCAGAAGCAATGGGGAGCCATTTTGATTACCGTCGAGCTCATCGCAGTGAGTCAGCTGGCGAAGCCAGTGAGGGGCAGGAAACGCCCCACTGACTGGCGGCAGCGTCACAGGCGGCGACGCCTGTCCCTGCTCCGCGGTGGCCGAATGCCGCGGCTTCAGCACCGCCGCGCATCAACACTCCCCACTCGGTCTCCAGCGGAATGGGTCAGGTGGCTCGCTTCCGGGAGGAGGCAAACAAGCGCGCCGAAGCAACGGCCAGCTAGCGTGGCTCCTGCGCCCATCGTGGCCTTGATTTTGACAACTTGCCACCGGGAGAAGCCCTGGTGGCTGCTTAGGTCCTCCTCCATCACCCACCGGTGAAGGTTGGAGTCGAGACCCTAGAGGGGTGATGGCTAGAAGATCTGGCCAAAGTAGTGGGCAAGGCCTAGGCTCCTTACGGGCCGAGCGAAAGCTCGCACGGCTAAACCGTCCGAGATGGACGTGGCTCCGGTTCCGCCCGCCATCTATCCCCTAGTTGGTCCCGGAGGACCATTATGTCTCTCCCCGCTCCATGCAACAGAACCTGCGCACCCTCCTTGAGCGGAACCGCTTGAAGGAAGACGGGCGGGTCACCCTGAAGCGGAGCCCGGAGCGGCATCATGAGCCGCCCCAGACGGAAGACCAAGCCTCGTCCGGATCCACCCCTAGGGGGGATTCTCAACAGGAAGGGAGAGCTTGTACAGATGGGGACAATGATGCCGGTCCCTATGGGGCCAGGTGCCGCTCCTTCACGGCTGACCTCCATCGGGTCGACTGGCTGACCAAGTTTCGGCCTGAGATCCTGGAGAAATATGACGGCAACGATTCGGAGGAGTTCCTCCAAATCTACACGACGACCATTCAGGCCGCTGCCGGGGGACCAAAAGTCATGGCCAACTACTTCCATGTAACCCTCCGCGGGTCAGCACGGTCATAGCTCATGAACTTCCCTGCTGGATTTGTTCATTCATGGGCTGACCTGAGTGAACAATTCATCGCCAACTTTGCGGGCTCATTCACCCACCCTGGCATGGAGAGAGATCCCCATGCCGTTCGTCAGTGGGACGACGAAACCCTGTGGCAGTACATCTAGCGTTTTAGTCAAGTCCGCAACACCATCCCTCGCATCACCCCAACCTCAGTAATAGTTGCTTTCAAGCAAGGTCTCACTAACTAGCAGCTAAGGGGGAAGCTTGGGACCCACAATATCGAAACTGTGGCCGAATTGTTCGCCTTGGCCGACAAATATGCCTGAGAGGCTGAAGCATAGGCCCTACCCCCTCCGCAGGAGGCAGCCGCCCAGCAAGAAGAGAGGCGTACCCGACCTGGCCAGGGCTAGGGGGACAAAAAAAACAAGAGGAAGGCTGTCGCCGCGCTAGGTCCGGAGGGTCAGAACCGACCTCCACTACCCAGTCCGCCAGGTGGCAAGAAGCTGCCAACGCCGGCGCGTCCAGCGGGCGGCAAATGGGTTGAGATCCACAAGACCGACCGACACGACCTAACCGAATGCCGATTGGTCAAAGGTTTGGCCGAGAACCACCAGAAGGAGATGGTGCACTACGCCTACTCAACCCTCAAGATCCTGGGGCCATCCGGTGTCTTCTCGGTGAAAACTAACAGAAAAAGGGCAGTGTACTGTGCCGAGAAACTCTTCGAGGCACTAGCCACCGCCACACCCACCGAAGATAATGAGCGCCCAGAGCAGAACCCGCACCCTCCAACCAAGCAATGCATCATCCCCGATAACGCCGCGCTCACTAAGGAGGTTCAGCTCGGAGATGGCCTTGGCAAGACCGTCAAGGTCGGGGCCCAGCTGGGCGACAAATACGAAGGCACGCTCATCACTTTCCTCCGGGCAAATGTCGATGTGTTTGCGTGGGAACTATCGGACATGCCCGAGGTCCCCAGGAAGGTGATCGAGCACAAACTTGCCGTGCATCCCGACGCGTGGCCCGTGCAACAAAAAGTACGACGGCAAGCTCCGGAAAGGCAAGACTTCATCTGCGAGCAAGTCCGCAAGATGCTAGAGGCTAGGATTATACAGGAGGTCCTCCACCCCGAGTGGTTGGCTAACCCGGTCATCGTGCTGAAGGCGAACGGAAAGCTCCGGATGTGCGTCGATTACACCGACCTCAACAAGGCTTGCCTGAAGGATCCTTTTCCGCTACCCCATACCGACCAAGTTGTCGATTCCACGGTGGGGTGCGACCTCCTTTGTTTTCTGGACGTGTACTCCGAGTACTACCAGATAAGCATAGCTAGGGAGGATGAAGAGAAGATGACGTTCGCCACTCCTGTGGGGACGTATTGTTACGTGCGCATGCCTTTCGGCCTCAAGAATGCCGGTCCTACTTTTCAGCAGACCATGCGCATCACGCTGGGGGATCAGCAAGGTCGAAATGTTGAAGCATGCATCGACAACATCGTCGTCAAGACCTGAGACCAAGTTACACTGCTCGCAGATTTGTTCGAAACATTTGACAATCTGCGAGTGACATGCATGAAGCTCAACCTGGAGAAGTGCTTGTTTGGCGTACCGTCGGGGAAACTCTTGGGGTTCCTCGTCTCCAACCGGGAAATCGCAGCAAACCCTGAGAAGCTGGAGGACATCGAATGCATGCAACCTCCCACCCGCCTGAAGGGCGTGCAACGCCTCACCGGTTGCGTGGCAGCTCTTGGGAGGTTCATTTCAAGGCTAGGGGGCTCCCCCTCTTCCGGCTGCTCAAGAAGATAGGACGTTTCGAGTGGAACGAAGAAGCAAGCGAAGCCCTGAGACAGTTGAAGTTGTACCTCTTGACACCGCCGACATTGGTCGCCCCCAGAGATGAGGAGCCCTTACACCGCAACCCCCCAGTGGTGAGCGCGGCTCTGGTGGTCGAAAGGGAGGAGCAAGACCCACCTCTCAAGGAGCAAGACTCCTATGATATCAATTTCGGTCTCAAACATAGAGAAGGATCCAATCCGCTGGGCGCATGCATGTGCCTATTCTTTGGTATCTCTATTATGGTTCCCTAGAGGAGTGCATGTGAGCAAGTCCACATTGTTGCGATTTCATTGACAGAGAAGGATCGATATCCTAACTACTGTGCGCATGCGTGTGATCCTTTCCTCTTTCGTGCAGCCACTGTATGTTAAATGGCCCTGAACTTATGAAGGCTTTGTTTTCTGGCGAGGAGAGCATACAAACTGCAAACAGGGATAGGTGACGGTGAAGACTGGTAAGACGCAAGTGAAAATGAAAGGAAATCAGGTAAGCTCGTAAACTGTGGAAGGAAGGAAGGAAGGCGGATTTTCTACTGCTCCTGGTCGGTGGCAGCTGGACCGCCGCCGCGGCCGTGGCCGGAGCGGAGGTGCCCCGCCTCGAGGTCCATACTGGCTCCAATCGTCATCTGGAGCTCACAGAGCGTCTTGCCGGTGGGGCAGAGCCGAAAACATAGCGCGCTGCCGTCCGTCTAGGCAAATAGCGAGGCTGATGAGTGGCGCGCCTTTGCAGCGACGTCTCAGCCTCGCTATCATTGTCACGCACGTCTCAGTCAGTGCTCGGAACACGTTAGTACTATTTTGAACGATAATGTATATTCACAAAGAAAGTCAATCTTAACTGTGGGCCCTTACTAAAAGAAAATCTTAGCTGGGGACAAGTGGTTCATCTCGATTTGCCAAGCTCCCCCTATCCACAATCCCGAGCAGTCGTCGGCAGATTTTGGAGTCACTTTTCCAAGGCCGCCGCGCACCAACCAAGTCGTCCAAAGAGCAGCCCCTGCCAATGACATTTCAGCCTCCTCGTCGACCGTGACACACGCGAGTCCCACAGTGGTTTTCTTTTTGGTTCGAAACCGCGCCCGGTGATTTTTTTAGCATCCTCACTGGCTCGCATCACCTTCTGCTACGCGACGCCGGGTGGTGGCATCACGAAATCTGCTCCGCGAAGGCGTCAAAGATGGAGTGTGTGGTGTGAGGCAGCTTCGCGGAGATCTGGGATTCTGGCAGCCAAGTCAGCCAACTAATCCAACTTCTGTCCGGTGCGCAAGTGCCGGCGTTGGCGTGGTCACGCACCGTCGTGTCCAGTTCAAAGAGAAATATGAAACGAACAGATTTTGATTAAGAAGCAATGGTCATCAGTACTCCTAGCTAGTAACAAACTAACAATTATAGGAAACGTAGGTCGTCGGTCACGCTGGACGCATTTCGCTTTTCTTTTCTCGGCCTACTAAGACCATGTACGCCTACACGCTCCTCGGCTATATTAGCACTCAGATTCATGTAGATTTACCATCACAGCGTAGAGGCCATACTCTATTTCTCAAAATGTAAGACGTGGTTTGATCCAGTGTGATCTCCCACATTACACTCTTAATGATTGATATCCTATATATTATATTGTTCGTGGTCATGAAACTGAGTACTCCCACTGCTCCGAAAAAAATAATACAATTCTAGCTGTGTATCTGGATAAACACGTGTCCATATACATAGTTAGAATTGCAATTTTTATGGGATGAAGGGAGTATAAGAAATGTTTTCAAATGTGAATCCAACAACATTAATTGATATAGATATAATGGATGAGGAGAATATACCTTGTAATGCTCAAACGTGGGACATCCGATTCTACACACGTTGAACAACAACCTAATTAACTTTTGCATGATCCGGTAAAGTCCATGTTTTCATGTTTTATAACATGTTCCTATACAAGTAAAAGTTTTTTTTAATAATTCTTGCATTTTTTAAAGCTTTGGCAGACTTTTCCGAAAGCATCTTTTTTTAAGAAAAGAATCTCCAAAGTTTTCAAGAAAATTTTCTAGAAAACTCTGAAGCGTTACTTGAAAAGTTTTCTACAAAGACTTTACAAGCATTATTAGTTCAAGCCGGCTAATAATCTATTCTCCAAAAGAAACTAAAGCTCAATGACTGGTGATTGCGCAACTATATAAGACTGCATACAGCTCAATCAAGAATCCAGTCCCCATCTGGCTTCTGTCCATACTATCCCAAGCAAACATGGAAGCTTCAACCTTGCTATGGTTCCTCTACCTCTCACTCGCCTCCTGCCTCCTTTACAAGCTCTTGCTTTCGACCAAGACGAGCTCCGATAAGGCGAGGCGGCCGCCCGGGCCGGCGCCTCTGCCACTCATCGGCAACATCCTCGACCTCCGCGGGGAGCCGCACCACGCCCTCGCCAGGCTCGCCGAGATGCACGGCCCCGTCATGTCCCTGAGGCTCGGCACCACCGACGCCATCGTGGCCTCCTCCGCCGCGGCGGCGCACGACGTGCTGCAGAGGTACGACCACGTCCTGGCGGCGCGGTCGGTGACCGACGCCGGGCGCGCGCTGGGGAACCACGAGCACTCCGTCATCTGGCTCCCCGGCAGCAGCCCGCTGTGGAGGCGGCTCCGCGCCGTGTGCACCAACCACCTCTTCTCGGCGCGCGGGCTGGACGCGACGCGCGCCGCGCGGGAGGAGAAGGCGAGGGAGCTGGTCGCGTGCCTGGGCCGCCACGCCGGCGCCGGCGAGGCCGTGGACGTGGGGCGCATCGTCTTCTCGTGCGTGCTCAACGTCGTCTCGAACGTGCTCTTCTCCGAGGACGTGGCCGACCTCAGCTCCGACCGCGCGCAGGAGCTGGAGATGCTGGTCAGAGACACGGTCGAGGAGGCCTGCAAGCCCAACCTCTCGGACCTCTTCCCCGCGCTCGCCAAGCTCGACCTGCAGGGCCGGCGCCGGCGCAGCGCTGAGCTCATCGGCAGGTTCTACGACTTCTTCGACGCAATCATCGCGCGCCGTCTCAACGGCGCCGCCGGTGGAAAGGAGGATTTCTTAGACGTGTTGTTCAGCTTCGCTCGGAGGATCAGCTCAGCCTCCAAACTATCAAGTCCTTTCTTTTGGTACGTTTCTGTCCAATCGTCGAACCCCGTACTGTCGATTTCATCGTGTTGCCATGTTATTCGTCAGCTTTGAAAAACTGACAAAAACTTGCTCCACAAATTTCGCATTCACCTCATCGCAATCTTGCAGATTTGTCAAAGGCGCTGATTTTTTTTTCAAACTGCTCTAAAGAAAATACACGGTAACATCTGGTTTTTCTTTTGACCACGCGTGCAGGATCTGTTTGCCGCCGGGACGGACACGAACGCGATCTCGGTGGAGTGGACGATGGCGGAGCTGCTCCGGCACCCGGCCGTGATGTCTAAGGTCCGCGCCGAGCTGCGGGACGCGCTGGGCTCGAAGCCGCACCCGGACGAGTCGGACATCGACAGGCTCCCCTACCTCCGCGCCGTGGTGATGGAGTCGATGCGGCTGCACCCGCCGAGCCCGATGCTGATGCCGCACCTGGCCATGGCCGACGGTGCCGAGGTCGGCAGCTTCGCGGTGCCGAGCGGCACCAAGGTGATCGTCAACCTATGGGCCGTCATGCGTGACCCGGCGCTGTGGCCGGAGCCGGAGGCGTTCTCGCCGGAGCGGTTCGTGGGCGCGTGCGACGCGGACTTCCGCGGGGGGAAGGAGAAGGACCGACTGGAGTTCATGCCGTTCGGGGCCGGGCGGAGGGCGTGCCCCGGCACGCCGATGGCCACGCGGGTGGTGACGCTGCTGCTGGCATCCATGCTGCACGCCTTTGAGTGGAGGCTTCCCGAGGGGATGCAGCCCGGGGACGTGGATGTCAGGGACCGCTTCGGCACGTCGCTCAACATGGTCACGTCGCTCAGGGCCGTGCCGGTGCCGGTGCACCGGTGATCCACGACACGTGACACCCAGATGATTACTCGCATCCTCATGTCCGAAGGGTCCCAATTGTAGCATTCCACTGAATGTTTCAGAACTAGTATAAAAATCCAAGGAGGTCCTTTATGACAGGCAGAGATATAGTTCACCAAGAGCTAATGCAGCCATCAAAGCACCAATCTCAGACGATGCGGAATTCTTAGCATCATTTGGAGCGAACAACCTCTTTTCCTTGTGCAACTACATCATTAGGAAAGCACCCCAACTTAAAGCTATCAAGGAACAACTTCCTGAAGATGCACTGAAGCAATAGGATTCAGGCATCACAACCACACCCAGTAGCATGAATCAATACCAGCAGCAGTCATTTAGACCAGTCCCAGTTTCCATAGCATTAAGTATGGTGTTATGTAGGCAAAAAATTGAGGTGGCAAGAGAGTTAACGAGGAGAGATGTAAAAATAGAAAAAATTGGGTCTCATGCAGACATGGTGTTGACACGATCTCCAACAAAGAATAAGGGAGGGGAGAAAGGAGAGAAAAATTATTACAGCCACACGTAAAAAAATCATGAGTTGGAGGTGTAGTTTTTAGAGCTGATGTCTTGATGATTTGGCAAGATTGACACTACTTATGGACATCGTGGGACGGTGATGCAATCTCCAGGCAAATGGTGGTCATGCGCATAAAGGAAAGCTGGTCGTCGCTCTAGATATCAAGTGGCAGAGTAGCTCCCCACCGAAGAGTCTTCCGATCCTCTGCCCTGATTTAGGCAGTAGGGAGGCGACGGAGTAGGAGAGAAGGTTCATAGCTCCGTATCCGCATCGGTTTGGGTATCATTGCCTCCTGTAATCCGAGTGGAACCGGCCAGGCTAACCAACACCCGTTTCAACTCGGAAGCAATGTAGATGTTCTACTTAAAACAATAACGGAAGCACGGCCATGAAGGGATCAAGGCGCCTAGTTAAGTCTAGATACGCGGATTTGGGATTCGATCGGGAAGGCAGAAACATGGGTGGTGACATCCAGGCATCCCCGACGACGTCCTCGAGCTCATCCTCCTGCACCTGGCTTCCCCCGTCAACCTCATCCGCGCGGCGACGACGTGCAAGCGGTGGCACGGCATCGTCGCCGGCGCCCGATTCCTCCGCCGCTTCGGTTCGCTCAACGGACGCCACCTCGTCGCCGGCTCCTACCACAACAGCCGCTTCCTGGACTCCTCCGAGCTCGAGCCCGAGCCCGAGCACCAGGCCCCGGCCTTCGTCGGCTCCTACCACAACGGCCGCTTCCTGGACTCCTCCGAGCCCGAGCCCGAGCCCGAGTACGCGCCCCCGGCATTCGTCGCCTCCTCGCCACCGGCCGCCGGTGGCGTCGACGGCGAACGCTTCTCCCTCGACTTCCTCTGGGAACCCGACGAGGTCGTCGACCCGTACTTCTGGAGGATCAAGGATAGCCGCGGCGGCCTCCTCCTGTGGGCTCTCGAGGAGCGGTACGACTTCAGCCCCACCTGGAGCTTGCACGTGGTTGTTTGCGATCCCCTCGCGCGGCGCTACAGGGCGATCCCTCCCTTGGTGAAGCCCGACCGCTACCACATCCACTCCGGGCCATTCCTCCTCGACGGTGACGTGGCTCCATGTTCACCTCACGTAAGCGTGACCGCAGCTCGTGGCGCGGGTACAGCGTGGACGGGCAGAGGATGAGGCTCTTCATGGGGCGCACCAGGGCGTCTCTGTACTGGCAAGGCGAAGGGAAGACGGTGACGGCTCTTGACCGGAGCACGGCCGAGCTCTCGTGTTCCGAGCTACCAGGTACGGAAGACTGGGACGGGCGGAGCACGGCGTTGAGGGTGGCCGCCGGCCGGGACGGCGAGGCGCGCGTCCTTACCACTTGGCCCGGCGGCGTTCTGAAGGTCTTCGCTCTGCCCCGGGGCGACGGCGAGTGGGCGCACGAGAAGACGATAGATCTGTCGGCGGTGGCGCGCGGGCTGCCGGGGTACCGTCCGACGTATTTCTCCGGTGAGGTGGCGCCGTGGACCAACGTGACTGACACGGCGCTGGTTGTGCTGTGGTGGCGGGAGGAATCGTGGGCGTTTCGTTTGGACATCGAGGCCGTCGAGGCGGAGCTCGTGCCCATCGACGGCTTCTGTGATGTGGCGTTCCCGTGCGAGCTGCCATGGCCGCCGGTCTTGCGTCGTCGTGCACGCAAACTTCCCGCCGGTGTCTAAAATTTTCTACCTGCGCCGGCTTGCATGTGTATGTGTGTAACCTGTTTCCATAAAAAATGGTCATATATATTCGTTTACACTGATGAAACATTCAGCTTCTTTTCTGCATCGGATGTTCAAGACAGCAATAATCTCTTAACGAGGTTCAGTAAATCTCACCAGTGACGACACAAACACACAATAATGCATTCATCTCGATTGAGAAACAACACCCAGTACAAATACTACTTAGATACGAACTGATGACTGGTTTCACGCAAGCCAGACTTAGACTCACGCATGCAGTTGTGTGAATCACTATGACTTGCCGCTTAGACCTCGACCTCCAATGGCATGAGCTCATGCACGTCGTCGCCACTGCACGCCGGCCCGCACTTGTGCATCTTCAGGCCGTCGTCGTCCTCGTCTGCAGTTACCGGCACCCGTCCGTAGGTTGTCTCCGATGGATACCTGATGGATACCTCTTGCACACGTACAAGTAGAGCGCGACGACAAACAAAGCCACGAGGGACATGCACCACCCAAACTGCAGGTTGACGAGAGCCTTGGCGCGGTGAAGGCTGTCGTCGTTCTCGCAGCGCACGGCGTCGCGGTGGTGCTCACGCACGAGCGAGCAGCCCTTGGGTACCAGGCTCGGGATCCACATGACACCGATGACAACGAGCCGCAGCCCTTGGAAAGCGATGCCCGCCGACCGGACCAGGCTCACCGCGAAGCTCCGCGGGAAGCCGACGCCGAGGAGCGCCGTGGCGAGGCCCACAGCAGCCATGACCTCCACGAACAGGTGGAACTGACCCTCGACGCCGGCGTGGTCGGTGGAGTGGAAGTGGAACACGAGCAGCTCCTGGGCAAAGACGAAAGCTAGGAGGAGCATGCAGACCGTGCGGCGGCCCGGAGCCCTGGCGCGGGAGGTACAGCGCGTAGCCGGCGTAGACGACGAACGCGGCGAAGAAGACGGCGTGCTCGTGGTTGGGCAGGCGTCTCGACGGGATGGAGCCATCGGCGTCGAACGGCAGGAAGGTCCTGTGGCCGACGAACAGCTGCGTGTCTGCCTCGAAGATGCTGGCGGCGATGATGACGATGAGCTCGAGGTAGCGGACGCGCGGTGCTGGGAACCAGACCGGCGCAAATTCGAATTTGTTTCACAAGCTTGTGTCTAAGATTCTTAAACCCAACTAGTGTCTTGTACCACGGGCTGATTCTCACAAACTCTTGTAGTTTTAAAGCCCACGGCCTGTCTTGTACTCCGTACTTCTGTTATTATGCTCGAGATACTGGGCCAGTTTGTTGGCCCATCTAACCTTTCAATACTGAATGTTAAAAGGGCGCCTATGTGCATGGGCTAAAGCCCAATAACTAACAAAAGCAATGACATATGTGATTGATCGAACCATTTAGTTCTGTTCCCGGACACTACTGCAATCTGCTTGCACATGTATGCATGGAAAATGTTTCAAAAGTCTATTAGAATGTTAGAGACTTAGAGCGTCAAAACCTGAGCCAGGGCGGCAAAACTAAAATTACATGGAAAAAGTGAAAACCTTTGCAAGGTTAGTATGAAAATAAAGAACATTCCGATAACCTATTTGTCTAAGCTTGTTACATACTAGATTTAGCATGACATATTTTCCACATGCATAGGCTTGTTTGTAGACTATGTTTGTATGCTCGTGCTATCCTATTTATAAAAAAATTATATGAACTGAGCATAGTTTCTTATCATGTAACCTGCACTTCGTCAATCTCAAGATATGTCAGTCCAATCTCTCGAATGTGCTTACAAGGGTGAGATGTTTCTGTGTGGTCACGGTGAGTGTATGAGCATCAACATCTATATTGTGCTTTGGGAAAAAGGAAAATATGAACAACAATTGGATAAAATGATTTGATTTGAAAAGCAAAAAGGCAACCGAAAAGTTATTACAAACTAAAAAAAATTCCTTCACCTTTCTTTTCATTTCTAGAAAGGCCACGCACAGTAGTGTATGTTTCCACATTGGTTTGCCAAGATTGAAATTCAACACAACTCTCGTACAGTAGCTTCCTTCTCGCCGGAATTCACAAGGTGCGGTGGTGGCACAATCACCATGATTTCCCGCATTATTACTTGCTCAGCATGTGGATTTACTCCGGATCCGGCGATCGTGCTCTCTCATACTACATGACAAAGTCATCATCGGCGTTAGGTACACAGAAAGGCGCCGGGCCTTTTGCGGTGCCCAGATAAAGCCTTCTCCGTTTTTCATTTCTCCCAATGGATAAAAAGTTTCGGAACAGCCGCGGAAGAAACATCAAGGATTATATTGTACTGAAGCCAACAAGCTCATCTCGGTGAAACACAAGTACACGGTCACAGTGCATCTTGCCGACGAGCTTTTCGCCCGGCCGGGACATCATGTTCGCCGACGGAATGATGCACGAGTAGCCTGGGCTCTTCTTTCTCTGCTTGCTCTCTGCTTTTGCCTGCAGGATTGGACAGCGAACTGAGAGCGTCGTCTTCAGACGAAAAGGGAGCGAATTCATCATTTTTTGAAAGGAGAAGGGCACGAGAGTGTGCCTATTTTATTGATAAGGAGCGAATTCATCATTAATCAAAGGAAAAATGTAACCAATTATATTGTTTCCAGAAAATGAGTCGTAGGTAGTAAAACGAGCTTTCTGGAACCAGTTCAAACTTTAAACCGTTCTAACTCGGATGCTGTGAAGGAAGTAAGGTATGCTGTGAAGGTTAATGGTGATTTAACTGACACTTTTATTCCTACGAGGGGTATTAGACAGGGAGATCCCATCAGCCCTTACCTATTTTTGCTATGCACTGAACGTCTCTCTTGTTTGTTGAAGAAGAAAGAGGCTGATGGTGAGCTTAAGGGACTGTGTAATGGCATTGGTCCTCCTGTGTCACACTTATTATTTGCAGATGATAGTATTTTCTTTGCAAAGAGTGATCTCAGAAGTGTTAGGGCCTTAAAATCAGTTCTCCAAGTTTATTGTGAAGGTTCAGGGCAGAAGGTGAACTTTTCGAAGTCCTCTGTTTTCTTTGGTTCACATTGTCATGATAACACAAGGATGCAAGTAATGGCCTGCCTTGAAATCCAAAATGAGGCTCAGAAAGATACTTATTTAGGCATGCCTACGGATGTAGGGAGGTCGCCTACTGATACCTTCAAGTTCTTGCCAGAAAGAGTGTGGAAAAGAATTAACAGCTGGACTCACCGTCATTTGTCTAGAGCTGGGAAAGAAATCTTGTTGAAGGCTGTAGTTCAGTCGATTCCAACCTTTGTTATGAGTTGTATTCAGATACCAGTGTCCACGTGTGAAAAGATGAGGAGATATATTGCTGATGCCTGGTGGGGTGTGGAAAATGGCAGAAAGAAGATGCATTGAAAGTCTTGGGATTGGCTCTGATCATCTCCTAAGTATCTTGGTGGCTTGGCTTTCGGGATCTCTCTTTGTTTAACCAAGCCATGTTAGGCCGCCAGGGGTGGCGTCTGCTTACAGAACCAGATAACTTATGTGCAAGGGTTCTTAGGGGACGATATTTTCCTTTTTCTAATTTCTGGCATGCTAGCTGCCCCCGTTCAGCTTCATATACATGGCGCAGTATCCTTCACGGAAAAAAACTGCTGGAACAAGGGGTGAAGTGGTGTATTGGGAATGGCAAGTCAGTTCAGATTTCTCATGACAAGTGGGTTTCGGATGAATTGTTTGGTTTGGTGAAACCTGTCTTACCACTACCTGATTACCAAACTGTGGGTGCTTTGATTGATCCTACTACAGGTCAGTGGGAAGTCGATACTGTTGATGCTTTTTTTTTTCACCACATATAGCATCCAAGATTTTGCAAATTCCTGTTGGTAATATTGATCGTGATGACTTTGTTACCTGGCCCTATACCAAGAGTGGTACGTACTCAGTTAAATCAGCTTATAATTTGGCTCGGTCTGCTTCATTTTCTGAATCAAGAAGCCGGACAAATACAGGTTCAACATCATTCTGATATTGCAGCAAAACTGTGGAAAAAGTTGTGGGCGATCAAGGCGCCAAGTAAAATGAAAATCATTCTGTGGCGTTTGGCACATGATTGCTTAGCAACTGGATTTCAATTGCAACGTAGGAACATTCCAGCATGTTCCCTTTGTTGTTTCTGTGGCAGGACGGAGAGAGTTGAACATTGTTTTTTGATGTGCCAATTGCCTCAGCAGTTAGGGATCCTATAAAGCATCTGTATGGCATACATCTAGGTAGAAAGAATCTGAGTAATGCAAGACTATGGTTGTTTGACCTGCTGGAAAGATGCAATGAAACTCAAGCTGTTGTTGTCGCAGTTGTGTGCTGGCATATATGGGAGGCCCGCAATGATGTTAGGAATTCTGAAATTAAAGTTTGCCCCAAATCACTTGTTAAGAAGATACAAGTATATGTGGATCTGATCATGATGCATTGTCTTAAACTAATTCATCCTTTAAGGTGTGCGAAGTAAAGGTCAGGTAAAGTGCAGCGCACGAAGAACTTTACGCAGGGCCCCTTCACAACCAGGCAACCAGCACACATTTCCCACGATCCCAAGAACAACACCATCGCGGAGCCGACGCACGCCTGGCCCTGCGAAATCCGTTTTTCCATTGCAAATGAAAAAGGCCCGTGCAGCTCTGCACCGCATGCCGCCGTATCTGCCATGGTGCTCCACTTCACAAATCACACAGCACGAGAGCTTTGCCTCTCTGGTCAAAGATGAGTGCGAGTCAGAAGGGAAAGAAAGCTATAGCTAGCTTTGATGTTTTTGCCTCTAGATCGCTAGCCCATTTCCTTTCCTTTCCTTTCCACTGGCTTATCTGCTTTCTCTCCCTCTCTCCTTTTCTTCTTCCTTTACTGCTGCAGCTGATGAGATCCAGATGATGGTCCAGCTGCACGCTCACCCTGCACCTAATCCTTCGGGTTTGACTTTCGCAATCATTCGTTCCTCATTGTTTAGCTTATTTCGAAAGGCATGCTGTCATGACGCCCATCATTGTTGGTTGCGTCACGTACTCCAAGTGGCACGAAATGATCGATCGCCTTCAGCGAGCACGCACCCTCTTCGCCATATGCATAGTACGGTGCAAGCGTAGAACTCCGACTCCCAACCGCCTGAGATCGTACGCTCCACACCACTTGTGTGCATCCACGCGAGCGAGCAGTCGCTTCTAGACAAGCGAAGGTGAGACCCCGATGGATCGAACGGTGTGTACTGTACGTCACAAGTCTGTGGTCTCGACACTGTCAGCGCGGGCTCCATATACTCCCACTAAGACAATACTACTAGTAGTCATGATTGATTTTGGTTGCATGATGTAGCAGCTAGCCTTGGAGCGACGTGTTCGTCGCGTTGCATGCCCGTCGTCCCGACATGCATGGATCCACATCGCCAGGCTTTTTCGCTGCGCCCGGTCCATCCCGGCATCATTAGGGCCATGATGGCGAGTGGAGAACAGCGAGCGCAAGGTTTTTCCTTGCTCCGGTGGCCGGCTCAGGTGCTGTTCCACGTACGCTGCTGCTGCGCAGGTGCTCGATCGCACTGTTGCTGCTGCTATTTGTCATAACTGAAGGCACGGGACGGGAGCAAGCGCCCGCGCGGGGGTCTGGTCGGAGGAGTCGTGATTGAAGTGATTGCGTGCATATCCTCCTCACGATCAATTTCCAAACTCAAACCTGTTTTCTACTTATAGGGCCATTTGACAGATCGGGTGTGCTTTTAACTTCAACTTGCCTGCTGGCGGATCACGAGCGCGACCACTAGTCCATGCTGCTCGCATGATGCGCGGAACAAAAGGGAGTGCGTGGTTTCAGCGGGCAGGCATGCCTGCAATTATCATGCGGCCGTACATGGCGAGCAGCGAGAGCCAACAGTGCCTGGTACTATCGGGTTAGGTTTGGCTGCCAAAGGGCATCCAATGCGACCAACAAACGCAGATGCAAACAAGCGTACGTAACTCGGTCGATTGTGCGTCTGGCTGCTGCACAACACACTTTGTGTACTTTTGTCGGCAATGCACGCAGCGGGCCGGTCAGGGGTGGGACGATCATTCTCGCCGCCCGCCGCTCGTCGTAAAACCACATGACGGCAGGCAACGGCCGGGGCGTAGATGGGGATTAATCAGGAGCGAGAGCGAGCATGCAGGCGGCAGTGCAGCGCACGTCCTTTTTCCTTTTGGCCTCCCAATAATTCTCCCCAGCCGGTCAGGGGCGCAGGGCTGGCCATGCCGCGCGCCTCTCGATGCGGGGCGGCGACGAGCCGACGATCGAGAGCGAATGACGAGGGCCATCATGGACGGCCGGGCCGGCCTCACGACGTCGGGCGGGGAGGGACAATTAACGAGCGCGCCCTCTCCGAGTCTCCGTCGTCGACGCGCGGGGGGGCCTGGGCATGCAGCGGCGCCATGCGCTTTTCAGCGGTCGATCGGGCCAGGTCGAGGCCTCGCCGCTTTCACCTTGCTTCTTGCATCGGAACAGACTTCTCGGTTGTTTTTTTACGGTGGTAAACTTGTAGTGCTGGGCAAGCAGTGCTGGGCCGTTGGTCGGAACCGGCGAGCAGCCAGCAACAGGGACCACGGACTGTCGGACGCCATCGGATTCCCTAGCATGTCTCCGTCACGATACCGCTCCGCCTCCGTTGCAACCAAAGCCAAACCCCGGCATCCATGCTGTTGCTGCGCCCCGGACCCGGCGGCAAAGGAGGCGGCCGAGCGGTGGTGGTGGAGCCGGGGCAATCACGGGGAAATAATTGCGGGACCGGGGGATTGGGCCATTGGGGGAAGCCGTGAGCGCGACCGTACTAATGATTGCGCCTGGGGGCGCTGTCGGCCCGACGCCGACCTGCGGGCCCGCGCAGGGATGATTGGAAGACTGGTAGCCTGGTGGGGCCGTGGGCGCCTGGGGCCTGGCCTGGGAGGAAGTGCGCCGGGCGGGCTCACGAAGCCTGGGCTTGCTTTGTTTCTTCTGCTTGGGTTCCGGCGGCCCAGCGCCCCGGGCCCGTGCGCTCTCGTGTCGTGCAGGGAGCCCACCACGGGCTCCTAGCCTCATACGCGACGCGTCGTGGGGCCAACAATGCTGCTCAGGGGGCAGTACGTTACGCATACAATTATCTTTAAAAAATAAACATTTGGCACATGTAGCCCGTACTTATACTACTTGCGACGTCGTCTACGTATAACTGCTGGCCGGATTGGCATTCATAACGTATACATACATGCTCCGTACTCCACTAGCTAGTATGACTACATGGCTCCGATCAAGCAAAGCAAACGAATGTCAAACTGAACACGCCACAGCGATGTAATAAGAACGCACCTCAATCCAGCTCCTCAAGGTGTGCCCCACCAAATTTAGTCCCATCACATCAAATATTTAGATACTAATTAGGAGTATTAAATGTAGATTATTTATAAAATCCATTGCACGTATGGAGGCTAAACGGCGATACGAATCTATTAAACCTAATTAGTTTATGATTTGACAATGTGCTGTTGCAGTAACTATTTGCTAATGATGGATTAATTAGGTTTAATAGATTTGTCTCGCCGTTTAGCCTCCATCTGTGCAATTAGTTTTATAATTAACTTATATTTAATTTTTCTAATTAACCTCCGAATATTCGATACGATACGGACTAAACTTTAGCTAAACAAACAGCCCCAGACTTCCTCTCCCCACGGGTCCGGTCCCGAAGATCTCATCTTCGCCGTGCGCACGGCGGCGACCTTGACCTTTGCCGCCGTAATAAAACCTCCCCTCACCAACCGGCAGTCCGGCACTTGATGAGCGCGGATCGAAGGTCAGTGATGCTAGACAGTTATAGCAGCGCATATTGCACGCTCCATCCACTATTACTCCTCGTCGATCGTACTAGTACCGGGCAATGGCTAAATGCATGGCTATCATGGATGGTTGGAGCTGCACAGCACACGGCCATGGCCCATGGACGGCCTGATGAGTTCCTGCACGTACATACCTGCCATAAGATCAGACGACATGCAATACAAGATCAGCCCGAGGCAGTACCAGTACCACCACAACGATGCACGCACCTCGGACTCCGCCCCGCGATCACACACCCCTGCGTACATCTACGCAGGCTGCCGCGCTGCCTAATAGCTTGCCAAGGGCGACTCATGTTGTCCACCGTGCAAACCGAGGCTCCCATCTGCTCACGCCAGCCTGCTCCGCGCGTCTGCATGCCCGTGGTCGGCGGCATGGGCCGCTGGCCGCTGCCTCCGATCCCTCCGATCCTGTTGCGCATCAATCATGCGAAGGCTGCTAGCTCTGCGCCACGGTCTGGCTTTACTGGTATACCGAGGTGCGCCAAGAAGAAAAAGTCGCAACAGGATGATCCAGTTCGTGACGTCCTTGTGTCATATGCCATGCGCCGAGCCCGAGCCCGCTCCATCTACGCTGACAGTGTGCCGTTCTATCGCCGCGTCAGGTCATGTAAACATACGGTCACATTGTACTGTAGATGCGCTTCTCCGGCCGGAAGGTCTCGCAATTTGCAATGCGTGACATGTATGGAGATACGCTTTTTTGCAATGCGTGGCATGTAGGGAAATAAGGATCAGAATTTTACGTCATTGAATAGTAGTATATAGTAGAGAAAAGCACAGGGGATATCGTCTGCCAACGCAGCAAAAAAGCATATCCTCACAATGGAAAAGGACCAGGAGTTTGCTCGTACGTCCATTGAGGTAGGAGAAAAAAAGAGAGAAATGGTAAGAACCCTTGCGGGCCGACGAATATCTATCTACCGTGTTCCCACCGCGACGCGACGGGAACCGCTTCCATTATTGCCTTGTCCCGATCGGCGAGTGGCGCTCGGCCGGCGTCGCGACAGGTCCACGATCGATTCGATCAGCAGCGCCGCGTGAGATCACATGGCGACATACTGACATGGAGTACATCCTTGTCAATACTCGCACAACTGTTACTGTTGTTCCTTGAACCGAGACATGTGCGCATCCCTTTGTACTTTGGCCCCCCGGAGCATAATACTCCGCCTCTCCACATCGTATCGTAGCCTATCGATCAGGATGTCCCAGAGTTCAGGGCTGTTTTGTGCGTGTACTAGAACGTAGGTACCATAAGGGCCTGTTTAGTTCCTCAAAATCTCAACTTTAGCACTACGTAAAAAGAAGATTTCCCATCACATCAAACTTGCGGTACATGCATGGAGTACTAAATGTAGACGAAATCAAAAACTAATTGTACAGTTTTGTTGTACTTTGCGAGACGAATCTTTTGAGCCTAATTAGTCAATATTTGGACAATAATTCACAAATACAACCGAAATGCTACAGTTGCGCATTTATGGCAAAATGCAAACTTTGCCACTCCCAATTTGGGAATTAAGAGCAACTCCAAGAGTACTCCAAAAAATTCTTCCCCAAAACTATATATTGGGGGTTCTTCCAAAAAAAAAATTCCCCCAAAAACATATAATCCACAACGGATCGCTAATAAATAGCCTCCAATATTTTATAACAGGCCACGTCATCGTATTGGGTCCATCGGAAGAGACGTGCGAGCGTGCGGGAATCAGGATTGGGGGAGGAACGTCAACGCTAAAATATACGTGGTGGTAGACTGTTTTTTAGCGTTGCTAAAAAATTGGGGAAGGTTTGGGTGGACTGTTGGAGTTCGTTTTTTCTCTTTTTTCCTAAAAAAATATTGGGATAAGATTAGCAGCCTCTTGATGCCAGCATTAATTTTAACCGGGAATAGGTAAATTCAAACTGATGGATGCCTAAAATTTAGGTGCTGGACGGGTTGACAAATGCTTAACGGGGCTTAGGGACTTCATTTAAATTTTAAAATCATTAAAGTCAGCATCAGCCTTCGCTTGAGCCTATAGAAATAGGATCCTTTATCAAAGCTTTGAAGAGGAAGGCTTGGATCTTTGAAGAGGAAGGCGCCAAGCCTCTACTTGGCTCCCTTGTGGAGGCCCTGGAAGTATCCCTGGGGTTGGACTCGAAGCCGGAGTGGGAGATGTATACGCCGTCGCCGCCGGGCGTCTTCATCATCCCGCCTACGCCGCCTCCGCCACCGCAACCGGAGCTCGCCTTGCCTGCACAACCGCCGCCGCCCATGGGTTAGTGAGGAGAGTGCCTATGCAGTACTGCAGAGATCATCCTCTCCATTCTGGGTGACTTGAGCAAGCCCATCTTCTTTTGGGTCATTGACTGCAAAGACTTAAGTACACCAACCAACTAAGAACGGTGCAAGAGCATCTCCAACATACTACCTCTATTTGACTCTCTGTTCAAGTTGGGAAGAAGATTCCTCTCTATATTGAGTTGCTCATCCCAACAGACTATCCATTTCCCACTCTCCAACAGCTAGTTTCCTCTCTAAAAATCCGCACTCTCCATCCACTCCCACTACGAGAAATGTTCCGATTAGTGACGAACCAAAAAGTGTCATAAATCCGTACTCTCCATTCCTCTGTGTACTAAGTTGCTCATTCCAATAAACTATCCATTTCCCACTCTCCAAATCCCAACAGCTAGTTTCCTCTATAAAAATCCGCACTCTCCATCCACTCCCACTACAAGAAATGTTCCGACTAGTGACGAACCAAAAAGTGTCATAAACACATTTTTTGCGTTATAAACCATGATTTATGATGCGGGAGTGATAAAAACCTTTCGTCATTAGTCGAGCGTCATAAATCGTGACTAGTTATGTTCCTCATTTCGGTGCATCACTGAGATAATGATGAATAAAAATTCGTCCCACATGTCGTCATAAAACTATTTCGGAGTTTGTGTCACCTTGGATAAGAATCCAAAGTGGCTCCGACATGGCAGAGGTGTTATGACAATTTTGGTTTGTCACAAATTGAAGCTCAGTCCATGTAAGAGCCTTTATGAGCCTAATTTTGTTTGGCCATTTTTAGCCCATTTTAGGTTTTTGCGCTATTTTTTATGCCGAAAAATGTTAGTTGCACGCCATATTGGACCTTTTTCTGGGCCTTAGACCATCTAACGAAGAGCCATTATTGTATTTTGCAATACCATATTGGGCTGTTTTTTTCAGGCCCTAGCCCATTATTGCATTTCACAATGCCATATATTCAATTTTAGATGCTGATCACCATCACAATCACAAACATAAAAACAACTCATTTCCAACTTCCATATTGTTCACATCACAATCAAAGAATAATTCACCAGCAACAATAATGCAACATAGAACAAGTTCAGCATCAATAATGCAACATACAACAAAAGTTCATCAGTAACAAACAACAAGTTCACCAGCAACACACTTCAGTTGAGGGAAGGATTCACCTGGCTCTGACTGGTGCTGAAGTGAATCAGGCTAGAAATCAAAGTATGCAACTGTTTTGTGGTGTTCTTCAAAGCTTTGAGCTCTTCTGTCTGAGACTTCATGTTGTTTCTTGCGTTTTAGCCCTCAATCTCAGTGCACCCATCTCAGACTCCTGTTCAACAATCTTTTGCCGAAGTTGTGCCCCCTTGTTTCTCACTCTCAAGATCAGCTTGGATTTTTTCTACCTGCAACACAGTACCAACCCTAGTCCTTTTCTTCGAGGGTGAGTGAATGCCAGCAACCTCCCGAAATATCCTAGATTGGACAACTTCAGCCACTGCTTCAGCAGCAGTCTTTGGTTGGTCGTCTCAAGGTTGGGCGATAATTTGTTCCATCCAAGCCTAATAAAAGAAAGAAAATGAATGGTCTCACCAAAGGACTCACAAATGTTTCTAGTGTTGTTGCTGCAAAGAAGAATGCAAAGTAAACAAGTACTTACAATGGCTGCCTATACTGGAGCGGTGTAGCCATTTTGCTGCAATGGAAGTTCTTGAAAAGATCAATTGATGTTGGGTCTCCTTCAACTTTCTTCTTCCTCTAATATGATGTGAAAATAGGCATAAATTGTTAGCTGGGAATAAGGAGCATTAGCAAGTTCATCAAATAAAGTACAGAGCAAAAACATGACTTGTTCAGTTGCTTACCACAACATGAGCCTGTGCAACGTAGCTTCTAGATCCTATGCGCTGAGGATACCTGACCAATCCACGATTATCGGTGTTTGTAGTACACCTCTCCTTTACAATAATGAAAACTCATGTAAGAGTAATGAATAATAGGAACAAATCAGTACATGCAAATGTGCTAGTGGCAAGTTGAAGTTCTATCATACCCTGTGAAGTTGGCTAGACCACATCGTAACCAGTTTGTTCCACTGGTTGTCATTCATAGTGGCCATAGGAGTTTTGGTTGGGACTTCATTTGCTGCAAGATCATCGAAGTACTTTTTCTTGAGCCGGTACCTCCCCTGCCTCTGTTGTGACTTGAGCATGTCAATGCATGCCTCTATGACAGGTTGACTAGTGGTGTCAGTATCAAATTATCCCTATATTAAGCACAACACTACAGTAGTCAGAAAAATAGATGAAAATAATAGACTGGTTCCTTAAGATACACGTAGTCCTCTTCTGCTCGTAAGGTGTGAGCTCCGATTCTTTATGTTAGGAAAAGAAAGAAACTTCTGTAAAATTATCCAACCACTGTAAACGCAACAAACTATTGTACAAGAAACAAACTGCTACAAATCTGAAGGTAGAGTGCACCAAAACAAGATCCAATATAGGATGTTCCTAGCCAAAACAACATCTAGGAAAGGATGTTCCAAGCCAACCCTATACGAGCCGAAACGGCAAACTACTGTAAAAGAAATAAATTAATGTAAAATCATAAACGTACTGCTCCTTAAAACAAGATCCAAGATAGGATATAGCTACCAAACCTTGTGCTATCCCAAAGGACAATCTAGTAAAAGAAACAAATTAGCGTATACATGGGAACTGCTAGATCTGCAAACAAACAACAAAGTAAAAGTAGTAACAAAACCAATTAAGGAAACACTTTAATCACAACACCAGGGATGCTTAACTAGGGAGGAAAACATTGTACCTGGTTGTTGATGTTTCCTTCGTACGACCTTCCCGCCTAGTGCCATTGCGCCACCGCTAGTCCTATGGAGGGAGATGGGAAATGGGTGGTAGCTATGAGGGGAAGATTGTGTATATCGGTGAGTAGGTGAAGATTTGGGATGGGTTTGAGGAAGTGAAGGGGAACTGATGGCAGAAAGTTTTTGGATGCGGAAGATTTGGGCAGAGGGAGGGAAGTGATAGGGTATTTGGCCAATTGGGTGGATGGCCCTATCACATTACCAATATACCCTTTTGCTATGCTGGTGGATGAAACAGGGTGTTGTTGGGAAGGGGGGAGGAAAATTGACATTTCACATCTATCACACGGCTTGGCCTGGGCGTCTAAATATTTGAATAGCGCGCCAGAAAGATTTTAGGGCTGGTCCGCGCTAGGTAATGGCGACCAAAGGATGTTCTGCTTAGTAGAATATGCCGGACAAAAATTTGAATAGTGGAATGTCTAGTAGTCTATTCATTGACGTTTCTTATTCTTGGTACAATCAGCGTAACCTGCACCAAAACTTTATTGGTAGAATCAGGAAAATCTGGACCAAGATTCAATAAATTATCATTCAAAATCTTTGATATATCATAAGAACACCTTCAGAAAGCTTGGTACCACTCCCTCCGTTTATGTACTGCTCCGTTTATATTGAAGTACGTTGTTAGGTACTACTCCCTCCTCTTATAAGGCATATGCGCATAAGTGTAACAAGGGAGATAGTGTCATATTATATCATGTCTTATAACAAGAATGGATGGTGTATTTAGGATAGAGAACTACTATATATATTGAGTTTTACATTGGGAAACCAAGGAAACCTCCCGTCTATTTTGTGTGCTTATTACGATTGGAAATCCTTGTACCATCCCAGCAACATTGGAAATCCTTGTACCATACCTTCCATTGGATGTGTTTACTACTTAATCATGTGCGCATTGGAAAAAGCAACCCTCCCTTTGGTTGCACGTGCTTACTTACATGTCAACATTAGAAACCAAAGAAATCTCCATTCGATTGGGTTACTTATTTATGTGCACAATGGCAATCAAACATCATTTTTCCCAATTGTATTTCTGTTGGCGCTAGAAATCGGTCAACCGAATCCCAGCGTCTGACACACGACCCGGGAGAATCTGCTTAACTCCTGTTCGGGTGATTGCCCTGGTGCGGTTTGCGTGGCTGCCAGCCAATCTGACCTGTTGATTGGCAAGGAAGAATACGTGTCAGGTCCAGAAATCACGATCGGCTAAATTTCCGATCCCGAGAAAGCTTATCAGCGAATCGGCCGATTTGCTGTAATAAAGAAATCGGCTATGAGACAGCCGATCACTGTAGCCTTGTAGACAGAAAACTACTGGAGTAATCGACGCAAAGCTATGATAACAACACTAGGAATAGATCTAATCGGCAATATAAAATGGATGGATTTAATAACAGAGTGTAAAGAGAGCCGAAACCACCGATTCCTAGCTGGATAACTGGTGATAAAACTAGGAAGACAGGTAAAACCTATGATTCTAGTAAATATCGATAACTACTGAATAAATCTAAACGAAACAACAGCGATACGCCCGAAGTTAAAGCCTAGAATGTATTCGGTAAACGGAACTTACAAGATTGGCCGGGGATCAAGTTGATGCAGCCTTGCCAACTCGCACGAACTCGTGAAAAGAGAAAGTATTTGGCAAAGTCGCCTGCTTGAAAGTAAGTACGAGGAAAAAGTAGTTGGTTGTATTGATTTGTTGATATCTACAGATTTACAAAGGTAGGTATTTATAGCCCCGTACAGATGACTTCTTAACCGACTAGAATTCTATCCCTAATTCAAATAGAAAACGAATATTTACAAGCACGATTCGTGCTAGGTTGGTTATTATACGCTTCATAGGCTGATCTCCCCCTTATCCTTCTATTCCTTTCCAAGCCCATACAGGCCCAATTAACCCAACCTCCTAATCGGCCGATTCCTTATCGGCAAGAGGCAATCGATTGGGAACCCGGCACGCCCGACTCGAAGCGAGGTAGAAGTCATCGGCCGATCTCGTACTGTAGCACCATTCGGCCGATTTCCAACTGTACTTTTCCAGTTTCCTCTCTTCTTGGCACCGATTTCACTAGTGACGAAATCTGGCGTCAACTCATGCCCCCCAGTTTCGGAGTAAAACATAGTCTTTTACTTCGAAATTCTCTTCAACTTCTCCTCCGAAACAGCCGCAATGAAAATATCCTTCCGTTTCGCGGTCTTCCAGCTGATGATTGCAATCTTTTCGAAATGGGCGCCCATGACAACCACTACTCCCGAAAAACTCGAAACGCCGGCGCGGTGAAAATCCCATTTTTACCCTTCTTCAGGTGCCCTTTAAACAGCGGTTCACCCCCGCACTTCATCTTCAAGCTCACGTCTTCCTTTCTCAGCGCGCGCGGCTTCTTCTCTCTTTAGCACCTTTCCCTCGCCGCCAGAGCTTCCTAGCGCCATCCTCCTGTTGCTTCTTCTCTTCCTCTCCAATGGCGGCTCCTTCTGGCAGCTCTCCAGCGTGCGATGCTCCGGAAGTGGCACCTCCGGCGGTAGTGGCGACGGCAGTTGCTCCATCGACAGAAGAAGGAGCTTCATCGGAGATCCCAATGGCGATCCCCATCGCGGCCTCATCATCCGCATCTGCACCGGCGACCACGCCAACCACCCGGAACTTCATCCCAGAGGTTATTACCGAATCCTTCTTCTTTGGCAATGCATTTACTTTAGATCTGTTTCTTACTTTTTTACACCCCCCTTTCCTTTTTTAGGTGGTTAGGCATCGCATTACCATCCATCTTACGGGAAATCCCAACCTTATTTGCCTCGGACCCATGGGGAACCCAGATCCGATAGAGCTTATCAATTTAGAAACCCACAGAATCCCCTTCAAACAATCCGGCATGGACCTGGATCACTGGTTGGGCACTTTTAGGTCCTGGCTGAATGAAACCCCAGGTTGGAGGGAGTGGTACCAACGGGTAGCCGCGTCGAAGAGTGTCTCATGGGACGAGCTCAAAATCGGTCAGTGTATCAACCTGTCCTTATCCCAGATGGAGAGAAACGAGCCGTTGGTAATAGCGGCTTCTTACTTTTGGTCTGATGCCCTTAATGCTTTCTTATTTGGTCACGGATCTATGACCCCAACACTGGCTGATGTGGTTCTGTTGACCGGCCTTGACATTTCTTCCCCGGACACACCTTTCCACCTTTTAGCCGCAACGTCACATCGGCTGGACACAAGGGGAATCGGCGGGTGGAAAGGATTCATCAGATGTAATAAAAGAGCTGGGTCTGTTGAGAATAGGGAGCACACGGCCTTCTGAATGATGTGGTTAGAAAAACACTTCTTTTGTGGAAGAGCCGCCGGCCCATCAACCAACACCCAAGCTTTAGCCGAAGCACTGTCCAGAGGAAACCGTGTTCCCCTTGGGAAACACTTGCTAGGGGCGGCATACCACATGCTCCACCAAATCGGCATCAGACTATCCAAGGGAGAGCCGATCGGAAATCCAGGCGGACCCTGGTGGTTCATCAACCTATGGCTGAACCTCTATATGAGCGAGATCACTCAGCAGAGGGTGGACCGTATGATGTTCCCCAACATCAAATCGGCAGAAGATCCTACCGAACGTCGCCGATGCATGTCTTTTGGCGAAGCAGCATCGGCCTTTCCAGGTTGCACGTATTCTGCTACAAAAGTAGCCGAGTACTTCCGATGCTTTTATAACGGCTTTAATGAAGATGCAACCGTTTGGTTTCCTTATCGGCGGGATGACCCAATCTTTGAACTCCCAACCTGCTTTGATTCAATCACTGGCCGATTCGACGAAGAACTCAATGATGAGTTAATCAAGCCAGGAATCTTGCCAGCCAACTTCTTTTCGGGGAAAGATGCTCCCACGTACGAGTTCTACAACCCTTCTGTTGCAGCACGTTAGTTCGGCATGGGTCAGCTGCCGATTCAAGTGTATTTTGCTAGCCGAGTCAAGTTCAGAGATGAGCTCACAACCGGTCTGGACTACAGTCGGGTACGGGACCGGATTCCGGACTCCAACACCATCGACCTGAACAACTGGATAGTAACTCCCTTTGCTGTCCAGCCATTCAAACTCTGGTGGGCCGGTTGGAAACAATTCCTTTTCTGCAATTCGGCATCGGCATACTGCAACCTCATGGATCCAGCCAACATCGACCCGAACGCCGAGGTATTTTCCTTAGCCGATTTTTACTCCTCTTAACGCGACTGAACACTAATGGTTTTACTATTTCTTCAGGCCGAGAACCGTACTCCTCCAACACACAGCCGGAGTGGTCGGCTAATAGAGAGTCATCATCCATACACCTCCTACCCTCTCATCGGCTATGATGCTCCGTCCGTGGACGTGATTGCTGGCCGATCGAAACAAGTTCAGAAGAGAATCGCCAAGAAAACCAGTCGCCGAGTCCGAGCCCGTATAGAATCGGCGGATCCCCCCATGCTTGTATCGGCAGAGACTCCGGCCGCGCCACCCCCTCAGGCCTCCAAAGATGACGATACTCAAGTCATCGCACAAGCTGGGGCAGCCGCCGCGTCATTGTTTTTAGAAGCCGTTCAGGTAAACTTATGTTTTATTTCTCCCGATTGTCGTTCTGATATTAATTCTTCTTATCTTAGACTGCACAGAGCACTCCCATGGACACACAACCATCGGCAGTAACCCAATCGGCCATCGACGCGCCCCCGCTTCCATCCGTTGAGGTACAACACTATTTCACCGATTTTCCCTGATTTGCATAATATACTTATTCAACCTTCTGACACAGGTCATCGGTGCGCCAGGCGCTCCTCATCCATTGGTCCTCTCTCAGGGAGCTGGTCCAAGCACCGCACCGATCATCGTGGAGTCTTCCTCTTCTGATGAACCCATGGTACAAGCCCCTGAGCAAGGCACGACGGCTTCCCAAATGCAACACGAAGAAATTCGCTTCAAAGTGGTAAGTTATCTTCCGGCTTTATTTAGCCGATTTGCTTCCACCATTAGCCGATTTATTTTTCCTCTTTATTATCTCCAGGAACAAGACACCCCCGACAACAGCCTCTTCTCCTTTGCGGTTGCCCTCTCCGACGATGAAGAAGTCGCTTCCCGCCAAGTCGCCTTGAGTTCCATCCGTGACGACGTCCGAGCCAAACTTACTAGTATCCGATCCCTTCTTCAAGGGGACATCGGCCGATTAGTAGAAGATGCCTCACCGATTCGGCAGCTTTTCGGTGACGTCAGCGGACGAGTACCAGAAGAGGCGGAGGAAGCCTTGGCGCCGGCGGAATTCATCGAGTCCATGAGGATCCCGGTCTTCAGAGCCCTTCGTCACATGGCCGATCGCGCCAAGCTGGCCAAGACTCGTGAAGAAGAGGACGCGTTCAAACGTCAAGCTCAAGAGGCGCACCAGCGTATCCATTTTCTAGAGGACTCTCGCCCAGGGATCATCGGTGAGATAGACCGCCTCAAACGCCGGAGGGCAGAGCTCGCCAAGGAAATGGAGCAAGTGACCAAGGCAATCAGTGCCGAAGAGAAAAGGCTCCAAGAACTCCCTTCTGTCATTGCCGATTTGAAACGGGAGAGGTAGCACTTGGCCCACGAGGCCCTAAAACTCCACCGCAGCGCATCAGAAGTCCCTGGATCGGCGGATGACGACCAACGGATCCTGGACTCTGCCGATCAGATCCGGCATAGGGCGATCGCGGCTATCGATACCCTTCTGGGTAATCTGTAAAGGCACTGACTATTTGTACGAACTTTTAATAACTGCTTTGACCGTCCTTCGCGACGCCTCCTTTACTTATTGCCTTTTCTATTCCCGACGGGATGCATCCTTACCAAATTTCCACGCTTCATTTTCTTATAAGTACCGGCCTAGGCACTTCCTTCTGAGAGCACCAGATTGGCTTCGGTTTTATTCACTCGTCCACTCTCGTCGGCATGACCTTCTGTCATGTCTTCGTCGACTTCCTCTTCCTCTGTCAACCAGGTGAAACCCTGGCCTTGATTCCCCTCTCTCCTTTTAACTCTTGGGTAGAGGATGACCCTTTTTAATCTTTCCTTCTTTCAGCCTCGGCGTCTTAGCCCCGAGCTCGAAGGCGCCATTGAGCTCATACACTCTGATGACCCGTTGTCGTCAGAGGATAAGGACTTGATCAGGGCTCATCGTGACGAACTTCAAGAACACATCACTGCGGAGGCCCGTGTGGTCTTGGACTTCCTGGAGAGCAACAGTCGCCGGCGACCTCCAACTGACAGGAGTCATCCGCTTCCCCCGCGAGTTGCCCTTGAAGACATGGCGGCAGGGACGTCACGCCCGGCGGTGGACCGGAGCCACCCTCTCCCCCGTCAAGTCGAAGCGGAGGCTTTGATGAAGGAAATAGAAGAAGAGTACATCCGTCTCATGATAGAGCTAGGCCGGACTGAGAGATAACGCAAGAAAAAGAATAATTAGTTATTGTATTTTTTGTTCTAAGGGCGACTTGTGTTTTGTCGGCCGTGTAATCCATCGCCCGTACCGAATGAATACATCGGCCGATTTGGATGACTATGTGTTTGAACCGTTTTGTATCGGCTGTGTGTGATTGTATTACGGTCAATCCATTATGCTCCGACCCATATACTAGGGTAGTATCTTTTTAAGTATCTTCCATTCAGAGCCCTAGTAAATTCTTCTCCCTCGATTGTTTCCAAAATATAAGCATTTCCTGGAGCACATCTGCCGATTTTATACGGCCCTTCCCATGTAGGGGACCACTTTCCGAACTTAGGATCTTTTGACCCAATCGGCAATACTAGCTTCCAAACCAAGTCTCCAGGGGAAAATTGTTTAACTTTGACCTTCTTATCGTACCACCTGGCTACTTTCTTTTTGTTTTCCTCAATGCTTATCAAAGCTCTCAATCGCTGGCCAGCCAAGTCATCGAGTTCCCCCTTCATGAGCGATGAGTATTCATCGGCCGTTAACTGGTCCTGGAGCGAAATGCGCCTCGATCCCGCTCTTGATTCCCATGGTAGTACCGCATCGTGACCGTACACCAACTGATAAGGAGATAACTTAGTGGCCCCATGACAAGCCATCCTGTACGCCCATAAGGCCTCGGTCAAACATAGATGCCACTTCTTCGGCTGCTCTTCGATTTTCCTTTTGATTAACTTAATTATCCCTTTGTTGGAGGATTCGGCCTGACCATTAGCTTGGGCGTAATACGGAGAAGAATTCAACAATTTGATCCCCATATCGGTTGTAAATTCCTCAAATTCCCCCGATGTGAACATTGTTCCTTGATCGGTCGTTATAGTCTGAGGGATGCCGAATCGGTAGACGATATGATCCCTTACGAAGTCGGCCATGATAGCCGATGTCACGGCTCTTAATGGAATTGCCTCCACCCATTTGGTAAAGTAATCGGTAGCCACCAGAATAAATTTGTGCCCTTTGCTTGATGGTGGGTAAATTTGGCCGATAAGGTCTATTCCCCATCCCCTGAACGACCATGGCTTGATAATGGGATTCATGGCCGATGCGGGTGCACGCTGGACATTCCCGAATTTCTGACAATCCTGACACCCCTTATAATATTTGAAACAGTCTTCGAGGATCGTTGGCCAGTAGTACCCATTATTCCTGATCATCCACTTCATCTTATGGGCCGATTGGTGTGATCCACATACCCCTTCATGGATTTCTCCCATTAGAGTCTTGGCCTCCTCTGTTCCAAGGCATTTGAGTAGAACACCGTCGATCGTTCGGTAGAACAGGTCATCTTTGAGCAGTACGTATTTAGTAGCATGAAAACGTACTCGTCGTTCCACCTTTTTAGACGGATCTTTCAGGTAGTCGGCAATTTCTTTTCGCCAGTCATCGGCCGCGAGTTCTAGAGCCATAGCGCCTAGAATTGGCCGATATCCAGATGCGTGCTGGGCGAGCTTGTTGGCACCCTCGTTGTGGTCCCTTGGGATGTGCTCGATTACTGCCGATCTAAATTCTTTTAAGAGCTGTAAGCAATCCTCGTAATAAATTCTTAATACGTCGTCCTTGCATTCGGACCTTCCGGTCAGTTGATCCACAATAAGCATGGAATCCCCGAAGACTTCAACAGAATCGGCCTTGACTTCTCTTAATAGTTGTAGGCCCTTCAATACAGCTCGGTACTCCGCTTGATTGTTAGTAGCGGTAGCTTCTATCGGCAGAGAGAAATTATAGCTTGCCCCCCGAGGCGATATGAGAACGATGCCGATTCCTGATCCGATGCCACATGACAACCCATCAAAATATAAAGTCCAAGGTGCCGGCTCTACGAGGGCAATCTCCGATCCACAGTGTTGAGCGATGAAAGCGGCCATGACCTGACCCTTGACGGCTTTTGCTGATTCATACCGCAGGTCGAACTCTGACAATGCTAAGATCCATTTGCCGATTCGTCCTTTCAAGATCGGCAGTGATAGCATGTATTTTACTACGTCATCTTTGCATACGACCACACATTCTGCCTATAGTAAATAGTGCCTCAGTTTAGTGCATGAGAAGTAAAGACATAGGCACAACCGCTCTACTGGAGGATATCTTGTTTCAGCGTCCAGAAGTCTTCTACTGACATAATAAATTACCCGTTCCTTGCCTTCGAACTGCTGGACTAGAGCCGACCCAATAGCTTTTTCATCGGCTGATAAGTATAGCTTAAACGGCTTACCAGTTTGAGGAGGAACCAATACCGGTGGTGAGACCAAATATTGCTTGATATCTTCCAATGCTTTGCGCTGCTCCTCTCCCCATATAAATTCCTGGTCAGGCTTTAACTTCAACAGTGGTGTGAACGCCTGAATCCGCCCAGATAGATTAGATATGAATCTTCTGATGAAATTCACCTTGCCGATTAAAGACTGCAATTCGGTTTTGTTCTGCGGGGCCACGACTTTGTTGATGGCCGCTATGGTCTTCCGATTGATCTCTATTCCTCGTTCGTGTACCATGAATCCTAAGAACTGTCCGGCGGATACGCCGAAAGCACATTTATTGGGATTCATCTTAAGCCCGTGTTTCTTGGTGCACTCTAGCACTCTTCGTAAATCGGCCAAATGCTCTTCGTGACCTTTGGACTTGACTACGACGTCATCGATGTAGATCTCTACCAGAATGCCAATGAGTTTGTGAAATATGTAATTCATGGCTCTCTGATACGTAGCGCTAGCATTCTTCAAGCCAAAAGTCATCACCACCCACTCGAATAAGCCAAGGTGGCCTGGGCATCTGAAGGCCGTTTTGGGTATGTCTTCTTCGGCCATAAGTATTTGATTGTACCCAGCGTTTCCGTCCATGAAGCTAATAATCTTGTGCCCCGCGGCAGCGTCGATCAGCACATCGGCCGTTGGCATGGGGTAACCATCCATAGGTGTGGCCTGATTAAGATTCCTGAAATCAACGCAAATGCGTAGCTTTCCATTCTTCTTGTACACTGGTACAATGTTGGAGATCCACTCGGCATAACGGCATTGCCGAATAAATTTTGCTTCGATTAGCCGAGTTATTTCAGCTTTTATGTTTGGTAGAATCTTCGGATTGCAGCGCCGTGCAGGCTGTTGGTACGACCGATACCCTGGTTTTATGGGTAGCCGATGTTCAACAATAGATCGATCTAAACCGGGCATCTCATGATACTCCCAAGCAAAACAATCCTTAAATTCTCTTAACAAATTTGTCAATTTACACTTGTATTCTGGGTCTAAATTTGCACTAATGTAAGTCGGCCTTGGTTTGGTACCATCGCCTAAGTCTATCATCTCTAATGAATCGGCCGACGTGAACCCGTGCCCTAGCTTCCCATCTTCTCGGGCGAACTGATCCATCTATTCTGAGTCTTCGGAGCCGACTGCTCGGATCGGCTGCATGCGAAAATCGGTGACCTTCAGGAAATCGGTCTCCCATACTCTGCCGGATATGCACCTGATGGTTTTGCAGCTCCACTGCTGCGTGTCGGCTGCTGCGATGCTGTACGCGGAATCGGCGTTGACTACCTCGATGTTGTCGCCGACCCATTGTACTAGACATTGATGCATTGTTGACGGGATGCAGCAATTTGCGTGTATCCAGTCCCGGCCGAGTAGCATGTTGTAGGATCCCTTGCCATTAATAATAAAGAAGGTGGTAGGAAGGGTCTTACTGCCGATGGTGAGGTCGACGCAGAGAGCGCCGCGAGCGTTTGACACGTTGCCCTCGAAGTCCTTGAGCATCATGTCCGTCTTGGTCAAGTCGTCGTCGCTTTTCCCAAGCTTCCGGAGCACAGCGTATGGCATGATGTTGACCGCAGCTCCTCCGTCTACCATCAGTCTAGTGAGGGGGCGGCCGTCGACATGCCCTTTAAGGAACAGCGCTTTCATGTGTTGTCGTTCGTCATCTTCGGGCTTCTCGAACGTGGCCATCATTGGCTCCAAAGCCAACTGTGCCGTCTGTTCTTCTATCGCCGATATATCCTGTTGATCGGCGGGAGACATGAATTCCATCGGCAGTATAAAAACCATGCTGATATCGGCTGCCGATTCGTCACCCGCCGATTCGTCGTTTTCTTTATCGTTTCTCTTGGGGTGCCATACTCGAGGCCTTCCTTCCTTCTTGTCCGTCGTGCTCTGTTGTTCCTCTTCCTGCTGTTCCCATTGGCGGAGACGTTGGATTCTTCATTTTTGAGACTCGGTCAATCCATCGGGACACCACCTGGGGTTTATTGGTTTGCCCCCTGACTTGGCGCGTTCCCACTCCAGTTCTCGTCCTAACGGGTTTTCGTCTGTCACCCGAGCATCGCCCATCTCTTCGAGCCGGCTGTGAACATTGGCCTTGTTTTCTGTCCGGTCATGTCGATCAGTCCTGCCCCCCTGCCTGTCATGGCGTCTATCTTCCGACCGATCATATCGGTCACTTCTGCCCCCCAGCCGATCACGCACGGGAGGGCGCTGGTCATCTTGGTTGCGCCAATTCCTACTGATCGGTTCTGGCCTTCCGTCTCTGGAGCGAGACCTGTCGAACGGTCGATTGCCACGCAATGGACCGTTGCATTCTGGGCAATTATCGGCCGAAGGTAGCCTGAGGTTGTTTTCCCAACAGTGGATGAAGGACGGGCACCTCCAGTGATCCTCGTGCCGTCGCATCGCTTCTTCCCGAGATCTTGAGCGTTCATGCTGACGTTGGTATTTCTGGAGCAGGAACTGGGAAGTAATGCGTGGCTCTTCCGATTCGCCATCGTCGTCCTCCATCCGCCGCTTCCCCTTGACATCTTCAGGCGTAGCTTGATTTCTGGGGTCGACGGCGCCACTCTTTTTAGCCGATTCGGACGTCAGCACCTTTGTTTGGAGTGAATTCTTTCCCGTATCAACCATGTTGGTGGGGAAGGGGTGCTGGTCGATCTTCATTGGCTTGGCTGATTTTGTCAGCACTTCAAATTTAAGTTTGCCCTGCTCAATGGCCGACTGTATCTGCTGCCTGAAGATTTTGCACTCATTAGTATCATGGGATGTGGCATTGTGCCAGTTGCAGTATTTCATCTTTTTTAGTTGTTCGGCAGAAGGTATTGTATGATACGGCGAGAGTTTAATCTGTCCTTCCTGGAGGAGAAGGTCGAAGATTTTATCGGCCTTCGTCGTGTCAAAACCGAAGACCTCTGGCTCCTTTTTGCCGAATGGGCATGATATCGGCTTCTTTCCCTTGATCCACTCCGCAAGTCCGACTTCAACGTCTTCCTCGTCCTCCAACTCTTCCAGGAACGCCACTTTCTTCTGGATATTTCTCCGTGGATCGAAGGAACGCACCTCCTGTCCAGACAATCGGTGGACGATCTGGCTTAAACTCTCGAACTCCTGTGAGGCGTATTTTTCTTTGATGTGGGGCAGGAGGCCTTGAAAGGCTATATCGGCAAGCTGTGCGTCGTTTAGAGCTAAAGAATAGCACTTGTTCCTGATCTCCCGAAACCTCTGTACATATGAGGATATCGGCTCGTCGCTTCTCTGCCTGAGGCTGGTCAAATCGGATAGCTTCATTTCATGCACTCCGGCGTAGAAGTATTTGTAAAACTGTCTTTCCAAATCGGCCCACGTGATAATAGAATTTGGTGGCAATGTCGTGAACCACTGGAAGGCCGATCCGGACAAAGATGACGAGAACAGCCGCACCCGTAGAGCATCTTGCGTAGCTGCCTCTCCGCATTGGATGATGAATCTATTCACGTGCTCCACGGTTGAAGTATCATCCATCCCCGAGAACTTGGTGAAGTCAGGAACTTTATACCGATGGGGAAACGGCAGCAGGTCATATGTAGATGGGTATGGTGTCCTATAAGTGTAGGTTTGTACCTTCGGCTTTAAGCCGAATTGTTCCTGGATCACCTCCGCAATACGTGCCGACCAATCCGGCTGTTGCTGGTGAACCGTTGGCTGAGGTATTGGCACGTGTTGGTAAACCGGAGGTGGAATAAACTGAGGCTGAGTGAAAGCAGGTGGCATCTGAGTGAAAGCCGGCTGTGTATTAAAGGTCGGCTGTTTGAATGAGCCACTCGTTTCATCATACAACATGAGCTCTGCTGTCTTGTTGACCTCCGGTGCGACAGGCTGGTATGGCGGCACGGTCGGCCGAGTGGCCGGCTTGAAAGATGCCTGGAATGGTGGGCTCCCTTGACTGGCCGATTGATTCTGACCGGCCGTGGCTGATGGTGCCCCCCAAGGCGCTGGGCTAACCGGAGGGAACGGCGCAGAGGACGGCTGGATGGAATTATACCCCATAGGAGCTGATGATGAGGAAGCACCTGAACCCTCGACAGAAAATTGGATCGGCTGTGAAACCGAATTCGAATAATTCTGGTTTGGTGGAATCGGCTGAAAATATGTCGGTCCCCTGTATCCTTGAGGTATCCCACCAGCGAAGGAGTTGACAACGGCGTTGTACACCATATCTGAAAGTACCGGGGACTGATCAACGAAGGCGTGATAAACGGACTGTTGAACCATATCGGCCATTTTGGCCGAGTCCTCAGAAATCGTGATCTGGCGGGGAGCGGGAAACGGAGTCTTCTTGATAGTCTCCCCGCTGATAGGTATGCTATCACTGATCTGATTAGACAAATTGCCTAAACAAAAATAATGAGAAGCAATCCTGCATAACTGATATAAGAAATTTGGTAGGTAACAATAAATACCTCATGTTGGCATGTCTCTTGGTCAGATTTAGGTCGTTCCTGAGACAGGTCATACTTCGGATCTGGATGTTCACTTTTTCTTTCACTTCTTGTTTCATTGGTATCCTTTCTTTATCCTTTTATAGCCTATTTAAGGATGCTTGCGACTTGTCCAACGCCGAGGGAAGACAGTAACTTCTGGTTCCTTAAGATACACGTAGTCCTCTTCTGCTCGTAAGGTGTGAGCTCCGATTCTTTATGTTAGGAAAAGAAAGAAACTTCTGTAAAATTATCCAACCACTGTAAACGCAACAAACTACTGTACAAGAAACAAACTGCTACAAATCTGAAGGTAGAGTGCACCAAAACAAGATCCAATGTAGGATGTTCCTAGCCAAAACAACATCTAGGAAAGGATGTTCCAAGCCAACCCTATACGAGCCGAAACGGCAAACTACTGTAAAAGAAATAAATTAATGTAAAATCATAAACGTACTGCTCCTTAAAACAAGATCCAAGATAGGATATAGCTACCAAACCTTGTGCTATCCCAAAGGACAATCTAGTAAAAGAAACAAATTAGCGTATACATGGGAACTGCTAGATCTGCAAACAAACAACAAAGTAAAAGTAGTAACAAAACCAATTAAGGAAACACTTTAATCACAACACCAGGGATGCTTAACTAGGGAGGAAAACATTGTACCTGGTTGTTGATGTTTCCTTCGTACGACCTTCCCGCCTAGTGCCATTGCGCCACCGCTAGTCCTATGGAGGGAGATGGGAAATGGGTGGTAGCTATGAGGGGAAGATTGTGTATATCAGTGAGTAGGTGAAGATTTGGGATGGGTTTGAGGAAGTGAAGGGGAACTGATGGCAGAAAGTTTTTGGATGCGGAAGATTTGGGCAGAGGGAGGGAAGTGATAGGGTATTTGGCCAATTGGGTGGATGGCCCTATCACATTACCAATATACCCTTTTGCTATGCTGGTGGATGAAACAGGGTGTTGTTGGGAAGGGGGGGAGGAAAATTGACATTTCACATCTATCACACGGCTTGGCCTGGGTGTCTAAATATTTGAATAGCGCGCCAGAAAGATTTTAGGGCTGGTCCGCGCTAGGTAATGGCGACCAAAGGATGTTCTGCTTAGTAGAATATGCCGGACAAAAATTTGAATAGTGGAATGTCTAGTAGTCTATTCATTGACGTTTCTTATTCTTGGTACAATCAGCGTAACCTGCACCAAAACTTTATTGGTAGAATCAGGAAAATCTGGACCAAGATTCAATAAATTATCATTCAAAATCTTTGATATATCATAAGAACACCTTCAGAAAGCTTGGTACCACTCCCTCCGTTTATGTACTGCTCCGTTTATATTGAAGTACGTTGTTAGGTACTACTCCCTCCTCTTATAAGGCATATGCGCATAAGTGTAACAAGGGAGATAGTGTCATATTATATCATGTCTTATAACAAGAATGGATGGTGTATTTAGGATAGAGAACTACTATATATATTGAGTTTTACATTGGGAAACCAAGGAAACCTCCCGTCTATTTTGTGTGCTTATTACGATTGGAAATCCTTGTACCATCCCGGCAACATTGGAAATCCTTGTACCATACCTTCCATTGGATGTGTTTACTACTTAATCATGTGCGCATTGGAAAAAGCAACCCTCCCTTTGGTTGCACGTGCTTACTTACATGTCAACATTAGAAACCAAAGAAATCTCCATTCGATTGGGTTACTTATTTATGTGCACAATGGCAATCAAACATCATTTTTCCCAATTGTATTTCTGTTGGCGCTAGAAATCGGTCAACCGAATCCCAGCGTCTGACACACGACCCGGGAGAATCTGCTTAACTCCTGTTCGGGTGATTACCCTGGTGCGGTTTGCGTGGCTGCCAGCCAATCTGACCTGTTGATTGGCAAGGAAGAATACGTGTCAGGTCCAGAAATCACGATCGGCTAAATTTCCGATCCCGAGAAAGCTTATCAGCGAATCGGCCGATTTGCCGTAATAAAGAAATCGGCTATAAGACAGCCGATCACTGTAGCCTTGTAGACAGAAAACTACTGGAGTAATCGACGCAAAGCTATGATAACAACACTAGGAATAGATCTAATCGGCAATATAAAATGGATGGATTTAATAACAGAGTGTAAAGAGAGCCGAAACCACCGATTCCTAGCTGGATAACTGGTGATAAAACTAGAAAGACAGGTAAAACCTATGATTCTAGTAAATATCGATAACTAGTGAATAAATCTAAACGAAACAACAGCGATACGCCCGAACTTAAAGCCTAGAATGTATTCGGTAAACGGAACTTACAAGATTGGCCGGGGATCAAGTTGATGCAGCCTTGCCAACTCGCACGAACTCGTGAAAAGAGAAAGTATTTGGCGAAGTCGCCTGCTTGAAAGTAAGTACGAGGAAAAAGTAGTTGGTTGTATTGATTTGTTGATATCTACAGATTTACAAAGGTAGCTATTTATAGCCCCGTACAGATGACTTCTTAACCGACTAGAATTCTATCCCTAATTCAAATAGAAAATGAATATTTACAAGCACGATTCGTGCTAGGTTGGTTATTATACGCTTCATGGGCTGATCTCCCCCTTATCCTTCTATTCCTTTCCAAGCCCATACAGGCCCAATTAACCCAACCTCCTAATCGGCCGACTCCTTATCGGCAAGAGGCAACCGATTGGGAACCCGGCACGCCCGACTCGAAGCGAGGCAGAAGTCATCGGCCGATCTTGTACTGTAGCACCATTCGGCCGATTTCCAACTGTACTTTTCCAGTTTCCTCTCTTCTTGGCGCCGATTTCACTAGTGACGAAATCTGGCGTCAACAATTTCCTAACTACTCAATCATGCGCACATTGGAGATCAAATATCCCTTCCTTTGGTTGCATGTGCTTACTTACACACATGTTAACATTGGAAACCAAAGAAATCTCCCTGCAATTGGGTTTGCTTACTAATTATTCATGTGCCCATTGGCAATCAAACATCATTTTTCCGATTGGATTTGCTACCTACTCAATCCTGCACACATTGGAGATCAAACATCTGTAACGTCCCGAAAAAATTCACCAATATAAATCACAAGCTAAAAATCATTTTCAAAATCTTTTCACCATTTGATCTCCCAAATCCCATCTTCCCGGCGATTCCGCCATCCCAACGATTCCGCTGTCCCAGCACCAAAGCCGAACACCGTCCATTTTCTTTCTTTTTCACCCACGCATCGTGCCTCGTTGCGGATCTGACCGCTTCCGCAAATCTCCGCCGACCACCCTCTTTTTTCTTCCTTTTCCTCTCCGCGAGTCACGTCACGTGCCGGTCGGAAGACCGCCGCGCGTGCTCGTGACCGCTTCCTCGATCACCGCCGTCTCCCTCCCAATCTTATCAATTTCTTTAACTTTTCACACAATCTAATTCTATCTTTTTACTCCAATCCTTTCTACCTTAACTCATTTTCTTTTTATTCCTTTTTCCTTCTCTTTTCCTATCTCTCTTTTTGTTTCCTTTCCCCCTTTCTTTTTGCTCTCCCCTATTTCCTTCTTCTCTTTCTTTCCCCTCCTTCCCTGCCCACTACCTGCCACGCCTGTCCCGCACTCCGGCCTCCCTCCCAAGCGCCAGTGCTCGCGCCTGGCCGCCCCAGCGCCACCGGCCCCATGTCCGGGCCCTGCCAGCACTTCCCCTAGCGCACGCCACCTCCAGCGCCTGGCCCCGCTGCTGGGCAGCGCCTTGCTCCGATCCCACCCGCGTCCGTGCACGCTGCTGCGCCGCGCCTGGCTCCAGCGCATGTCCCTGCGCCGTGGCCTCGCACGCCTCACGCCTGGCGCACATCGCTCGCCTTGCCCCACGCGCTCACCATGGTCACCCCCCCAGTGCATCACCGCGACGCCCTCGCCCTGCACACACACTGCGTTCACCGTGCTCGCCGCCCGCACCTTGGCCTCCACGTGCGATGCCGTGCCGCACGCCGCCTTGGCCTTGCCTCCAGCGCACCACGCCCCGCCACCCGAGCCCCGCACATGCTCGCCGCAACGCTGCATGCGCCTTGGCCGCACTCGCCCCCACGCGCCTGTGCGTGACCGCGCCTCGTGTTGCACGGCTGCCTGACGCCGCGCCACGACGGCATCCCGACGACGCCATCCACGTGCACCGCCGCTTGAGCATGCCATCGCGTCCCTGTTCTCCTCGTCCGGCCCCGCCACACTGTGCACGTGCAACTCCACGTCGCTACACCACTGCCCAGCGCTCCGTCCTGTACACCTTCTGTGCCCGAGCATACCGGCCGCCATTAACTCCGCCCGTTCCTATGCACTGCCCGTTGGCAGCCCCTCCCCCTCGCATCCAGCCTCTGACCTATAAAAGGGCCTCCGCTCCGCTCTCCACTCCACCACTGAGCTTTCCGGCCAACTCCCCCTCGCTCCGGTGTTTCCTGTGCCGCTCCCGCCGCCTCCTGCTTGCCACCGTGGAGCCGCCTCAGCCCGAGGTAAGGAGAGGAATCGAATCCCCTCAGCCTCCTCTCCATTTCTCCCCACTTCCCAACCGCCGCCGTACCCCTGCGCTGCCTCTCCCAACCGGCCATCTCCTTCTATTTCTTCCCGTGACGTTTCTCTGTTTCTTCCCGTGACGTTTCTGTCTCAAGGAAGAAGAAAAGATGTTTTTGCATTTTTATCCCTCAACTTATTTCTTTTTGCATCCAGACCCTCCCACCTCTCTCTTTCACTTTTTTATAGAAACCCTTCCACTTCCAAAAATAATTACAAAGAGGTCCCTGAATCCTTTCAAACCAGCCCCTAAACACCTTCTTGCCGACATTTTATGCGCCAAATCCCCTTCAATGAACCCCAACTTTGACCACGTCATTCTCAAATATATTTCCGCCGAGTCATCTACAAAATCCTTGAAAATACTCCTCCTTTTCTATTTTTAGTTCACTCCCTGTCTCCGAGCTGAACGGGTAAAACTTTATTTTTCTTTTATTTATTGTGTGCCCGCTTATGTGTGTCATAGATCGCGCAGTGACCGAGGAGGAGCCCGAAGAAGAGCTTGAGGACCAGTACTGCAAGCTGATGCCCGAAGACTTGTAACGTGAGCAAGAACTCTTGGCCGACTTCAAGGACGGCAAGTCCCATCTTCTCCTTTGATGCATATTTATCCTAGTTTTTCAAACACAACCTATTGGCTAGTTTTACAAAAGTTGCATATTGTTTTACTGCTGAAACACGGTTGGATAGCCACCCCTTGATTGTTATGAATATTCCTTGATGTCCTAGAATTATGTCTAAATATGGTTTGCTGTGTTTGGATGATAATTACTGCTAGAATGCTTAGGACCTTGTTACTTATTACAATTCAATTATGACCACAATGTGTTTTTATCAAGGAATAAAGGTGTGAGTGTTTTTAAATGAGAAAAATGGGTTTTTGGGAAATAAAGGAAAGAAAATGCTTAGATGAGATGGATGGGTGTTTCTTGTGTGAAATGCCAAGTTGGGCTCGTACCTTTATGGTTGAGCAGGTTGGGAGATATCCATCTTATCATGGTTAAGGACTGAGTTGATGTGTCATCTTGCCTAACCCAATTTATTGTGCAACCACTCGACCATTGTATGCGGCAACGGCTTAGCATAAATCCCACTAGGTAGGTCCTTACTTTCAATATTTTAGCTCCCTTCGTGGATGGGGTTGGACTTGTTGAGTACTTTTGTACTCACCCTTGTTTTGTTGCTTAAGAGGAAGACCCGAACTTTGGCACCGAGGATTTCGATTTGCAGGATGCTTCCGCTGGGGCTTAGTACCTTGTGCAGCCCAGAGTTCATCTCGACTGTAGCTTGGATTGTTACCATTGTTTATTTACTTATCCTTTGGGTGTGGCTTTCCTGCTCACTCCTTCGGGAGCTGTACAGTTTTTGAACCATCCATTGAATAAATGTATTATCAGCCTCCTGGGACTGATATTTGTATCACATTTAGTCTCTACTTATGTGGAGACGCTTCAACATCCCTCCCTTTGGTTGCATGTGCTTACTTACACACATGTCAACATTGGAAACTAAAGAAATCTCCCTTTGATTGGGTGTGCTTACTACTTATTCAGATGCACATTGGCAATCAAACATTATTTTTCCCAATTGGATTTACTAACTACCCAATCATGCGCACATTGGAGATCAAACATCCCTCCCTTTGGTTGCATGTGCTTACTTACACACATGTCAACATTGGAACCAAGGAAATCTCCCTTCGATTGGATGGGCTTACTATTTATTCATGTGCACATTGGTAATCAAACATCATTTTCCCCGATTGGATTTGCTAACTACTCAATCATGCGCACATTGGAGATCAAACATCCCTCCCTACAATTAAATGGCTTCCTTGGATTAAGTAGCTCCAGACATAGTTTTAGGTTACATTGAAGATTACAAACAAAAACACTACGAAGGCAGTTTTGGGTTCCTTGTATCGATAGCATCACCCATTACATGATGGCGAGGTCGGAGAAGTCTCCTTTTTGGGTGGTGGAAGACTAGACCCTGCCACGCCTGTATTCCCGTATGTATCCATAATCTTAATCCGCTCCGTCAACTCAAACACTTGGAAATCCGAGTCTTCAATGCCCGTGGAGCAGTTAGATGATCTAGCTTCATCCGCAACTTGAAGACGTCGTGCCAACCTATCCGCTTGGTCATTATACACCCCATTGGTACAAGACCAATTATAAGACTTGTCCAACTTTGGTACAAACTCAGCCAGATCACCATTAGTTAAAACCTGAGCACAAAGCCTAGGCAAAAATTAGTGCAAGGCTCAACGAAATAGTTGGTTCGTACATGACAATGAAATATTTATTGTTCAAATCGAATACAACAATCAACAGCAATGAATGAATTGTTTAACATTCTACCTCTTTGTCATCGGGGTTCAAAGAAGGTGCTAACGTAACAGGATTGGTTGACAGAAGAGGGTCATCAGAAGCTAGAGATACATGATTATTTGGAGGAGGAGCAACAGGAGCAGAGCCTTCCGACATAGTTGGAGCAGGAGCCAATGCAGCAGAGCCTTCCGACGTAGTTCGAGCAGGAGTAGGTGCAGCAGAGCCTTTCGACATAGTTCAAGCAGGAGCAGGTGCATGAGAGCCTTCTAACATAGCGAGACCAAGAGCAGGTGCAAGAGAGCATTCCAATGTAGTGAGACTAGGAGCGGGAGCCACCACAGGATCTTCCTAATCTTGCAAAGTAGTGAGACCAGGATCATCCTTAGCTTGCAAAGTAGTGAGACTAGGATCATGTGGACTAGCAGCAGTATACACTTCACGATCATTCGGATCTGTAGTTGTTTCCACCACAGGATCTTCCTTTTGCTGTTGTGAGGCAGCAATATTAGATAGAACCATGAGTATTGATGCATTTGCTTCCTCACCGTCGCCACCCTTCTTTGCAGGAACAACTGTGGAATCCTTTTCTATCAGGGTCGTTGTTGGTGTCAACAATTGTAAAATTCCAGCTGAACTGTGATGCGGCACAAAAACTTCAGAGGATTTGCTCGGTTTAGTCGGAGGCATGATTAGCAAGGGGGTCTGACCAGCATGTGGGAGTTGAATTTGCGGTGCTGGTTACCCGACCTACTGGTACACCTGATTGAGTGCAACAGAGAAGGTGGTGATCACATTGTTGATGTTCTAATCTGCACTTTGTGCCACCTGCTCTAGCCACGCGAATTGTTTCTCCTCCTGATGAGCCAGTCTCTCGTCCAACCGTTTCTATAGCTTGGCCAAGCAGAGATTACTTTCTGCTTGTTTTGCCTGACCATCAACCAGGTCCTGAATAATTTAGGCAAGCTTCGTCGGCTGACTGGCTGTTGCTGGAGTGACCAGTACTATTTTTATAGTAGATCGTGATGCACCTACCTCCTGGTCATGAGTGACTTGGAGACAAGGTACATACGTATTTTTCTCCTCACTACCTTTGTTGTCTAAGCAATAGTTCTCATTTTTGTGCTCATCAGAAGATGGCTCATTCCTAGCCTGGCCACGACGTCTATCTCCTGGTCTCGTTGGCTTGTATACCTTGAATTGTGTTTTGACATTGCTGTACTCATGTCGCCAATTTTTGGGTCCGGTTTGCACCTCTCTACCGTTCTCATTTTTTTTAGTAAGATGACTCAGGATGACGGAGATCCAGTGAGCATACGACATTTGTCGGGCCACTGTCAACCCATCATGGATAACATATTGAATCTCACAAAGAATAAAGTCCACGATGTCAAACTCCCAGCCGGTCATGACGTCAAGAAGAAGCCACTGCTGAAGACTAGTGATGGACTCTGCATTGCTGATCCGTGGTAACAATGTCTTCCTTAGTGCTCGGTGAACCACATTAGCCTTAGGGGTAAGCATGTCAGGCGTGCGATATGCTCGGCTTGAAGGGAATGGCTCCACAAAAAGTTTGGCCATATCCTCATTCGAAGGGAACAATCCACCAAGCAAACTATGGCGAGGTGGTTCACGATCCCCATAGACAATGTGGTGTAGGGACACGTTATACGTATTGACTCCAAGACTATCAGCAATTTGGTGTCGCCAAATTCTATGTGGAGCTCCTTGAAACATGACCTGAATGTACTCTTTGCTCTCAGGAATGTACAACGTAGCATAGAAAACTTGAACCCAATCCTCAATATACTGATGATGCCCTAAGACCAAATCAGCCAATCTAGGCAGTTGATCAAAGTATCCCTTAATATCCCCTCCTCCCACAGCCACGTTCATATGATTCCAGTTTATAATCTTGTCCTCAAATAGTTTGGTGGATAGCTTTTTGTAGTTATAGTAGAAAGTTTGTTTAATGACATTCCTAAATTTTGGTTCGACCCGTTTGTCATGGGATTTTTCAAACCACATATCCTCAAACACAAATCTAAGCCTTTTAAACATTTGGTAGCTATGCATGCTCAAGTCAATCATCCATAGCGGCTCTTCTAGTGGAGGGTAAAGAGGTACATCGTTCTGCTCCCTGGGGTCGGGCGTAGGAAACTCAGCAGGGTGGGGTGGCCGATGCAGCATAGATTGTGATCGCTCAGAAGGTGCCGAGGTTGACCCACCCCGTGTACGGCGGGAACGGGCAGAGGAAGACTCCCGTGTAATGGACCTGCACCTTTGCCACGTCTGAGAACTGGACGTGCCTGTAGAATTCACCTGCAACTTCCTTTGCCGCTTCGCCGGAGGTAGGTCAAGCGCCTTTCCATTTCTCTTGCCACCATCTTAGCCCATCTGCAAGATCTTTCTCAAATCAGCTACCGCAATAATCTCAAAAAATGTAACAAATCCCCCTTTCAACGACGAATACCTGTGGAATCAGGGCGAGTGGTGTCGGATTGTGGTAGTGGCGGAGCGTGGCAATTGCGGCGGGCGGCTGCAGCAGGTGGTGGCGGCGGCTAAACCCTACCAAGAGCGAGCACCACAAGTGACCTTGCAGTAAATGGGGAACGATGGGTCAGCAGGAGTGACACGATGTTGGATAAAGTTATAAAGGTATAGTGTGCACCCAGACAAGAAGATCGGTAGGAGTTTCCTACCCAACCTTTTTCTAGCATAACGACGTTCCATTGTTTGAGAATACACCGAACCAGATAAACAGCCAGGCATATAGGCGTTCGAAGATTTTGAAAGTAGGATGTTCCAGTGTTTGAGAATACACCAAACCGGATAAACAACCAGTCAAATGGGTGTTCGATGATTTTGAAAGGAGGATGTTTCCAGTGTTTGACAATACACCGAACCGGATAAACAACCAGCCAAATAGGTGTTCGAAGATTTTGGAAGGCGTCACAGGATGTTCCGGTGTTTTACAATACAACGAGCCGGATCAATAGCCAACTAAGTGCGCTTTCGAACATATTGAGATGCGTCAAAAGGATTTGCCCACAACTACTATGATAAAAGGTCTACATGCACATATCGGTTCATATCTTATACAACAAATGAGTTTAGATTAGATCGACTAAAACATTAATTTATTTCACATCCTAGTGCTCGTCACTGTCAGGTGCACGATTTTCATCTTCATCATGGTATTGCCAGATAGTCTCGTCCTCCTCCTCATCGTTAGAATTGAATCTGTCCGCATCTGATAGAACCTGCTGGCGAATGGAAGTAACTTGAGTCACTGATGTCGGTGTTTAGACAAGGTGACCTACTGAGAGGGTACCCGAGGTAGTGTTTTGTGCGTGGGGCTCGCTGAAGATCAGGAACTCGAAGGTGAACTCGAATACACAATTTAGATAGGTTCGGGTCACTTATGTCGCATAATACCCTACGTCTTGTGTGTTGGTTGGATTGTATTGATTGATGATCATTTGGAGGAGGTCTCTACCTCACCTTATATTGCTAGGGGCAGGGTTACAGGTCGGTTGTTGTACAAGAGTATTAGTCAGATTTGACGAGAGAGTCCTACTCTAATTGCTACGAGTAATTTACTAATTCTCGATAAGTCCTTGTCCTCCACGTAGACCACGTCGTCCTACACCATAGTCTTCATGTCTAACACATGTTGGTGTACAGCCTCGTATGTAGGACTATCCAAGCCTCCCGGTAGGACCATAGATATATGGCCGACAATTGGAATGACAATCCACTCCTCCTTATCAGTAATGGGAACCGAAGCCTCTGAACCATCACCAATACCATCATCGATTATACCATTATTCAAGGTTTCTTCAATTACATCATCTTGATATGCAAGTACTATGCCACTGGGCGCTGTGTCCTGCTCATTTTCATTAAAGCTCCACAAATGCATGTGCTCAAAATTTTGCACTACTTTCCATGGGTCTTGTAGCAAGGTGTCTGGCAAGTAAAACACCTCCGTTGCTTGTTCATCAAAAATGTAGGGATCACTTTTGTACCAGTACCTTCCAGTATTGATGCTTGTGAAGTACCCATTCTTTCTAATCCTCAATTCCCTCATCGTCCCTCCCAGATCCTACCAATCACTGTGGAATAATACAATAGTTCGATTTATGCCACACCCTGATGAGTTATACTGTAGCTCAATAATTTCTTTTAGACAACCATAAAACTCAAATGGCTCACTGTTACGAAAGCCTGCAGCCATAATTCCACTGTTCTGTGTCTTCTGATTTTCCTCTCGGGCATATTTGTGGTACCAGACACGACCAACAAGACATGATGAATATTTTCTTCCTCGCTTGTCTGTTAAAGCTGATAATGCATATAGGTCCTCGGAGACCTCTCCTTCATGCATGTTTTCAATCTGTACAACAAAATCATAGTTTTATTTATATTTTTTTATATAGGTCCTCGCCAGCTAATATAAGTTTATTCTGAAAAAACAGAAAACTTTGCGATTTAAACCATCGGGCAAATTCTTTCTAAATTCTACGATCAATAATGCGGTCTGAGACACCTTCCGCTTTTAACTCATCTCTGTATATCCTGTAAAAACACATCCATCTGAAAATTAGATTGAAATAATTGTTGTTCAATCATTGCATGACGGACTACGTACTCGATATATGGCTCAACCTCTTCGCAATTGTTTAGCACATACCAAACCAGCTTGTCGTAATCCGAATCAAGGAACGAAGTCTTCACTGCTCCAATTACATCAACATTTTGCTGGAAACAAGATAAATCATCTTCTCATAACAAATCAACATTCTCTCTGTCCCTGCCCTCCTGATTGAATCGTGTGCCAACATCATCATCCGCAAAGTATCTTGAGCAAAATGTCAAGGCCTCATTAGCAACATATTCTTCTACAACGGATCCTTCAGGCCTAGCCATGTTTTTCATGGAACGCTTCAATGTGCATAGCCTTCTTTCGACGGGATCCATTCATCCATATTGTACTGGGCCTCTTAGGATTGCTTCCTCAGGAAAATGGATAGCCAAGTGCACCATAACATCAAAGAAAGCAGGAGGGAAATTTTTCTCAAGCTTGCAAAAATTTATTGGGATATCTGTTTGCAGTTTATTCAAAACATCCAACTTTAGAGTTTTGAAATATAGTTGATGAAAGAAGTTTCGTAATTCCGAAACAGCTGAGTGTGTCTCTTTATCCATTAAACCTCGAAGGAAAGCAGGTAAAATCCTTTGGAGTAGGATATGACAATCATGAGTTTTAAGTCTTTGGAGTTTGCATCCATCAGCGGCAATACATCTTGATAAGTATGAAGCATATCCATCTGGGAACTTCACCTGACTTATAAAATCACAGAACACCTTCTGTTTCTTTATACCTATTGTATGTGGAGCTTTTGGCATTTTGCATGACTCCCCTTCTGGAGTATTCAGCATGTGTAGATGTGGTCTAAGGCCCATCTCTTGCAAATCAACCATAGCATTGATCGTGTCCTTTGTCTTCCCATCAATTTTAAGCAATGTTTCAATAAGGTTTTCGCATATGTTTTTCTCAATGTGCATGACACCAAGATTATGTGGCAGCTTCAGAGTTATCTAATACGGCAAGTCAAACAAATAAACCCTTCAACTCCAACACTGTCTGGGTTCTTGCTTCCTTTTCTGACCTTGAGGAGACTTTCCTGGTTTAACGTCTTTAATCTTCTCCAGTTGCTGTTGAAGCTCCTCAATAGTAAATTGCTCTGGCCTCTCTTGGTTTTTAGTATTACCATCAAACTCTGTTTTCTTTCTTCTCCATGGATGGTCAGTTGGAAGGAAACGACGATGGCCAATATAACATATCTTGTTCTTCAATCTCCTTGAGCAAGGATCCTTGTCACAATGCACACAGGCATAATAACCTTTCGTGACTCGCCCCACCAATGTGCTCAGTGCTGGATAATCATGTATGCACCAAATAATCACATCATGCAGCTTAAAGGATTGTTGACTACAAGCATCGTATGCATCAACACCCTTCCAAAGGTCTAACAGTTCATCTACGAGAGGTTGCAAGAAGACATCAAAATCCTTTGATGCAGAACTCGGCCAAGGGATCAATAATGCCATCATGAAGTTTGATTCTTCCATGCATACCCATGGTGGCATGTCATACGGCACAACAAATACTGGCCACCTACTATATGAGTTGGCCATGTTGTCAAATGGATTGAAACCATCGGTTGCAAGGCCAACTCTAATGTTCCTAGCATCTTTTGAAAATTCTGGCCAATTTTTATCGAAGTCTTTCTATGCCTCACCATCAGCTGGATGTCTAAGCTCATTGTCCACCGGTTGTCACTTCAACTTGTGCCATTGTGCAACCTTTGTAGTTTTTGATGAAAGAAACATCCTCTTTAGCCTTGAAACCAGCAGAAAATGACTCAATACCTTCTGAGAAACGTGCTTCTTGTTGTCTACATCTTTCCATCTTGAATCCGCTTCAAAACACACTGGACACACATCATGTTTGGCTAGCATCTTGCAAAATAATACACAATTATTCTTGCAAACATGAACAAATTCATAGACGAGTCACATGGCACGTATGTACTTCATTGCGTCATCGTAAGATGTCATAACACATGCTCTTAGTGTCAGTGTTTTATACTCGGCAACCTACCAAGGTATATCCCGAGGTAGTAGATTGGTTGGTGGGGCATCGCTGGACCTGGAACTAGAAGGTAAAAGTGATGACACAAGATACAGATTTATACAGGTTCGAGCCGCCATAGTAGCGTAATACCCTACGTCCTGTTTGGGGTGTTGCATATTATGCCCTGCGCTTGTGTGCTTTTTGGTGTTGAGAATTTGGTCCTTTGTTGTGGTTCTATGAGGTCTTGGCCTACCGATCTAGGGACCCCTACCCTTTTTTATATACTCCAGAAGGCGGGATTACTGGTCAATAACAAGGAGGAGTCCTAGTAGGATTACATGGTATGAGTCCTAGTCGGATTACAGAGAAAACCTAGTAGGAGTCTGTCTTCTTCCTTCTGTGCGGGTACTGGGGATTTATCCCCGACAAGCCCCTGAGCACTTCATAGTCGCACGTAGCAGCCTTTGAGTACTTTTTAGATCCTCGCCGAGTAGTTTAATACTTCTCGAGTACTCTGTCTAACTAAATCTTCAAAGTTCTTCGAAGCTGCTATAAGGCTATGGTGTGCTCAAGCCCTTGATCATCTTGATTTTGTAATCTTCATCTTCGGATTGTGATATGGAGGGTAGCGAAAGTCGAACTCGATATGGACTAGCGCCTGAGCCTTAGGTTGAATCGAAGAATCAGGCTGAGGGTCAATAAAATCTTGAATCTTCTTTCTTCATCTTGAAAAAATCAACTACTAGGTGTAGTTTATCAGCTCCCGAGCCTTGGAATGATTAAATAATCAATTCAAGGGTCTAGCGATCTTTAGTCTTCATGCCAGTCGTCGTCTGAGTAGTTTTGCAGTGTCCAGCCCCCAAGCTTATGCACCAGGTGAGCCCTAGGAGCCATGTTGAGTAGTTATTAGCACCCAACCCCTGAGCATGGGAGCTAGCGGAGCTACTGGAGGTATTTCGAGTAGCAATTGACGCTTAGCCCCTGAGCCTGGGAGCTAACGGAGCCATTGGAGGTAGGCTAAGCGTCCTGGAGAGTCGTTGCCAAAGCTTGACCTGCAAAAAGAGATGCATGCATTATGTAACATATTTGTAGAATACTGGAACTACTGAAATTTATTCAGTGATGAATATAATGTAAATGTTGTGTGTCATGCTCTTGTTTCGGCCATATTTTTCCCGAGTAGTTAGCCTATTACGTTTAGGCTCTCAGTCCCTGTTTAGCCATTGCCACTGCGTGTGAGACCTTTATCTCGTGTACGCGTATTGGCACTGCTGCTACGGAGATCTTTGTCTCGTGTCCTAGCGTTTAGTCATGATAGAAGATTCGAGGCTTTCATGGATTAGGGCGTGTTTAGCTCGAGTAGATTAGTGACCATTAACAGAAGACATTGAAAATAAATAGTCGGCACTGCGACAAAAGACTACGCAATTGCGCGTAAAGTAGTCGTTGGGACTTTTCTGCCTTTTGGCGAGAAGAGTGCGTGTTTGCCGCGCACATGATTTATGTCTCCTTAGGGTGTAGCTGCTGTGAGCCTCTAGCACTTAGTGCACCGAACTCATGGCATAGCCTCCTAATTCGATGTACCTCTGAAGGGTAGTTTCCGTTGACAGGCTTACACAAATAAGTACTCGGCGTGCTGCCCTGCATGCGAAAAACAAGCTGAAAAAATTATATAAAATAATTAAAAAAGTGACTTAGCTTGATTCGTGGATGGTTGTCGATGAAGCTGTGGCGGTCGTCCTGAAGCTGCGATGGTTGTTGATGAAGCCGACTAGTCGGAGTTGATTCTTACTAGTTGTCAACGGTATAAGGCCCACCCTCAACCAGTTTTCTAGTTGAGACGAGTATTCTGTGGCGAGTCGATACGGTAGGATGTCGGGTAGCAGTGTTGTGTGCGCCAAGCGAAGATTTTAAAGTCTTCTGGTACTCCTCTATGTGCGCATAGCATAGAACTTCAATTTTTTTCTTTTCCGGCAAGAACAAAGCGGGCAGCTGCAAATTTCTTCCTTGATAATTCTCTCACCTTGGAACTTGCGCCACAATGGTGCTTCTGACTCGCTGTAGATGGAAATAGCCGGATCCGAAGCAGGTTCGCAGGTGGTCCAACTAGGACACGGAAAAATATAATTCTGCCTTTGATCCTGATGCGTGAACAGCAGCTGGGGAATTGCTCCACTCTGCTTTGGACTTGGTAGCATGGGACCTTGGACGGTAACACAAAATCGATTTCACATTGGTCTTGTACTTGTGGAGAATTTCGTCGAGCTGGCAAGTTGTGATTTGATCGGCTCGTTACAGCAATATGCCATACCGAGGAGAATGATCTTGTTGATGACGAGGTCCTTCAAGCTCACCCGATAATCTCGACGATCACCCCTACTTGGTGTGCTAGATGTTGGTATTTTATACACGACGACCTACCGAGGGGTATCCCGAGGTAGTAGATTTGTTGGTAGGGGGTCACCGGACCTGGAACTCGAAGTTAAAAGTGAGGACACAAGATACAAATTTATACAAGTTCGAACCGCTAGAGTAGCATAATACCCTGTTGTGGTTCTATAAGGTCCTGCCCTACCGATATAGCGTAATGCCCTGCGCTTGGGTGTTGTTTGGTGTGGATGATTTGGTCATCTGTTGTGGTTCTATAAGGTCCTACCCTACCAATATAGGGACCCCTACCATCATTTTTATACTCTAGGGGGCGGGATTACTAATTGGTTACAAGAAGGAGTCCTAGTAAGATTACAGAGGAAATCTAGTAGGAGCCTGTCATCTTCCTTCCATGCGGGTACTAGGGATCTATCCCTGACAATTGGAAAAGCAAGGGATACCACCTTCAAAATCGCACTGAATGCAACATTGCTGACCCAATAGAAAGACATGATATGAGTAACTTCACAAAAAATGTAAATTGTGTATATTTAGATCCTGGTGACACCTTATAGTTTATATGTTCCTTTCTAAATTCTAACATTTTCCCCCCAACCTCTTTAGCGTGGCACCTGTCGGTTATCATTTCAGGAAGTCCATCTTCAGTGCCTTCATCCTCCTCCATACCTGATATGTGTTCGTTTTCCTAAACCATTTCCTGATCACCATCATCCTGCAAAACTGGATTATCCACAACCCCTCGTCCAGTAGAATTGCAATTTCCTAAACCCTATCATCCTGCAGAACCCCATTATCCTGCAAATTTGCATTTTCCTAAACCATATCCTGTCCATGATGGATCCACCTAGTGTAGGTGCTTGCCATCCCATTCAAAAGTAAGTGCAGGTTCACCTCATCTACAGTACATCTAGACTTATTCATGCATCCATGATCTTAGGCAAGGAATGATGGCTTCATCCCAGGTCAATAAACAAATCTGCCTTGCGGAGTTGAAGTAATTACCAAGCCTTGAGCTGAGCCTGAAAAAGGAATCTCTTGGATGGAGTCCGAGTTGTAGTCACAGTCGTTAGCTGTCTCTAGTCCGGATTGGACTCGAGTAAGGAATCCTTGGTGAACCGCGGCTGCGTTGCGGAGTCCATGCGAGAATCAACTTTGAGTTGAAATCAACTTGCGGGATGACGTGGACGTCAGCCTATGCGAGCTAGTCTGAGTCAAGGTCAAGTTCGAGCCGTAGTCAAACTCAATGTTGTTGACGTAGAATTTTTGGATTTTCTTGACGAGATTCTCTGCTTCTTGATGAAGAAAGTTTTCATCGAGATGCCTCTTTCCCTGATTGCTGATGATGCAGCATTGAAAGGATCCAGCGCCATTAGCGATGCAATGGCAGGAGCTGAAGATGAAGGTTGCGCCCGCCTCGAAGGCGAACGCAGGCTTGATAATGACTGGTGCCATCGATCTTGTGCGGAGAAACTCGACGACTTCCCCTACCAGGTGCGCCAGCTGTCGGTGTTTTAGACTAGCAACCCGCCTAGGCAGTGCCCTAGGTCATCTTTTGTGCGGTGGGTGTCATCGAGAATCAAGGAGTCGGTGATGACACAAGGAACACGATTTAGACAGGTTCGGGCTGCTAGATCGCGTAATACCCTACGTCCTGTCTGTAAATTGTATTGATCTTGTACTTTGTTGTTTGCAGGGGGTCCCTGCCCGCCCTTATATAGTTAGGGGAGCAGGGTTACAGGGCGGATTTGTGTATGAGTCCTAGTCGAGTACGTTACAGAGTCCTACTCTAACTCGGTAGAGTAGTTTCCTTTTGACCCAACTAGTCTTCGGGGAGTTCATGAAGCCTACGCGCCCTGCAGACTAGTCTTCATGTCCGAGTAGGTTTCGGGTACGTTCACCTAACTGGGTCCGTACAAGTCTTCTGATGGGTCCAGGGGTGCCTAGCCGACAATAGTATTTGTTCATCGTCAGAGTATCTATTCTTAACAAATTCAATGAAATCATTGACCCCTTTCTCATGCTCGGGGGTAAATAGTCGGCAACCGTGTATCCAACGTCTATCCATCTAGAAAATTAGTCTATCCATCTGAGAAATTTTGATTAATTCAACTCAAAGTTACTGGTTAGATTGAAAGATATTAATGCGAAATGAAATTTTGGTGAATTCAACTCAAAATTGTGACCAGATTGACGCGCCGCAGCAGGAAGCACCAAATTTGTGTTGCCGTAGTACTGAACCGCCGCGGGGAGGCGCAGATCTCCACCGGAGTGCTCCATCCTTGCCTCCTTCTCTCTGTTCTTTTCTTTCCTTTTGCAGGAGCGAGGCAATGGGTAAACTATCTTTTGACTACAGAGCAGGCTTTTCTGCCACCAAATACCACACTCACCTAAAACTTACCTTACATGTGGGACCCGGTCATAGTAAAGACTTCCCATTCGATCGGTAACAGGTTCAACCCACGGGAGGAGCATGTTTTCCATTTTATTTTACCACCCTATTTATCAGCTTAAACTTACATGTGGGACCCTCGTTAGTTTATGATGTTTTCGTGGAGCTTATATCGTCACAAAACCACCATGTAATAGCGAGTGAATATTTCTTTTTTGCTATAGTGGCAACTTTTATGACGTTTCATAACTTCTTCACTAAATTTGCTCGGATGTCAAACTTTATGACGTTTTCAGCTAGAAACGTCATAAATCTATGACGAGAACAAATTTTTTATAAAATTTTTGTCATAGATCAACACATTTCTTGTAGTGTCCAACAACCTCTCTATTTTTACTAAAACAACCTCTCCATTTTGCACTCTCCATTCTGGCAATTGCTACACGTGGAACCCACACTTTGGCAAGGCAAATTGGCTTGCCAAGTTTGGCAAGTGCAAGAGAAAGTTTGGCAAGTCGGATGGGATGGAGAGCAAGATAGCAACTCTGTTAAATCACGATTTTCTTTCTAAGTTGCAAATTTTGGCTTGGAGAGTCAAAGCAACTCCAAGAGAGTTGCTATCCAACTTGCCAAGCTAAAAATTGGCAAGTCAGTAAGAAAGTCGTGGTCCAACAAAGTTTCTATCCGGCTCTCCATCCCATCCGACTTGCTAAACTTCCCCTCACACTTGCCAAGCTTGGCAAGCCTTTGGTAAGTCAATTTGCCTTGCCAAAGTGTGGGTCCCACGCGCAGTAATTGTCAGAATAGAGAGTGGAAAATGAAGAAGCTGTTGTAGTGCGAAATGGAAAGGCTGTTGAAGTGGATGGAGAGTGTACATTTTTAGAGAGGAACCTATCTGTTGGGATTTGGAGAGTGGGAAATGGATAATTTGTTAGAACGAGAAACTCAATATGGAGAGGAATCTTTTTACCAACTTAGATAGAGAGTCAAATGGAGAGCTAGAAAAGGATAGCGTGTTGGACACGCTCAAATTGTGAAAACTCTAGAACATTTAATTAAGATGATCAAACCTATCCAAAGCAAGACGCAACAGAAAGTGCATCATTATATACTCCTAAAGATCACACTATCCTTCTTTTTTTTTGAGCGAACAGGAGGGGGGGTGCCCTACTGATTAATTATAAATAAAAGGTAAAAGAGTACAAACAAATGAGTAAACGCAAGAAAGAAAAGGAGAGGAAGCCGAAAAGAAAGGAAGGTTAACTAACCAACCAAAGGACAAAAAACAAAAAAAGGAAAAAGAGATGAGGGAAGGAGATACAGAGCCTGAGTAGGCTAAAAGGTTTGCAGCCAGACTTCCATCATGGGTAAGTGCCTTGCTTTTGCTCGGTGATGGAGCAGTCAGAATTCTTGTATGAAAGTTAGTTTGCACCGCTCTACTGTCGGGTCTTTGTTATTGAACATCCATGCATTTCTCGTCTTCCATATGCTCTAAGTCATAAGCAAAATAATCTCCATGGCAAAGGGTAAACCCAACCTGCTCCGGATTTGTCTAATGATTTGTTGGGGGCGTTCTTGTTGAGGTATATCAAATCCCAATAGTGTTCCAGCATCTTTTTGCCAAAATTACACCTGAAAAAAAGGTGGGAAACTTTTTCCACTTTTTGTAAGATACATAGCTCGCAATTATATGAATCCAACTGCATTTGTTTTCTTCTCAACAAGTCCCTTGTGCTTAATCTATCCTTCAACGAAAGCCAGAAAAAAACCTTATGCTTCATTTGGCACCTAGAAGCCCATATCCATATGAAGGCTGGGTGAACATCTCTCTATCCAATAAGCAATTTGTAAGCCTTTGAGGTAGAGAATGTAGGGTTGCCCCAGATATATGTCCATACATCTTGACCCGGGTCCCTAACCATGTTCTGAATGATATCTTGCAGGACATTGAACTGATTATATGCTTGAGTGGATAGTGGTAAATAGAAGTTATCAATGAATGGCTCACGGTTAACTGTCTCCCTGAAGGAATCATCTGGTTTCTTTGTAAAGGAGTACAATTCAGGGAAGTCCTAGGCTGGCACAAGCTGCATCCATAAGTCTTTCCAGAAGGACACAGAAGATCCATCATTGATTGTCGGTGTTGTAATTCCTTTATAGACGTCCAATAGTTTGACAATATCTTTCCACCAAAAAGATCCCTTGGTTTGCTGTCCCGGTAATTTTCCCTCTCTATAGTAGTTATCCCATATTAACTTGACCCATGGAATATCTACCCTCATAAAAAATTTGTGTAGATATTTGAGAAACATGGCATCATTGTGTACAAATAGATTTTTGACCCCCAGCCCCTCTTGTTTTTTGGGCAATCTTACCATATTCCAAGCTGCTTTATGTGTCTGGTGTGAATAGGTCTCCCCCTCTCCAAAGACAATGTTTGCGATATCTGTCTAATTGCTTGATGACTCCTTTGTGTAATTTTAAAGTTTCAGTGTAAAACACAGGTGAGGAGGAGAAGACTGAAGTTACCATTTCCAACTTGCCTCCTTGACTCAGAAAAACAGATCTGCTACTTAGCCTCTTTTCAATTCTTTGCATCAATGGAATGAAGTCTTCAATATTTGGTTTTGTTGTGAAAGGAAAGGATCCCTTCTGATAGTCAAAGCCTCTTGCTAGTGCTTCCAAGGATTGGTCAGTGATGTTTAGGGGGACCATGATTGACTTGTTATAGTTGACTTTGAGCCCTGTGGATGCCGCGAAGGAATTAAGGATTTCTTTAAGATGCTAAAGTTGAAATGGGCAGGCCTCCATGATTAGCAAGGTGTCATCAGCGTATTGGATGACCGAGAAATCAGTTCCAGCTCCCCTTGGGATTGGGAGTTTTAGTCTTCCTGATTCCTTGGCATGGTTTATCACTGACTGTAGAAGATCAGCTGCTAGAACAAACAAAAGGGGTGAAATCGGATCGCCTTGTCTGACTCCCCTTTTGCAGTGGAATACCTTCCCTGGAGTGCCATTAAGTAGGACCGATGAAGTGCCAGTACTTAAGATGTTGCTGATCCATTGGATCCATTTATCCCCGAAACCTTTGTACCTCAAAATCTGTAAAATGGCTTGGTGTTCAATTTTGTCAAAAACTTTTTCAAAGTCTAGCTTCAGAACAATCAACTCTCTCCTGGAGGCTTTACAAAGATGCAAGAATTCAAAAGCCCATGCAAGGCAATCGTGTATGGATCTGGTCTTAATGAAGCCATATTGGTTAGAGTGTATTAACTGTAGAATTACCTGCTGGAGTCTCTCAGCTAGGAGCTTTGTGAGTAATTTGATAGATGAGTTCAGAAGCGAGATGGGTCTATAGTCTCCAACACACAAGGGGTTTTCCTTTTTAGGGATCAGAGTAATATAAGAGGAGTTTATGCTTTTGAGGCAAACCCATCCTTCCTGAAAGTCTTCACAAAGTCTGTAGAAATCCTAACAAATAAGTGGCAGCCATTTTTTGATAAATTCGCCATTAAATCCATCTAGCCCCGGAGATTTATTTGTGGGTAGCTCTGCCACAATCCTGTCAATTTCCTCTTTTGAGAATGGACTGTGTAACCAGTCTAAATTTCCATCTGACTGTAGTAAGGCTTCAAGGTTTAGATACATATGTGTAAACTCAGAGGATCCCAACCTATCTTTAAAGCTTTCCCAAAGAAGAGACGCTTTAGCTTCATGATCAAAAAGAGCTCACCCTGTGTGATTAACCAAGGAGGTAATAGAGTTCCCTCTATTTCTTATAGAAGCATTAGCATGAAAGAACCGGGTGCATTCATCCCCTAACTGAACCAATCTAATTTTCCCTCTCTGCTGCTAGTATATCTTCTATTGATGTAAGAGATTTTCAAGGTGGGTTGCTATTGTCTTTCTAAAATGCCATTCATCCAGACTTAAGTCTCTTGATTCTTCCAAGATGTCCATAAAAAAGATTAAGTCCTTGCAGTTTGAGATGGCCAGTGCCAAATTTGGGAGTTGTTGTTTCCATGCTTTAAGAATTCTCCTTAGATTTTTGAACTTTGCTGTGATTATCTTGGTAAAGTCAAATTGTTGAGTAGGAATTCCCCAGGCATGTTGGAGGACAGAAGTAAAGTTATGATGTTGTAACCAAAAGTTTTCAAATCTGAAGGTTTTTGGTTTTGGCATCTTTGTGCAGGCGGTAATGAGGCAAGGTGTATGATTCGAGATATCCCTTGACAGGCCTGTAACAAAAGAATTCGGAAAAGAAGTAGTCCATGCTGGGGAGGTGAAAAACCAGTCAAGCCTTTCCAGGGGGTTAAGCTACTTATTAGTCCATGTGAATTTGCAACCCCTAGGTCGAAGCTCAATTAGCCCGTGCCTACTGATTGCAGCATTAAAAGCCATCATTTCATGGACATTCCCACCGGGTTTGATTCTGTTGTCTGGTTTGCGAATTAGGTTGAAGTCTCCAACAACCAGCCAATTTTCATCATCTGGCATTTGTATATGTTGCCACCAATTCAGAAATGCCAATTTCCCTTCCGTGGTGCATGGAGCATATACATTTGTTAAGACCCAGTCTTGCCCCAATAATTTGCAAGTGAATCTCACAGATTGAGCATAATTATTGGACAATTCTAAAGATCCCTCAAATTTTGCATCTTTCCAAGCAATGAGGCTTCCTCCCGAATTTCCAACTGAGGGGAGAAATACAAAACTTCCCATACATGGTGGGCACAATTTTTTAATGAACTGAAGGTCACAAAACTCTCTTTTGGTCTCCTGTAAACATAGAATGTCACAATTTGATTCTTTAATCTTACTTTGTACCGCCTCCCACTTTTTTTGTGCATTGATCCCCCTAATGTTCCAAGATAACACTTTCCAGGTTCTCTTGTTATTGTCTGAATTCATCTAAAGCTAGTTTTAGGTTCAGGAGACTTTGTAGTTAGGTTGACTAACTGATTCCTGAAGTGACAGTGTACCTCTTATTCCATCCAACAAAATCATTTCCCCTTTCCTTAACCATTGGGGAGCAAAGATAGAGCAGAAATAACAAAATATTCCATAGAGGTGGCATAAGCAGCATAAATTGTCCACCAAAAAACCATTACCGATCATCATTATCAACCAGTGATTCAAAAGTGTCGCCATGTCAGCACTTAACAAGAGGCAACTAATCATAAATTTAATGCAGAGTCTAAAACATAGTAATATGTGGAGCCATCTACGCCTTGCTCCTCTTGAAGGTTCCTTCTCCATCCTACTCCTCCTTCTTCTCCTTAGCTCTTCCTTTCTTGGTGGAGACCACCTTTCTGCTACCGATGACATGCTTGGTTCTGGAAATACTCGGCTTGGTCATAACTGCTAAAGTTTCTGTGCTGATTTTGCATAGATTAGAACCCATGGTTTGGATTAAGTCACGAGATAGAGTGGGAGGAGAAGAGGCACATGCTAGACAATTCTTAGTAGGGCATCCCTGATGTTTGAATCCCCCATTCTTAGCTTTGAGTCTTGGGCTGCGTCTTGCTTCTGTTTCAACAATCGGGGTCGTGCTGCTCCTTCCTTTTGCGGCCTGAGTGCTGGGATCTATGCTGTTGTCAGCTGAAGATAGACACTGCACTTCCGCATTTGATGGACAAACAGAGGGGAAATTGAAAGTCAAGACTGAGGATTGATGAGAGACAAAAATAAGGAATTTCCAAGCTTGAGAAGACAGAAAGCTCTTTGCCCATTGAAAGTGTGATGGTGATAGGAGGTTAACAGTAAAAAAAACCACCCAATCAAGAGGAATAGAGATCACCTCCTCAGCGCCCTGAACTGGAGAGAAGTATCTTGCCCAAAGCCTATATAGATCAGCAGGTGGTCCTGTACTGTTTCTGACAGTCTCCTCATGCATCATCCATCCTGGATCAGCTTGGATTGAGGGCAGAAGAGCCATGTTGATGTCCAGGTGCATGTTGTGTCTCTGATCATTAGAAGATCCATTCAAAGCCATGGCCTATTGCCCACCTTCCACTGCTCGAAGTGTCACCTAGCCTGTATTATCTTCCATCATAGGATCAGAATGAACCTCTTCTCCTTGGGCTACCACATTAAGGTCAGGTATTGGCCCATGAGCTTGCTGGTGCTAGGCTGGAAGGAAGTCCAGAAAGAAGTCATCATCATCAACCAGGAAGTGTCCCCCCAGCTCATTGACTGCTGGTAGGAGTTGTGGTCCCTGAAACAACTGGAAGCCAACCGCAAGTTGTGCAACATCCTCTGCTTGAGCCAAACCTTCCTGGACTTGAGTAACTTGGGTATCTCTGAGAGTTTTAGGCTTGACACTGCTTTCGGACCTTGTTGAGCTCTCTGGATCAGTAGAGTGCGAACTACACCCCATCAAGACTGATAATCCAAGGTCAAGATCAATGACATCTTGCTATGCTTCCCCTTCATTGTCTTGATGTTCATCCATGTCAGGGCCTTCCACGTCATCCAGCAAGTCATTGAGATCTGGCACTGCATTTGGCTGAACATTCTCCAATTGAAACTGCTGCTGCTGCTGCTGTTGCTGTTGCTGAAAGTTTGCATTCTGGGGAAGAGCAGGACCAATTCCAGGAAAGATAAAATTACCCTCTATCCCTGGTGATGGAATGTCTTCATCCTGGAGTTGCCCTCCTAATATAGTTTGTTGCATGATTTCTACTTGAACCGTGTGAGAGATTCCTTCAAAATCATCTCCCTCAGATAGAATTAGATAGTGAGGTATGTCTTCTAGGTCCGTGACTCTTGCTTTCACAATTACTCAGGCTAAGACGTTGTCTTTCTGCCAACAGATGAGGCGTCCAAAGGATTTGATAGTGTCCCGGATATCTTCCACATTCCTAGTGTCCACAGGATATCCTATTAGCATCAACCAGCATTCCCTGTTGAAAAGAACCCTTCTCGCATTGGGACCTCTGTTGTGCTGAACAACATCAATGTTGAAACCCTGAAACTGATGAGGGCTGTGCTGAACTAGCGCATCCCTATCAGTCACTCGACTCATACGAACATAAGCTTGAGCTCTATGGAACGGACTTTTCTGGATATCAGTGACCCTTAATTCATACAACCCCTCTAGCAACCCTAAAAGGATAGCTCTAGTCTCAGCAAATGGAATCTCACCTGGAGGGGGGTCAGTGATGGTGACGATCACCAAATCTTCATTTGCCGGAGGAGTTCTTGGAATGACAACCCTTGAGTATTTGGGTCTCCCTTGCACCAGCACCCTATGGAATCTAGGGAGCATCATTGGCGCTGGATCAACATTTAGAAACGCCATTTCTTCACTGGGGAAGGGAATGTCAGCGATTAAGCTTGGGATGGGGGGCTTGGTTCTGTAGGAATTGGGGGGAAGTGGCGAGAGGAGCGAGGTAGCCGAAGGGTCGGCGACTGCTGGGGAAAAGGTGTCTCTGTTCGGCGCCTCTTGGGTAGAAACCAGACGTGGGCTTTGGAAGTTGGGCCTAGCGAGTTGAGATGATCCTCCTCTGAACCACCGCAGCCCAACATCCGAAGGCCAGGCATAGGTCGGAATTACAGAGGAGAAATTACTTCTTACAGGGGAATTGCACCGTGCCGTAAATTTTTGGAGACCGTGAAAGGAAATGCATTCTTTGGAAAGGTGCCCATCTTGGTTGCAGCGCCAACATTTGATCGGGTTGTTACAGGTTGAGCTGAGGTGGTTAGCCGATAAGCATCTCCTGCATTTAAGAGCAAATCTTGCTGCAGAACCGGATATCTGGAAAGGTGCTGCTTTGGAGAGCTGAGGTGCCCATTTGAATTTCGGATGACTGGGAAAACTTTCAAGCTATTTGAACTCCAGGCGATCAAAAACCGATTTGTGGGAAAATTCCAATCTTAAAAAGACCTATTTGCCCGAGAAAGAAGAAGTTTGATTGGTACCCAAGGGTACCGAGTTTGCCCCTATTAGCCTGACCGGCGGACGATTAGCATTGATCCGGCTCCCTTGAGATAGGAGAACATCGGTTCTTTTGAGAGAATCAGCGTAAGAATTCTTGGCTCTTTTGTACCGTGGAAGTTCCTAAGAGTAAGAAGGTCCAGAATCTTTCTTTGCAAAAAAGAGAGTTTTGCGAAATCCACTATCATTATGGAGGAAGAAACCCAATTTGAACCATTCGCATTCAGACATACCCAAATCAGAGATGAAGAAACCCACATCCCGAGAAAGAACTTTGAATTTGAAAAGTTGATCTTCCAGCTGTTCAGCCCTGAATTTGGATGTCGTCCCTCCCAGGACAGCTTGTAAGTGTTCAGCCCTGAATTTGGATGTCGTCCCTCCCAGGACAGCTTGTAAGCAAATGTTCACGGAATCCTCTGATAGACGAAATCTGTTTCTGCTGAAAGAGACCAGCAAGGAAAAGTCCTCGCTTGCTGATCTCCCTTCCGAGTTAATAAGGCATTTCAGAGAGTCGAGAACCTTCTTGCTAAAGAGTTCACCCGAAAGAAAATCCAACTTATTGAAATCCATTTCAAGAAAATCACGGCCAAAGGGGAGGAGGACCTGCGGATGAAAAGGGAGAAGGGGAGCTTCCACCTGGAAGAGGAAAACGATCACCTTGACGGAAGAAAATTGACCGGCAAAAACTCGGGAGGGGGGAGTTGAGCCTGGAGAACTCCAGCGGAACTCCAATCGAGGGGAGATGAAGATCCAGGATGTGGCATTAGAGCCTCTAGTGGACGCCGGGACCAGCATGGCCATCGGCGGTGGAGAGCAGGGTTCCGGCGGCGCGGTGAGCATCAATTGGACGCCGAGGCCGGGGTGGCCATCGGCGGCGAGGCCCCGCTAGCTCTCTCTCTCATCGTTAAATGATTTGTCCCACGCGGCTACTGTTCACACTATCCTTCTTTAAGATGAACCACAACAAGTACAAGAATTTTGGGCTTAAACTTTGCGCTTGGTCGGAGTCGATGTCGTCATGACCTGTGCACACTGACAACCCCCGCCCCACATGGCCTCGCAGAAGCACCACTCTGTCCTCCGTAACAGGCCGTCCGGCCGTCGATGGCACGAACGGGGAGCGAATCCTGGCCAAAAGATCTTGCCAATAAAAGCAACTGCGACGGGACCGCCCATGCGCCACCGCCGCGCGGCCCCGTCCCGTATCAGCACTAGCAGCCTTCCCGCGCCGGTGCGCCACGCCACAAGCCCACATCGCCGCACGGCGGCAACAGTGCCAGGATTCGCCGTATAGTAGCTGGCTAGCTATCTCGGCCACCCCCGTCTTCTACTGTCACTTCACCCCGCGCGCCGGCACGCGGCCGTCGGATGCGCGAGCCGACGCCCGGATGAGCCCAAGCGGTGCCGGTGAGGCCCGCGCGGTTCTGTGCGTGGCCGCTCCTAGCAGCAGGGCTGCACCCTGCAGGGCGCCCGCCCCTCGCTTCGGTGGCCGTGCCCCCCTGACGCGTCACCTGTGCCCCCCATATCACTGGCATGGCTCGGGCCCGTTGGATCGTGGCGATCTCGATCTCTTGGTCTGGTGGTGTCTGGTCCGTGCCCGGTGCCCTCACTAGTCCACGTCCGTCTCCGTGCCCGTCCAAGCGTCCAATCGATCGGTCGGCATGATGAGGGCTGCTTGATTGCGGAACGACTTCAATTATTGCCGCAGCCCAACCCCACCCCACCACCGCTGCCGGCGCTGGCGCGGCCTGCCTGAGGGAGCCGCGGGTCCGTGCACGGCCGGCCGGCCGGCCGGCCCGGCCCCCGCCTTTTCCTTGCAACGTTCACCTCGTTCAATTCAAACGCTCTAGATCGAGGCTACCCTGCTGGTCAGCCGGCTATATACGCTTGCACTCCGTTGTAGGTTGACGTACGTTTCCAGTCGGCGCGGCACGTTTGTTTCCTGAGCTTCGGCCAGCTTTGAAGTTTTTTTTAATAAATGCTTTGAAGTTTCTATGGTCATCATCAACCAGAGCAACGGTACGGTGGACGTGTGTACGTGCGTGCGCCATCATCCCAACAAGCTAGCTAGCAAGGGTTACCACCACTTTCTCGGCGTAGCCCAGGCTGTGTACAGTGCACCGACGTACGCTCTACTATATCGATCGATCGTGGCCTCGTGACGTGCAGGTCTATACGTCTACCACTCTAGTCATGCATACGTGTGTATGGGAACAGCCACAAAAATACGTATGTACCGTACTGTATATACCGTACCCATACATGGTACTAAACTGCTAGTACTGCTGGCATCTTATTGCCACTCGCACGGGAGACGGTTGCATTGACACTTGACAATAACGACATTCGCGGACTAGCTAGCTGCTCGGGCATCATCCATCATCACGTTTTTTTTACCCGTCCTGCCGTCCAGTCCGGACGCACGAAACTTCAAGTGTGTCCGTGCCAAGTACGTAGGCGACGTTCCTAACGAGCTTAATAATTTGACTAGTGGTTCACTTCTGCTCTACAGTATCTCAGATGGCATTTGTTTTCCCACTGGGTGAGCGGGTGCCTAACGAAACCCACAAAGTCGCAAGCAAGCCAAACCCAAGCCTAGCACAGTACCAGTGTACACTAGTAGCAGGCTAGCAGCAGCAGTGAAAATGAAATGAGACCACCCGGGTGTTTGTAGGTATGGTTCCCCACGCTTGGCCGAGTCGTCGTGCAGGCTGCAGCAGCTACAGCCAACAGCGCAAGCCCTTCCAGGCGGTCCACGTGACGTGAGGCTCGAGGCGGGCGGACATGCACTTGGCGGTGGCGGGCATGCAGCCAGGCGGCCAGCGTCGCAACGTGGGTAGGGACGGGGGCAAAATAGGAGGAGGCAGGCACACAGCAGCAGCAGCCAGCACGCAGGCATGCATCGCAGCAGCAGGCTGCAATTAGTTGGCGCTTGCCCAGGGCCGTGTGCCAGTGCGCCCAGGCCTGCGTGCGTCGTCGCGCTACACCGCCCCGCCCCCGCGCGCCGTGGTTAATGAGACGGGGACGCGCGGGCGCGCACGCCGCGTGCTGTCATGACGCTCCCTCGCCGGACGGGCGGCCGGCCGGCAGCGGCATTTACCGCGCTGCGGGCCGCGGCACGTGACGCCGTCCTGTAGCACGGCCAGCCGATTGAAGTGGGGATCGCGTGCCCGGTTGCATGACACCATGTCCATGAGCACGCGAAGGCTGTGGACATGTGGTGGTGGTGGCCACTGCAGCTGGCCCTCTGGTACGTACCGTTCCACTACGTACGTGGGGGCATGGTGTGGGAGCAGCCAGCACTCCAGCAGGGTAGGAATTTGGCAGGACGGCTTGCCCTGCCCCTGTCGTCTCACTCTCACCCGGGGCGAGATGCATGCGGGTTGCTGGTAAATGTATGATTTGCAGCGTGCCGCCGCTTGTACGTTGCACTTGCATCCATGGCCGTGCAGCCGGTGTCGGGTGCCGATGCATACCGGTTCGGGACACGCCGGTAAGGGCGCCCATGCACGTATGCCGCATGGTACCATGAGAAATGATCAGTTGGATACTTGGATACACGGAAAGAGCATGAAAAGCTAACCAGACAAACTGAAACATAACCCAAGTTTGATATGGCATATGAGGCTGTAGTGCTTTACCATTCACTGAACTGAACAAATAAAGAAACTACCAGTCACTATAGCCCCCTCCGTCCCAAATTGATCGGTAAGATACGAGCACCGATGGTAAGATCGGATCAGATATGATCATGTGGTTCAGTCCGAAGGTGAAACGAGTGTTTTACTACTTTTCCAAAAAAATATTTGATCGGTACCGGAAGGCTACCAAAACCAACGCGAATACTTGGCCGTTAGGGTAAAGCACATGATGTGATATTTCGCTCATACATCATGGAAGATTTCGAGTAGCAATTAGTAATTTAGTTTGGATAATCCATGTCTACGCCTTGGATTCTTAGTGTCTCATGATAAGCGTAACACCTTGACCATCATTTATGATTTGCTCTGGATATGTCGCTAATAATTGGATCGTGTCAAAATAAAGGAATCCAATCTCCACAAATACGAAGGACATATTTCTTTTCTGAAGTGTATTCATGATGTACTAAGTGTGCATGGTAGAACACCATGCAATTGAAGCCATTCACAAGGAAACAATGTTCCCTGCAATTTTTTAGGCTAGGATGCCACAAGTCCACGACATCACATTCACAGCCTTCCTTAGACACCTGCCAGGTAATTAAAGATTTCTAAGGTCAAAGGTAGCAATTCATCTGCCTAGCCTGCGCCTCAATGCCTCTTGAAGGTGACCGTAGGGTTTCCGGTGTTTTTCTCAACATTCATCATGAAATTTTTTTCAAGTTTTGAATAGCGGAAAGGTGATAACACTTAGAGCCTGTTTGATTCCTCTTTCTAAACTTTAGTTGCTAAACTTTAGCAAAATCTGTTTGGATACTCTTGCTAAAAGATATTTAATAAGCTGTAAAAAGACCTATCTACCCTTATTAAAGGTGCGCAGGAGGGGGGAGACAAGCAATAAATGAGGGGTATAGGTTGTCCAGCCCACCTTTTAACAAGTTTTAGGGCCTGTTTTCTTCCACATTGCTAAACTTTAGTTGCTAAAAGTTGCTAAACTTTAGTTGCTAAACTTTAGCAAAGCTGTTTGGATACTCTTGCTAAAAGGCATTTAATGAGCTGTAAAAGGACCTATCTACCCTTATTAAAGGTGCGCAGGAGGGGGGAGACAAGTAATAAATGAGGGGTATATGTTGTCCAGCCCACCTTTTAGCAAGTTTTAGCAACCAAAAACTTGCTAAAGTGCTAAACTTTAGCAAGTTTTAGCAAGAATGTTTTGCAGTTTAGCAGCTCAAAGTTGCTAAACTTTAGCATCTAAAGTTTAGCAAGGTGAAAGAAAACAGGCCCTTAGCAACAAAAAACTTGCTAAAGTGCTAAACTTTAGCAACTCAACTTTAGCAAGTTTTAGCAAGGGTGTTTGGCAGTTTAGCAGCTAAAAGTTGCTAAACTTTAGCAACTAAAGTTTAGCAAGGTGGAACCAAACACCCTCTAAGGGAACATTTCAATCCCTTTGGGCATCATGGGAGATTTCCCTTTTTCTTGGATAATGATCATGAAAGATTTATGAGAAACAATTAAATTGGTTTGAATAGCATTTATGTCTCCTACACCTTGGGTTCCTAGCGCATCATGATAACACAACTAAATAAGTACACTTTTACAGAACATCATTTTTTGGTTTTGCTTTGGATATCTTGATAATAATTGGGCCATGTCGTGATCGAAACCGCAATCCACACAAATTGCGACCAACGATTTCTTTTCTTAAGATATACATATACAAGTCGTTCAATGCAAGCATCCATGGCAGAACGGAGGGTACGCAGTCTGTGCTCGTTCGACTGTGTGTTGTCGTTGAGACAGAGAGGGATGTGTGCATAATTCCTACTTTGCACACTTGTGGAAAACCTAAAAGGCTGCTTTATTTCCGCGAAGAAAGGAACCCCAGGGGCGCTCCGCGTACAAACAGGGATGATTGCATCCTGATGTAGCATCCATCCATCCATCCATCAGGGCATCCATCCCACATCACCCAACCGCAGGCCATCCTCACCGCCATGATGGCAGGCAGGAGCAGGACGGAGAGCAAGCGAGCGACAGGGCAGTCAGGCCGAGGCAGCATGCTCCCTCACCCGGCCCCGGCCGGCCTCGGCCACACACGCAAGGCCGGGCGGCCGGCCGTATGCCGCCATCATGTGGCATGATTGCGGCGAGCGAACGGGGCCATCGGCTTGTCCCCATTGTACACATCAACAGGATTGCTTCATATCACGCAGGTAGGCTCACCATACATGATGAGGATGGATGGATGGCGGTGGATGAGGAATTGATGGCCGTAATCATGCCTGCATGCAGAGGGAATTCGGCTTCGATGCCTCTTAGCCTAGCCCCGTGCTCACACATGACATTCGTTCCAGCCCCTTTTGCTCATTCCATGCAATTATACTAGGATCCAGCCACCATCATGAGCTTCCATGCAGGCCAAGAGAGCAAATGCTACCACTTGCACTAGCAGATGACACACAGTCCCAGTACGTACAGGTACAGGCGTACAGCACAGTTGGACATTATTCGACGTTTCCACATCTTCAGAAAACTTTTCTGGTTCGGCAGCAAAAGTTTCATCCAATGCATCATGGGTTACTTGTATTTTTTAAAATAATTACTCCCTCCATTCCAAATTGCATGTTATTCTGATTTTTTTAAATACACACTATATCTAGATGCATAATAGTATCTATGAAATAAAAAAAACTAAAACGACCTATAAGTTGGAACGAAGGGAGTACTTCTAGTAGCGAGCCAAAGATCACCCTTTTTGCAACGACACACTGAAATTTTACACTTGTCTCCACTCCAAATATATTTGAACACTACTAGAGCACCGCGGTAGACAAATCCACACTACATCTAGTACAAACACAAATATTTTATGATTGAGCAGCCAAAATATTTGAGTATATTTTGTTCAACAAAATATTTGAGTATATTTTTGAAAGCAGATGCACGCAGTCGTCGGCTACCTGCTACTAAATAGCAAAGGCAAAAGAGATTGTCCCTTTGCAACAACACGCTGGAATTTTACCCTTGTCTCCACACCCAAAATGCGAAGCGCTACAATCTAGTACAAACAAATGTGCAATTCCAACACGCACAAGTGCATAAACTACACGCACACGCCCTCGACCAACAAACAAATGCAGCACAAAAAAGAAAAGAAAAGAAAGGGAGAGCACGCAGCAGCCAGCAACAGCAGCTGCTGCATCGGCAGCTTTCTTGTAAAGATTGCGGGTGCCATTTATAAAAGGGGAAAGATACGTAGCCCAGCGATACACTAATCATTAACCTCATTATTATCGCCTGCCATCCAGTTCCTTGCTATTTCGCCGGGAGACCCCCGGGCGAGCCGTGGAATTTCCATATGAATCCCCCACCCAGGACCCAGCTCTCCTTTTCCGGGTCACGTGCGGTGCGCGTCAACTGGTCAAACCCGCCATTATCGCTCACAGGCGCATACGCACCGGGAAGGAGGGAGGGAGGGAGGGGGGCCGTGGGTCTCCTCCTCCGGCCGCTGCCGCTATAAAGCCTCCCTGTCCTGGCGCGTCCCGACGGTTCCATTACTGGTTCCTGGCAGGATGGAGTTGGGGCTCAGCTTGGGGGAGACCATGGCGGACGCCGGGAGGGACCTGGTGCTCGGCCTTGGGATGGGACTTGGGGTGAGGAGGGACGAGGAGGCGGAGACGGGGAGGGAGGTGAGGAGGGAGCATGAGTTCGGGGCGGGGAGGTGCGGCCGGTCGTCGCCGGAGCCGGCGGTGCGGCTCACGCTCCTGCCCGGCCTGGTGCCCAGCCTCGGCCTCCCGTGGCCGCCGTCATCCGAGACTAGCAGTGAGTACTTGATGCATGCACCCTCGGGTTGTGTTGGGTTTTCTGGATTTCCTTTTCTTGTTTTTCTTTTTGGCGCGCGGCGAGATCGCTGAAATGGCGGTTCGCGTTGTTTGCAGGGCATTTGGAGGCGTCGACGCGCGGGTTCGACGTGAACCGGGCGCCGTCGCTGTCCGTAGCCGGCGCGGCGGCGGAGGACGAGGAGGAGCAGGACGACGCCGCGGGCGCGGCGGCGGCCGCGTCGTCGTCGCCCAACAACAGCGCGGGCTCCTTCCCGACCGACTTCTCCGCGCAGGGCCAGGCTGGCACGGGAGGCGGCGGCGGCGGCGACCGCGCGGGCTCCCGCGCCAGCGATGAGGATGACGGCGGTTCGGCGCGCAAGAAGCTGCGCCTCTCCAAGGAGCAGTCCGCGTTTCTCGAGGAGAGCTTCAAGGAGCACGCCACGCTCAACCCGGTAATAAGCACATCCGACCGCCGTCGTAACCCAACTCTGATCGCGCAAAAACATGCCTGATGGTCCATCTTGACGTTTGTGGCGCGCAGAAGCAGAAGCTGGCGCTGGCGAAGCAGCTCAACCTCCGGCCGCGCCAGGTGGAGGTGTGGTTCCAGAACCGCAGAGCCAGGTGCGCGCGCGAACACGCCGCGCCTAGACATGCCATCTACGGAGTACTACTTTAATTTAATTGGCATCCGCATGGCAAAATAATCTTATAAGAAAAACTCGGTGCAGGACGAAGCTGAAGCAGACGGAGGTGGACTGCGAGTACCTGAAGCGCTGCTGCGAGACGCTGACCGAGGAGAACCGGCGGCTGCAGAAGGAGCTGGCGGAGCTGCGCGCGCTCAAGACGGTGCACCCCTTCTACATGCACCTCCCGGCCACCACCCTGTCCATGTGCCCCTCCTGCGAGCGCGTCGCCTCCAACTCCTCCGCCCCCGCCGCCGCGGCGCCGGCGCCGGCCTCCTCCTCGTCCCCCTCCGCCGCTGGCGGCGGCATTGCGGCGGCCCCGCCGGAGCAGAGGCCCTCGTCGTTCGCCGCGCTGTTCTCGTCACCCCTCAACCGCCCGCAGGCCGCCCAGCCGCAACCTCAGCCGCAGGCGCCGGCGAGCTCGTGATGGCCCCCTCACCGTAGTCCTACCTGCCCCTCGCTCGCCTCCGGCGAGGCGGACGGGACGAAGGGCCAGTCTGTAAATACGCTCACTCTTTTTTTCTTCATCATTTCTTTGTTTTCGGTTCATTCGGTTCTTGGGATTTTTTGTGGCTTGCCGATGGGTTTACCGGTTTAGAGAGAATCCGATGGGTGTAGCGCGTCATCTGGCCGTCAGATTGGACTGCGGACGGCCGGGATGCTGAAAGGAAAATGCTGCAATAGAGTTTATTAACCTTTATTTAGTAGCGTCAATCATTTTTTCACTTTGCTATTTTGGCGTTAACATAGGCCTTGAAACCTTGAATCACCGAGTGATTCTGATGAAAAAAGAAACAGAGTGATGCAGAAGAGAAATGGCTGGTCTCCACTCACTGTTGATGAAAACACGCCTTGCTGGTACCGAGGCGGCAAGCGCTGATGGCGAACCGGCTTGGCCCTGGGAGTCTGCAGTCTGCACACCGCAGATTTGTGAAATCATGACGCCCATCAAGCGGTGGTACACCTATTTTCGCTGATTTATTAATTTCTTCGGCATACGACCCAGCTGCTTCTGCTTGCCGTGGAAAACTGGAAATGTGGAAAACGAAAAATCCATGTATTGATTCCTAGTCGAATTCTTCTGGAAATGTTGGACTACTACTGCCACTCTGCCAGCAAACGAACATCTACAAACCCTAGCAAAAAAAAAGAAGAAGAAGAAGAAAGAAAATCGAATGACGTTTCTCCAAAACAGGCAGCACAAAGAAAACAAGCCGGGTCCTCTTCCTAATTGCCATGTGCGCATCATCCATGAGGAATGGAATGCTAGTGGAGCACCGACCGCGACAGTTGGCTGTCTACGCCCCCGAACACAAAACGGAGGACCTGTCATGGATACAAACGTTGTACAGGACAGGTGGTCCTCGTATAGTACTACTACTACTACCCACCTACTAGTAGTAGTGCTCCATTCCGTCTGCTCGCGATGCTGGACAAAGCACGTATGGTAACATGATTGCGCCATGAGTGCTCGCCGCTCCGCACTGATGATGAGTGTGCTAGCTCCAGCCTCCAGCAGCACTCTTTTCTCTCGGACCCTTTTTCCCAATGTGAAAGTGAAACCGATTGCTCCTGCCAAAACTTCTTTAGAAACGGTGGCAGGATTTGAGCCGGAGATTTACCTTGCACAAGTCAGTATTTTTTTTTCAAATCGCGCATGACTAAGAGGGGGTCAGGGGGAGGGCCATGAATGCTCTTCACACCCAAGGCAATTTTTCCAGCGTCCATGTCGTGACTACGAGGGCACGGCCACGGGCGGGGAGCGATGAATGCCGATCAGAGAGAGCACATCCATCCAGTCCAGCGGTGGAGGCTTGGCGCAGGGGCCATTTATTTCCAAGTCCACCGTGCGATGCGATGCGATGCGATGGATACGGGGTCACTCCGACCCCGGCAAAATCTTTTTCTCCCCGGATCTCGGACTCAGGCTGCTGCTACTGCGCCTCTTGAGACGCGACGCCCCCCCATCAATGCTGGCGCGTCTCGAGCTGACCTGACCGGTGGTGGTAGCCGTCGCAGCATCTACATCTCGCAGGTGACGAACCCGGCAGGGGGCCAAGACTTGTGCCGAGCTCGAGCGCCCCCATTATTGTGCTGCCCGCGATCGAGGGAAAGCAGCTGGATTCAGCCCCGGATCGACCTGTATCTTTCCATGCCGTGACGGATCGCTTTAGCTTTGGGGATTAAGGATTCGGCAGATGATGATGCGGAGGTCTCCGTCCGACAGTGGGGTTCTCTGTGCTTTCGACGGCGACGTAGCGTGGCACCGGTTTATATGCGTCCGCCCTCTGTTTCTCTTTTTGAGCAACGGGTGTACTACGTCTAGGAGAATTACGTCTCCTGTGGCCTCTAGGGTCCATGCTAGTGTGAAAGTTCGGATGTAACAGTTGTAAAGAGCAAGGGCAGGTAGATGACAGATGAGGGGTCATGTTATCGATCGGCCGGGTCCTCAAAATTTCCACAGAGAGAGATAGGAGATCACACGCGCCTTGCATGTACTAGTTGACCTTTGCGGACAACCAACGTGCTACCTGCGAGTGAAATTAGTTACCTGTTGGTGTCTTGTGTGGTGGCAAGTCGCCAGTCAAAATTATAAAACCAGTTTCGGTTTTAGCAGTAAATTCTGGGGTCAGAGTATACACAGTCAAAACAGTCATGGCGGCTACCACCAGCATTAATTTTCTGAGAGGAAAAAAGCTACTACCAGCATTACTCCCGGATCAAAATTTAGAGCAATGAGCAGGGAGTGCTCCGGAGTCTCCGAGTCGGGGTTTACACTGTCAAACTCATCAAAGATACTTAATTTAGCAGCTAGCACCAAATTGTTCTTTTTTCCACCTTACCACAACCAGATTGTTCAGACTTCAGAGCTCGCAGCTGCTGGGTGTGTGTGTGTGTGTGTCACAGAACAGAAGTACGGGAAACACACCAATACTTGGGGTTCTCCAGACAAATTAAGCCACTTGCTTGTACTTTGAAAACCCTACTTCGTTCTCCCAGTCCCACCATGCGAGGACTGCAGTCCTGCGCCAATAATTAGCCCACCGGGCCGCCACCGGGCGAGGAAACGACATGGAGCAGCAGCAGCCAGCAGCGATCGGCAACCATCACCAGCTCGGCTCACGGGAGCAAGCTAGCCAGTCGGGCACATCGAAAGCGGCAGGGCACGGGGGCGAAGAGGGGCCGGGGCGAGCGGGAGGCAGAGGCCGATCGGGAAGTTGCGTCGTGTCCCCTTGCGCCCGCCGAGGACGATCGAGACGCTCCCAGTCCCAGGTCCCCCAGCCCTGCTCGCCACCTCCTTCTGCCTGCCTGCTGCCCCGGCCCCGGCCCCGCCGTCGCTGCCTCCCAATCGGGTGGTGCTGGCCTGCCTGCCTGCCTCTTCCGGTGCGGGAGAATGCAAGTGGCGTGGCGTGACGTCCCTTTCCCACGTCCATGTGCTACGTATGAATATATGGTCGATCCAGTGGACGGTTTTATCGCACTGGGCCACGAACCTTCCTTCCTCTTTGGTGTTCGCCCTTTGCCGGAGATGATTGTAATTTCGAATGGGTATGTACATCAAGTCATCAACAGCAGTTCTAGATAATATCGGTTTGGAGTACAGTACAGGATATGTCTCCGTGTTGAGTTTCATGCACCGGCTATCCACGACATTGGACCCGCGTACACGATGGGGACGGAAGGAAGGCAGCCCGGTCTCTCTCGTTCTAGAACTCTACAAGATCATCTTCATTTTTTCTCTCGGTTGATTGAGATGCACCAAACTTCGCACGAGTCTAGCTTATAAGATTCTCAGGTCTGAACTTTCTGTCGTATCGCCGGCTCATCACGCGATATGAACTTACCAAGAACACGCTTGCATGTATACTACACCATACCTACCTCGTTCCTACTTATTTCAGAGCTTACGCAGCTCAGTGCCACTTGGATGCAGTATATACGTGGCTTCACGCACGGAGGTATAGACCCAACAGAGACCCTTCTCTTCTTTTAGGACAAACAGAGACAGACTCTTTTTTTTTGGGAAAGAGACAGAGTTTTTTTAATAAACGGCCGTGCAAATCCCGATCTTTGCTTGATCTGCCCGTGACTAAAAAAATTAGTGAGGGAAAGGACTAGTTTAAGACCAGAGACAGCGTGCAGCCGTGCAATCAAGCCTCCACGCATAAACAATCCAGCTAGCTGTAGTATAGTATTCTAATTTTCTCACGCTGTCATGACGACGCCTGAGTCTCCTGGCTCATGATTGGCCCTTAAATTTCTTCAGGCCCTTTTCGGACAGCGCCTTTTCTTCTAGAGGGAGACGAGGACGGTCATTTGCATGAGATCGTCAGGCCCTTCATTAGCATTGGAAAAGTTGGGAAAAGAGGCAAAAACCAGGTCAGCGTTAGCGAGTATAACCGCTAGCTGTCTGCTTCCAGTCCAGACTCCAGACGTCCCAAAACGTGCAGCACTCGGGGAGAAATTAAAACATGGGTCCTCACCTGGACAAAACTTCCGTGCCAGTTCAAATGGAACATTCTGATGGCAGAAAAAATGTACTCCTGTAGAATGACACCAAGTACGTACGTAACGGATCGGACGGAGTAGTTGATCCGTCGATCGACCAGGTGACTCAGAGAAGGATGAGAGAAATGAAAAACGAATGCATGATGGGCAGCAGAGCATGCAGGCGTCCACTCATCATTGCCATGCACAGAAAAATGCCGACCACGAGCAGGCCTCTCCTCCTGCTGCTGGTTCGTTGGCCCATCCAGTACGTGCATGCGACCGCGCGCGAAGCACAGCGTTATGGTAGGTCCAACGCATTAGGGAAGTCGAAAAGGCGATCAGAGACAGAGATTCACGTCGCGTCAAGCAATGATGCCCCGCGCATGAGAGATCTGAAAACATTACCATTGGTGGTTACTGGTTACCTGATGGTGCAGCACTTTTTTTGTTTATTTATTTACTACAACTGCTACTGCTAGCTCCAACAAGTACTCACATCACAGTCTGATGAGTGGCAGGCATGCATGCTTACTCATTGGCCCGTTGCAGGGTGTGCAGATTAGCAAAACCATAAAACTGGCTTCAAACAGCTCAGTTTGCTTTGAAATTTGAATAGCTACCTATTATTTGTACCATTGAAACTCAGAAAGGGAAATTCGATGTTTATTGGCAGTCCTTGCACGCAACTAGGAGTCTAGGGCTGGTGGATCTTCGTTTACTCTGTTGGACGCGCTGAGAATTTGACTGTCCTTCGAGCATTTGCTTCCATGAGCTGAATTTCTAGCCCCCGTGATCAGGTAAAGAGTAAAAGCGTGTCGAATTTCTACGAATCTGTAATCACGTTTGGTATTGTTGACTGAAACCTTTTAGCGACCGGAGTCTCGCCTGTCGGCCTGTGCACTAGCCAGCATCAGTCGCGTGAAAATTGTTCGAAGGTGGAGTATAGTATTCTCTAAAGTCCACACAAGAGCGGAACTTCCATGAAACATATTACAAGCTGTACTGTTATAAAATCACTACTAAATTGTGAAGTTTTAGGCTCAAGTTTTTTTTTTGTGCATGTTACGTTGCAGAATTGCCTGTCAGATGTTACCTTCACGATGAAATGGCACACAGTACTGCCTGCCGGTGCCGATGGTATATCTGACGAATTCGTCTCTTAGAGTTTTCCCAGCTTGATTGCTGCTACCCATTTTCCTGTGGACTGCCAATAATTTCGTTTCCTGGACTAGTCAGGTGATCGATCCCCACACCGACCGACCTGTCGTGGAGGGAAAAGCGTTTTCATTCCCGGCATTCCTAATTCCATCAAGGATCGACAGGGACGGGATCCTGCTCGCGACAGTAACCGAAACCTGTTCTCCTTCGAGGAAACAGGCAAAGCGGCCATGTGATCTCGGGTCAATTCGGACGGGGGCGTTGGTGGTGCCGGTGCCGGTGCCCTCGCGGCGAGGCCTTGACTCTCTTGCCCCAGCTCATGGCTGCGTCTGTGGCTCGCTCCGCGCCGCGTCGGCGACCCGCCCGTTGACTCGTCGCGGCTACTAACGGGTTGGTCGTTGTGGGCTTTTGTGGCGCGTTCGCTTTTCCGTGCTGGAGTTTCCGTTGGACCAACGCGGCGGAGGGAAAAAGAAGAGGGGTAAACTGATAGAGAAAGCCGTTTCTAGCTGCCCGTGACTAACTAGCGCGTTGATGCGCAGCAGAATTGCAAGTGATACGGCGCAGCCTGTTTCAAGATATGATCGCCGATCTGGATAGTCTTCAACAGGCATCTTTGATTTGATGGCGGATATATTTCTAATTATGTATGCTAGTAATTGGGAATTGTAAATATGATCAGATTTGCATAATGTCTGCAATTTTTTTGGGGAATTAGTTACTGTCCAATAATTTTGTTCTGAAAGCAGAGGCCCAAACTGACGAGAAGCGGCCTGGAGTATCCCACCGGGCGTGCGGTCTGCGCGGACGATCTACAACTAGAAAATGGGCCGTGTCGGGTAACCAAAATCTCTAAAATGCCTTATTTCCTTTTGTGTGTGTGTGAGATCAGGTGACAATCTCATCGCCCCAGTCAGACCAACAGCCTCAGCACTGACTTCACTTTACCAATCACCGATCAAGAAATTCAAAGACAACTCATGGAAAATAGTCACTATAAGGATGGAACAATTGGAAACGGAATGCAGGTTTTGAGACATGGGGCACAGGAACAGAGTCTAAACAGCACGGTTAGAGCACATTTACAGTCTTCAGGTTACCCAAGAAACAGGTAACGCTGGATTTTCAGGAAGCCTGGAACGGCTACTTATTACGATTATTCAGCTCAAGGAATGCACCAAAATTCTGTCCAACGCAGATGCAATGCAGTCTCTGAATGGCACCAACTGAGCTTCAATTTATGACAGGCCCCTGACCTTCCCGGTGGCAGTGTCGATGTCGATCTCGTAGAAGCAGGGTCTTGTGGGAAGGCCGGGCATCGTGCTCATGGTGCCCACGAGCGGGTAGATGAACCCAGCTCCAATGCTGGCCCTCACGTCTCTTATCGGTAGAACGAAGCCGGTCGGGGCACCCTTCATGGAGGGAACGTGGGAGAACGAGTACTGGGTTTTCGCCATGCAGATGGGGAGGTTGGAGAAGCCTTGCTTGGTGTACATCTCAATCTGCTTCTCAGCCTGCAGCAAAGTCAGATAGAAGTCAGCAGAGCAGGGTATGGCAAAATATTATGACTTTATGAATGAATCAAATCTCAAACACAAAGGAAGTACCTGTTCTGAGTATTCGACGCCGCTAGCACCATAAGACCTAGCTATGGATTCAATCTTCTCCTTTATGCTAGATTCCAAAGGATACAAAAATTTCAGAGGCTCTGCCTGGCTTTCACATGCTCGTTGAACTGCGAGTCCAAGTTCAACCTGAAAAGAAGTTAAACGGAAGGATCTAATTAGATGATTATATTAATTCCCACAATTCTGACATTCATACCATTTTAGATAACAATGAAGCCATGAATTACTATAATCTGACATAGCCACATAAAAGTATATAAGACTGCAGTTCTTTTGTACTAGCTTGGCAAGTTGAAAAATAACGAAGTTTTGTTGACATTAGAGCAGATTTACAGTTAAGTATTCCGACAAAACAGGGCTGCTGTCTATATTCAATAGAAAGAAAGGGAACTAACCGCTCCTCTACCACCATGGGCATGGTGTGTGCAGACGACAGCATCAAAAGCTCCAGCAGCCATAGCTGCATTTCGCACCACATCCATTTCTGCTTCAGTATCTGTTGCAAATTTGTTGATTGCAACTACAACGTTAACTCCATAACCCCTTGTGTTTGATATATGTTTAGCAAGATTGACACATCCAGCTTCAACAAGGGCCACATTTTCGCTCACATATGCATGATCTAGAGGCTTCCCAGCCACAACATCTGGGCCCCCTCCATGCATTTTAAGAGCTCGAATTGTGGCCACAATAATAGCACACTGTGGCACCAATCCACTGTACCTACACTTTATATCCATGAACTTCTCAGTTCCGATATCAGCACCAAAACCTGCCTCAGTAACAACAAAGCCACCCTTCCCAACCAACTTCAAAGCAATCTTATCAGCAACAATTGAAGAGTTTCCATGAGCAATGTTAGCAAACGGTCCAGCATGTACTAACACTGGTGTGCCTTCAAGAGTTTGCATGAGGGTTGGATGAATAGCATCTTTCATTAGGACAGTCAAGGCACCTCCAACACCAAGATCATCAGCAGTAATCGGCTCACCTGACTTGCTGTTCCCTATCACCATTCTTCCAAGCCTCTCTCTCATGTCGGCAAGGGAAGTTGTAAGAGCTAACACAGCCATTATCTCACTAGCTACTGATATGTCAAAGCCTGTTTCTCTCACCATACCTTTTTCATCAGGGCCTTGTCCGATAGTAATTTTCCTCAGGAAACGGTCATTGACATCCATCACCCGTCTCCATGTAATGGACTCAGGGTCAATATCAAGCCTTGCAAAACGCCTAACTTCATCTGGTGTAAGCTCATTGGGGTCTGTCTTAGAAATGCCAAGCTTTGTAAGGCGTCTGAGCATTACATCAGCAAAGTGCCTCTTGCCTTCTTTGTTTGCCGGACACAATCTGTTGAACAGTGCTTTGTCGGACTGAGAATTTTCATGGAAAATCCTTGTATCAATAGCAGCAGCGAGAAGGTTGTTTGCAGCCGTAATTGCATGAATGTCGCCTGTCAGATGAAGATTGAACTCATCCATGGGTATAACCTGGCTGTAGCCACCACCAGCTGCACCTCCCTTGATTCCAAAGGTAGGCCCTTGTGATGGCTGACGGAGGCATGTGACAACCTATAATAACAACAATATATCAATACATGAGATGACTTCCTTTAATTTCTTGAATATGCATGAGATGATTTTCACAAGCTCAGGGTTCCTTTATAGTCCGAGGTTGTTCTATAAGAACATATGGTTGCCCTCGCAATAATGTAGCAACATAAATAAAGGTTCAGCCTATCAGCCGCATGAAAAGTAGATAAAGGACCCAAAGATTTACACCAGCCATAAAAGCAAGCCAACAGTACTGAACTACTGATTGGTAGACAAGGCAGTGTTCGCTGGAACTCGGAAGGGACTTGGCACATATAAATATATAATAGGTTGAGAAAGAGAATTGTGAATATGACTCATGTGAGCAATTGAGCAAATACATGAGCATAAAGATGTAGTTCAACTATAAGCTCTGAAAATGTGCAGTTCGACTCATACAGATCATTCAGAACAAAATATTTCACAGATCTTTCCTCCTGAATTTTTACAGGAACAAAAGATCAAGAGCAACTGAGTGTTCCATCACTTTCAACATAGCTTGCTCAAGAAGACCTACTGGTATAACTGAATCGTAAATCCGGATTGCCATAACAAAAAAGGCAGTATATCCAATGTAAACGCATCGCTATTCACTGCCTAAGTGGGAGCAACAAGATAGCATTCCACAATCCAGTCCAAGATCGCATCAAACAGTTTAATTTCTGGCAGGATCCATGGTTCCCTATCAGCTCGCAAGGTTTGGACGATTATCAGTCAACTGCCTCGTCGACGATCGTACAATTCGCTCAAGCAAACTTAGCAGTACAAATCTCACCTTCTTATCAAGGAAGGCGCCCAGAGCCTGGCACAGGCCGACGGTGGTAGTTGACTTGCCCTCCCCGAGAGGCGTCGGCGTGATGCCGCCCACCACGACGTAGTACCCGTCCTGCTGCTCCTTGATGTCATCAAGAACCGACAGCAACACCTGCAACCGGCACGCGAGAAAACGGCGGCTCAAGATCCGATCAAACCGCAGCAGACACCACGAGGGACCAAATCAAGAACGCACCTTGGCCTTGTACTTGCCGTAGAGGTCGTAGTGCTCGGGCCCGAGGCCGAGCTCTGCCGCGATGTCGACGATGCCGAGCGGCTCGACGGAATTGGCGATGTCGATGTCCGCCGGCACCGGCGAGGCCACGTCGAGCCTCCGGATCGTCGGGCTCGGCATCTCCGGCAGCAGCAGCGGGGGCGGCAGCGGCGCTGGCGCGACGACGGCGCTGGATCTCGCGACGACTCGGTCGCGCCCGGGTCCGGGTGGGGCGGGCTGCAGCAGCGAGTGGTGGTGGTGGTGGCCGGGCACTGGTGAGCCCCGTGGAGAAGATAGTATTGGACGGGAGAGCCTCTGGCTGGCGCAATTGTTTATCGCCTCCCGCCTCCTCGCCGCCCCCGCGTCAGGACGACGACGGCATAGGATAATGGAGGATAAAGTTTTGGGATAATTGGTAGGTGGGGCAGGCAGATCCATGTCACAGCTCCCAAATAATGTGGGTGCGCAAAACAAGATTCCGCAATCTTTTTCTGCAAAACTCTTGGTTTAACAAACGAAAAAAAATCACACAACCTTTGCGATTACGACTCCTGAACCACAACAATCTGATACTCCGATGCGTAGCAATGTGTAGCGTCACAAAAGCATTGGACTCTTCAGATTGGTAGGTGGAAGGAGGGTTTTGGCCTCGGCCGGGTGCTCTTTATCTTGAGATGGATGGATGGAAGACGGATTGCAATCCAGATAAGGGTTTTTTCGGAGCAGTGGACGTGATGAACTCACGGTGGTATTGCACCGCGAGGGGTTTAGGACGAGCCAAGTCTCCGCGCGGATTTATAGATGCTCTTCCTTCCTTGAGCTCCTTGTATTGTTATCAGTCAGTTCACGAGCACTGCGTGTGAAATTGAGTAGGCGCGTCCGGTGGATTAACAAACCTGTGTGTTTGTGCATGGAAAGGAATCTTTTTCGAAGTAAAAAGAAACTTTTTTGAATCTGTCATTTGGCTCGCTGGCAGCGTAAAACGGCATTGGAATTTGGAATCGAGTGTTCTTGTTAAGCTTTTGCTCTGACGAAACAGCACGCCAACCGTCACAGAAAGCAAAGTAAACGAGGAGACAGTTTGGCAGGGCACAAGCTTCGCAAGGGTGTTTGTTTTCCCTAGGACTTTGACGGCTTGGGAGGGTGAGTGCCATGGATTATGAAGAGTTGGTTTGGGTCGCACAAGGCGGATAAGAAATGCTAACACCGAGGTGGAGATTAGGCCACGAGGGGATGATATCTCACACGCTGGAGTGGAGCGTGGAGACTCAAGTGAATGATTGGAGGAGCGTCAACGTCGCCGCCCCTCTGATTCGGATCTGGCTCACTTCACTCTGACAGATTCATACATGGTTTGTTTAGTACAAAAATCTTCGATGCGGCTGCTACGAACAAATGGACTTGGGCCTTCACCAATCACCATGAGCACGACTGAATGACGCATAATAGCCACACCATACGCACCAATCAAAACTTCATGAAATTTGGCAGGGAGGGGTTAAATTTTAGCCCCTGTGATGTTTGGACACTAATTAGGAGTATTAAACATAGTCTAATTACAAAACTAATTGCACAACCTCTAGGCTAAATCGCGAGACGAATCTATTAAGCCTAATTAGTCCATGATTTGACAATGTAGTGCTACAGTAACCATTCGTTAATGATGGATTAATTAGGATTAATAGATTCGTCTCACAATTTAGCCTAGGGGTTCTGTTATTAGTTTTATAATTAGCTCATATTTAATCCTCCTAATTTATATCCGAACGTGTGATGTGACAGGGCTAAAGTTTAGCCCTGACATCCAACCGCCCCCTAACTGATAAAAATTGACAAAAAAAATGGTACACTGAACTAGACAGGACGCAACAAGCTAAGCTGTGAGAATATGAGTATGTCATCATGTCATGAATGTTGTATAGGTACATGATGTGTTGATCTCCGATAATCCCGAAGGTATATATAGCTGGACTGGAAGCTAGCGCCACAGATCGGCCTCAGTTCGGCCTCAGTCCTCCTCTCCCTCCGGTCGGCGAGCAGGGGCGACGACTGCCGCGTCCGGGCGAAGGCGGCCACGGGCGAGGGCTCCCCGGCGACAGGATGAATACACCAGCGCCGCCTGCAGCTCCGGCTGACCGGCTCCATGGCAACACGCTGAACGACTCTGCACCTTCCGATCGAAGCCGATGTCTGGTGACCTTTGCAGCGAAAGGAATGAGACAGAGTTAGGAATTATTGTAGCTTACTTCAAAAGCTACGTTAGCGTACAAAGTCAGATGACTTGCGGATTCCGCTCCCTGACCCCCGCACCGCCTTCCTTGGCGACTCGGGGGCGACAGCCCAAGCCCGCCCGCTGCGGGCCGGCGGGTGGCGGGTCGAAGTCAGCCCCACGCGCTCTCTTCCTCCCTCTACTCCTCCTTTCCCTCGCCTTCCTTCAACTTCAAGGTTGCCATGGTCGCTTGCTCGTTGCCGGCGAGGGTGGCCTCCGGCCGCCCACGCCATATTCGACCTTCCTTAGCTTGGTCCGGATCTGTTACGCTGCCTCCGTGGGGGGCCCACCCGCCGAGGAGCCCACCGCCGCTTGCCGGGTAGCCTGATCCGCGCCGCCGCGGCGACCGCCCGTCGAGGAGCCCGACCCCACGCCAGGGCCGACTATAATTTTGAGGGGCCTCGAGCGAACCGGATATTATGGACCCTTTGAACTAAATAGTTTGTTTTCCTAAGCACCTGACAAATTGCTTATTTGGCAACATCTAATACCTAAATTATACAGGAAAGTGAATAATCGTTGCTAGAATTCAAAGTTTAAAACCGAAAAATTAACATGCTAAAACTATGATTAATGAGGCTGATCGCTGACTATGTAAATAAATTGAAGATCTAACTCACAACACATTGACGCACGCTGGAGCCGAGCCGGCCCAGACGTCGTTGCCGGCGTCGAATCGAAGACGAGGCTGGCTGGCGATCACTTATGCCAAAGCCACGCACAACGTCGAGGGTTTTCCTGTCGGGGTCTCAGTTTCTCTCTCAAATTCGCAGTGATGCATTGACGGCCGCCTATCTCCTCGTCCTCGACTCCTCTATCACGGCGGCCTGCTGGAGGGCAGGAATAGGCTGAGTACTATATACGAGGAGATAGAGCTAGGGGGTGTTTGGATACTAGGTGCTAAATTTTAGTAGTGTCACATCGGATATTCGAATGCTAATTAGGAGGACTAAATATGAGCTAATTATAAAACTAATTACAGAATCTTGTGCTAATTTGCAAGACGAATCTATTAAGCCTAATTAATCCATCATTAGCAAATGGTTACTGTAGCACCACATTGTCAAATCATGGACTAATTAAGCTTAATAGATTCGTCTCGCGAATTAGACTCCATCTGTACAATTAGTTTTGTAATTAGCCTATATTTAATGTTCCTAATTAGCATCCAAATATCTGATGTGACAGGTGCTAAACTTTAGCAGAGAGTATCCAAACGGGACCTAAATAAGATGGTAAAGAAGGCATGAGAATCATATTCCATTACCACCCTTAAGCAAGATCTTTGCTTTATGTATTAGCTGTTGGGCCTTCTCTGGCGTTGGGCCCCCGACCATCGCCTCTACTGCATGTGGCCAGAGCTGGCCCTGCCCCACGCCACCGCTCCTGCGGGGACTGCACGCTAGGGAGCCTGACCCGTGCGCAAGGGCCTCGCCCATGCCGCCAGGTGGCGGTCACCACTATCGCTGTCGAGTCCACTGGTGTGGTCTACCCTCCCCGGGGCGGCACGAGGGCTCCCTCACTGTCGTACATACATCTATGGGCCCACCAGAAGGTTTGGACAGTCCTAGATACAGAGCTGGATACCGAGACGTGTCTGACATGGAGGCTACGGTACAGGACGACGTAGTTTACGTGGTAGGATAGGAACTAGTTGAGGATTAGGAAAACAACTTGTAGCAATTAGAGTAAGACTCACCTAGTTGAATCCGACTAGTATTCTTGTAAACAACCGATCTGTAACCCTACCGCCAGCAATATAAGGCGACGCAGGGACCCCCTCCAAAGCAATTCAATCCAATCAACACACACGACGTGGGTATTACGCAATCTAGCAGCCCGAACTGTCTAAATCGTGTGTCTGGGTTCACCTTCGAGTTCCTGATCTCGGCGAGCCCCACTAACCAAACACTACCTCGGGCACCCCCCTTGGTAGGTTGCCGAGTCTAAACATCGATAGTTGGCGTGCAAGGTAGGGATCTCGTTGAGAATCCACTATCGAACTCGATGGCTCAAGTCATCATCAAGCCAATTGTTGCGTTCGAAGCGGGCGCGACGTTCATCTTCAGCTCCTGGGTTTGCATCGCAGATGGTGGCGACCATACATGCCCGGGCCCACCAGAGGGTTTGTACGGATCCACTCAAGGGGATGTACTTGAGACGTATCAGGATATGAAGCCTACATGGCAATGTAGACTACATGGAACTTCTGAAGGACTAGTCGGAATACAAAGAAACTACTCTACCGAGTTAGAGTAGGACTCTGTAGTCTTGTCTGACTAGTACTTTTGTACCAAAGTCTACCCTGTAAACCTGCTTCCCTGATATATAAGGGCGGTCAAGGACCCCCTCAAAACAGGTTCAATCGAATACAAGCATACAACACACAGGACGTAGGGTATTACGCGATCTAGCGACCCGAACCTGTCTAAATTGTGTTCCTGCATCACCATCGACTCCTTGATTTTGGCGACACCCACCAACCAAAACTCTATCTCGGGTACTCCCTTGATAGGTTGCTGGGTTAAAACATCGACAGCTGGTGCACCAGGTAGGGAAAATCGCCGAAACTCTTCGCATCAGATCGATGGCTTCAGTCATCATCAAGGCTGTGCTCGTGTTCAAAACAGGCACAACATTTGTTTTCGGCCCCTGGCTCTGCATTGCTGATGGCATTGGAGGTTTCCAACACCGCGTCATCGAAGAACTGGAGAAGAAACATCTCGGCGGAAACTCTTGTTGACATGAGGCGGAAGATTTCGTCGAGAAATTCAAATTTTTCGATTTGAATAACACCGGGTTCGACCACAACTTGGACTCAACTACAACTCAGACTAGTCCGCGCAAGCAGGCAATTCAGCCATCATATGGACCGGATACAACTCCAAGCCAATTCCCGCTCGGACTCCGAAACGTGGTCACGGTTCATCAAAAAGCTGTATCCAAAGTCCAATTCGGATTAGAGTCAATTGAGGACCACAAGTCTTACTCGAATTCTCTTGAAGAACCCCCCTTATCAGGTTCGCAGCAGGGCCTGGTAATCACATCAACACCGCAAGGCAGATTCGTCTACTGGCCGGGCATGAAGCCATCATTCCTTGCTCAAGACAACGAGTCACGCCTCATCGCACACTTGGATATCCTCTCATATCAAGAGGGTACTCTACTCTCACTGATCCGTGAAGAAGATGGCTCTACTGAAGTCATAACATCCAGCTCTGGAAGCTACTCTTCGGATAGAGAACTCTTTTTCATTGTTTCACCAGCTGATGGAACAGGAACTAGCGATCAACACCAAAGAACTCCTCGTCGGGAACGCCAAATTGAAGAAGTCCCCCAAGATGACTTATCAGCTGACGTCCCGGAGGGCAAAACTAGCAACCAGAGAAGTCAAAGGAGACCAAGAAACACTTAGAGAGCGGAACATCGTCGACTTCTATCCGCAAGAGTTCCCATTGTGAACCTTGACAGAGCATTCGAAGCAGTTCAAACAAGAGAACATAACACGCCACTTGCTGCTATCGCTTCTATCGACCTTATCGCCTGTTCAATGCCACCAAACAAATACAATGATCTCTTGTTATACTTGGTAGAACACACATACAAACTCTTCGACAAGGAAAGACCAATCCCATCCGTGCCCTGCAACCCAAGTCACCATGATGATAGCAGAGACAATACAAGACTCTCAAACCAACCACATCAAGAACCAAGACAACATAGGGGCATACTCGAAGCTCCAAGACAAAACAAAGATGCAACTGAGGGTAGTTGTACGGCCTCCATGGAAGGTCCACGTCACTGTAGAGCAAATTCAGAACCCTCGCACATCAGTGATCTTTGAGAAACATTAAATCACAACTGTGATGCTCGGGATATAATCAACGATCGCCGTCGTGAACGTGAAGCTGAGGGTGATGACAATGACCACTTCCCCCGCTTTCACAAGACGAATCATGCAGACTAATTTTCTAGACAAATTCAAACCAATGGGCATCACTAAGTATGATGGCAAATAAGATCCAGTTCAGTGGTTCTGCTGCTACGCATTAGCAGTCCAAGCTGCAGGCAGAAGCGATGATACAAAAGTCATCCACTTTCCCGTATGCATGGAACCAGCGCCACTAACTTGGCTCGAATCTTTGAAGCCTAATTCCATCGACTCTTGATCTAATCTAAAGAAAGCTTTTATAAGCAACTACGCGAGAGCTATGCAACGCCCTGGCAACAGAATCGACTTGGCTCAGGTTAAGCAGCAAAAGGATGAGTCCCTACGTAGCTACCTACACCGTTTTTTCGGAAAAATTGCTACAATTGTCGACATCTCTGAAGCAGATGTGATTGAATGTTTTCAAAATGGTCTCTAGGACCGACGCATGTTCCAAGATTTTGGCAAACGCCGTATAGCGGATGTCAAAGAACTCAAAATTATGGCTCAGTCATGGGCAGACGAAGAAGATAAGGAGCGTGAAAGTTTTGACTCACACCGCAATCGAGGATGTGACAACAATAACCAAGGTAACAACCAAGAACAAGACAGAAACCGCAACGGCGATCACCGAAATAACTATTCGGGCAATCAGAATTGCAAGCGGAAATCGGACAATACCATTCCAGCAATGTCAAGCTCAAGAAAGAAAGGACCAAACAAACGAAATGATGGCCCTTCATTCAATGAACTACTTAAGAAACAATGTCCATGGCACCCACACAGCAAGCACGCTGCAATCAAATGCTACAGCCTTCGCAGAGTTATGCAGGAGTTGCCAGAACCTCCCGCCAACAACAATAACAACAATAAGGACAAGGGCAAGATGGATGAAACTGAAGATGGCGAAGACAAGTTCCAGACGGCGTCTAAGATTGTCAATGTCATTTTCGGCGGAATTTCCGACACTGCCTCCAAGCGATCCAACAAATTAGTACTCAGAGAAATCATGGCTATCGAACTAGCCACCCCACACCCCTCAAATGGCTTGAGGTACCCATTACTTTCAGCGGAAAGGATCAATGGACCAATTTCTCAGAAGAAGGGTGTTTTCCTCTGGTACTAGACATAATTGTCGCAGGCTCAAGACTAACCAAAGTACTCATCAACGGTGGCAGTGGCCTCAACATCATTTTCGCCAAAACTTTGAGCAAGATGGGCCTTGACATCACTGAAATGCTTACCCCAACGGATTCCCCCTTTTACAGAATCGTCCCAGGCAATGTAGCTATTCCACTAGGACAAGTTATTTTATCTATCACTTTCGGTACCAAAGAGCATTACCACATAGAGTACATCAAGTTCGAGGTGGCTGACTTCGAGACTTCTTACCATGCCATCCTTGGAAGACCAGCCCTGGCCAAGTTCATGGCCATCCCACACTACTTATATTTGGTACTGAAAATGCTCGAACCAAAAGGAGAACTATCCCTTCGTGGAGATCTGCGATGATCATTTGAATGCAACACGGAAGCTGTTGAGATAGCCGCGACTTCTCAAGTCCCCAGCTCCATGCAACAGGTGTTCACCGTGTCAAAGAAGCTTACCCCGGCAGAACTCAAAATTCCACAAAATAAGTCGGGAGCTACTAAAGTCAAGCCAGCAAACGACAAGGACTTCAAAACCATTGACTTCGAGATTGGCGACTCATCCAAAACAGCCCTGGTTGGAACAGGGCTCGATCCCAAATAGGAAAGCGTGCTTGTCAGTTTCCTTCAGGTAAATCGAGACATCTTCGCGTGGAAACCGGCCGACACGCCAGGTGTGCCCAAGGAACTGATCGAGCATTCACTCAACATCGATCCTAAAGCTACTCTAAAAAGATAGCGACTACAAAGATTCGCTCAAGATAGAAGAGACGGAATTTAGAAAGAACTAGCCAAATTACTCGCGACAGGATTTATGAAGGAAGTTTTTCACCTTGATTGGCTAGCCAACCCAGTTTTAGTTCGAAAGAAGAACAACAACGAGTGGAGGATGTATGTCAACTACACAGACCTCAACAAATATTGTCCCGAAGATCCCTTTGGGCTTCCCAGAATCGACCAAGTAGTCGACTCCACAGCCGGATGTGCACTACTCTGTTTCCTTGATTGTTATTCGGGATATCACTAGATAACACCCAAGGAAGAAGATCAAGCCAAGACCGCGTTCTTCACCCCTTTCGGAGCATTCTGCTACAAGACAATGTCCTTTGGGCTGAAGAACGCAGGTGCAACGTATCAACGTGCAATTCAAATGTGTGCTTTGAGAAATAACTACACCGCATCGTAGAAGCCTACGTGGACGATGTAGTAGTCAAAACCAGAAATAGAGATGATTTGATCGTAGACTTGGAAGAAACTTTCACAAGCTTGCGAGCATTCCAATGGAAACTCAATCCTATCAAATGCGTTTTCAGCGTACCATCGGGGAAACTACTCGGGTTCATCATCAGTCATCGGGGCATCGAAGCAAATCCTGAGAAATCTCTGCCATTACTAACATGCAAGCTCCATCTGGCATAAAAGATATGCAGAAGCTCACAGGCTGCATGGCGGCCCTAATTAGATTCATGCCAAGACTTGGAGAACGGGGTCTACCTTTCTTCAAATTACTCAAATGACAAAACAAGTTTCAATAGACAGAGGAAGTAGACAAGGCTCTATTACAACTGAAAGACTTCTTTTCAAAGCCACCGATCCTCACAGCTCCAACACCAAACGAAGACTTGCTCTTGTACATCGCTGCAACTACTCATGTTGTCAGCATAGCAATAGTAGTCGAAAGATCTGAACTAGTCCATGTCTACAAAGTCTAGATACTAGTGTACTTTATCAAGGAAGTACTCTCGGACTCTAAGACACGGTACCCACCAGTCCAGAAGCTACTCTATGCCATACTACTCACTTCGCGGAAATTGCGACACTACTTCTAGGAACACAACATATCCATCATCACGGATTTCCCCTTGGCGAGATCCTACACAATCGGGATGCCACGGGAATAATCTAAAAATGGGCAGTAGAACTCGGAGCATTGTCTTTAAAATTTCAACCTAGAACAACAATTAAGTCCCAAGCTCTAGTCGACTTCATGGTGAGTGGAGGGAAAACCAATTACCTACACCGGTAGAATGCCCTGAACACTGGGTCATGTACTTCGACGGATCTCTCAAGCTTAAAGGAGATGGTGCGGGAGTACTCTTAATATTCCCAAAAGGTGAACAACTCAAGTATGTTCTTCAAATCTTTTGAGAAGCGTCAAATAACGAAGCCGAGTCTGAAGCACTTCTACACGATCTTCACCTAGCAATTTCACTAGACATCAAAAGATTACTAGTCTATGGTGATTCATTAGCAGTCATCAATCAAGTCAACGACGAGTGGGACCGCAGCAAGGAAAAAATGGACGCATACTGTAGGGAAGTTCACAAACTAGAGAACAAGTTCTCTGGCCTCGAGTTCCACAATGTGGTCCGTAATAACAACGTTGCTACTGACATTTTATCCAAAATAGGTTGCACATGCGCGGAAGTCCCAGCAGGTATCTTTGTTCATGAACTTCGCAAGCCATCTATAACAGAACAAATAAATCCAGCACCTACCAGCAAGGGTCCACCAGAACTTGACCGGGAAATCATGATGATCGAGGTAGACTGGAGGACTCCTTTTATCAACTACATTAAAGAACACAAGCTACCTTCTGACAAGACACAGGCAGAACAAGTCTCACAACAAGGATAAAGCTACGTTCTAGTCGAAGACAAACTGTACAGAAGAGGAGTGTCATCGGGAGTACTCATGAAATGCATCACTCGTGAAGACGGCATGGACATCTTGGAGGAAATACATAAAGGAATCTACAGGAATCATGCATCCTCAAGAAGAATAGTAGGCAAAGCTTTCAGAACAGAATTTTATTGGCCAACTACACTGGCAGATGCAGCGGAACTAGTCCGCAGATGTCAAGACTGCCAGTTTTTTGCCAAGCAAGAACATGTCCCTGCCTACAAACTCATCACCATACCTCCAACATGGCCTTTCGCATGCTGGGGGCTTGACATGATTGGTCCACTCTCAACAGCCCTAGAAGGATTCAATCGAGTACTTGTCGCCATCGATAAGTTCAGCAAATGGATCGAAGTGAAACCAGTCAACTGCTCCAAGGCTGACAGAGTCCTCGACTTTGTGGACGAAATAGTTCACCGCAATGGTTTTCCAAACAGGATCATCACAGACCTGGGCTCAAACTTCAACAATCATGAGTTCTGGGAGTACTACGAGAATAGCAGAATCGACGTTTGTTAGGTCTCTGTCGCTCACCCAAGAGGTTATGGCTAGGTTGAGTGTGCCAATGGCATGTTACTTGAAGCTCTCAAGAAAAGGCTGCATGACATTGGTAACACCAAAGGAGGCAAGTGGCTCAAAGAACTAACCAATGTTCTCTAGGGGCTACGTACTCAACCGTGGAAGCCTACTGGGCAATCGCCCTACTTCCTTGTTTACGGGTCAGAAGCCATACTTCCTATTGATGTCATATGGAGATCCCCTGCGGTCGAGCAATACGATGAAGGGGTAGCAGAGGAAACAAGACGCTTAGAACTCGATAGCTTGGAAGAATCACACTGTGCAGCACTCGTATAGTCAACAAGATACCTTGAAGGACTACGTCTCTATCACGATCGCAACGTCAATGAATGTTCTTTCACCATTGGCGACATGGTACTCAAGCACATTCAAGACACAACGGGGCTACATAAACTCAACTCCCCATGGAAAGGGCCTTACATCGTGTCAAAAGTCACAAGACCAGGATCGTACAGGCTACAACAACTCTTCGGCGAAGAAATTGCAAACTCCTGGAACATTGAGCACCTATGTCATTACTAGCCATAGTCAGCCGACTAAGTGGCACTGTACTCAGGCCACCAGCCTTAATCTTTCTTTTTTGATTAATAAATTTCCTATCGACAACTACTGACTACTCGTATTTGCCTACAACTAGCGCCTCGCAAAGGCGGGTCAGCTACAACTTGAGCTACTCAGCTCTACGAGCCTCTGTGCTCTGACTTCGACTTGTTTTCAACAATTCTAGCGGCTCGTAAAGGCGGGTCAGCTGCAACTTGAGCTATACAGCTCTATGAGCCTCTGCGCTCTGATTTTGACTTGTTTTCAACAAGTCTAGCGGCTCGCAAAGGGGGGTCAGCTGCAACTTGAGCTACTCAGCTCTACGAGCCTCTGCGCTCTGACTTCAACTTGTTTCAAACAAGTCTACATCCTGAGTTGTTCAGCTCCACGAGCCCTAGCGCTCTATTTTTGACTTGTCAACACAAGTCTATACGAGTTCTCTACAATTCGTACAGTGGCCTACAACCGCAATTTGAGCTATCTCTTGGCTAACAAGTTTCCATGAACTACTCAGCTCCATAAGCATCAGTCTTTTACAATAGACAAATAAAGAGTACACAAAACTACTCATCTCATTTCTTACATGCAACTTTCATATTAACGAAATTTTGCAGAATTACAACAGATAACTCTACTTTAAGAAGTCGGAGTATTCAGAGTACAACACAAGTGCACAACAACGACTACAAGCAACTGCCTATTGGCAGTTATAATAGAAGTCCTAGGTTTTTATTATATCACAAGGATACACTTGAGCCTGGTGACTACTCACAGTCTATGAGGAAGAACCGCCAAGAGGCAGGGAGTGCACGCAAGGAAGTTGCGCTCTAGGCAGTTGTGCCCTTCTCCTCCCCTTGGTGGTGGCATAGATGGAGACTGGGGCTCCACGCACTCCAGCTCCGCTGCCCTTCATCAACACCCTTTCTCTCTTACAAGTACTCAGAACTGGACTTGAAGTACACATTGTGTACTTTAGTCTCATCCCGAGACGTTGCAGAGAGAGTGAGCAGTCAGCACCACGCCTCCATCCTCGACTAGAAAACTGGATAAAGACCGTGAAGCTCATCATCTTTCACCCACGAGCTCTAGCATGGTTATCCTCTTACGAGGATTATTCTAGTATCGCAGTTATCTCTCCTAGCGAGGAGATTTGTGGAGGGAATGTGGAACCTCACTATGAGGAATCTTCTAGCACCGGGGTGCTCATTGGAAATTTGCTACTATCAAAGAGAAGCAACTTAAGGCCAACCATTGCTATACTCGGATCTATGTCTCAGCAACGGTAGTTGGGGGGACTATTTATAGCTGGAAGGCCAGGCAGAATAAGCGCATCCGTGACTACACAGTAACTCGACTTGTCCTACTCAAGGACAAAACCCACATGAAAGCCTGCCTGAGCAGAATCAAAATTTGCACGTGAACCGTTCAGAACACAAACTGCCAAGTTCTTCACAGTACACTCGTGTGTCCTTGCAACTTTATGACAATAATGCGACAATCACTACGTTCACATGTGCGCTCTCCACAACCATATGCAACAATTGGGGCCTACATGGAAGACTAATAACCAACTCAATCGGGGTCTACATGGAAGACTACTCGCAAGACTAGTCATTGGAGATCTGCAAGCAAGTATTCATTGAATATATAATGATCAACACCCCAAGAGAAACAACAGATACTTGTTCAGACGCATCAAGTCTATCGGCAAAATTACAAGTCAATACAGCAACCTGAGACTATTCTAAATTAATAAAGCCCGCTACACGCTCGGCGATCGGCTCCAGATCCTCCAAATACTACGTATATGTTTCATCGCTACAATCTCCGGCGATCCCGTCGGCAACCAACGCCAAATTCGCTTTTGGATAAAAGGATTTTACGATCGCTAAGACCTACTTGCAAACGAATTTCGCCATACTGGTGATCTGGGCCGGTGCGTCCCTCAATCTCATGACCAAGGGGCAGGACTCTACTCCTTCTTCTTTGGGAGGCTCCATCACATCAACCAAGGCATGCGCTGCGTCAGATAATTCTTTAAGATCTTGCTATTTCTTCTGCAAAGAAACCGTATGACTTCTAATAGCAAGCATAGCCTCGACTAATGTAGCAACAAAGTTTCACCACTAACCCCTCTCTTTTTCATAGTTTTCCCTCGCCTCCACCAACTGAGCCTTGAGCTGCTCAACCTCGTTGGCGACGCGACTATGAGCATTGCTCCAGTCTAGCACTTGACTGTTAAGTTTGGCTTCCTAACTCTTTAGCTCTATAAAGAACAAAGACAATGCGGTCAGAGAGGCCAATAGAATACAAAATTACGATCAACAAAATATGAGTACAAGTACTCGCCCTCCAGTTTCTGCTGCAAAGATTTGTTGTGTGTTGCCAGACGGCTCCTCTCCAGTTCAAAATCATGCCTTTCAATTCAAAAGGACTCAACAGCATCTTGATATTTCTTCAAGAAATCAGAAGTGCGCCAGCGCTCCTCAATAATGTCTTTGTCCAACTTCGCCACACGGCGCACAACCTCACTCTGTTCTTGGACAATTTGGATATTCTTGCAGGATTTTTCATGTAAATCCTGCACAATAAAACAATTAGTACTCTTCACAAGTGCAATTGGCGCCAGGATATGTAATTAAGCACTCAAATGCAGTACTAAAAACTCACCTGAGTATAAGACATCATCTGTTGATGCAAGTTCACAAACTTTGATATCGGGGGCAGCTCTTCCAGGAGCCTTTCAAAAATTCAACATTTTGTGACAATCCCGGAGCCTCGGTCGCTATACTAGTCCTCACACTCGGTGTAAGAATTGGCTGCTGAGAAAAAGAAGCTCCAGCCTCTGAAATATCCTTATCCACTACATGATCAGCAGTTGGCGCAACTTCCTCCCCAGATGCCATGACACCCTGCAACACTACTACAGCCCTCTCTTCGATGCTTGCCACTGTCGTAGTCGCTGCAACCTCGACTGCGGGTGAAGGATTGTCGTTAACAATCTCGGGGGCTAGCAGCGCTGGATCCTCAGGCAAACAAATTACATCCCATAGTATGGTGGCTGCGAGAGTCACCACACCTGTTTGCGTCGGCTCTTCACTTGTCAGATAGACAACGGGTGTGAGAGACCAAGTTGAGAAGTGCCTTGGTCTATTTGTGATGAGTGATTGACTAGATGATTTGAGGCTTTACCGGTTGATTCCATATTTCATATATGCTTGATTATGCTAACGGCTAACTGGAGGTGTGAGTTGTGTTGTGGTTTTTGAGTATACCGTATGTTGTGTGTTGTGTCTCTTGGCTTGTGATGTGCAGGTGTAGGATGCGACATGGCGGCCATTGGCATGAGGTGAAGGTCAAGCGCGAAAGGTCCATGCCGATGTACTAGGGCTGTGAAGGGTGGATACGAGTAGGCTTGGACTAAGGGACCTGAGGAGTTTGGACAGAGTCATGGGTGATCCACATGGTGCACGAAAGAGCAAGAGTACATGAACGGTGATGGAGATGGTGTCGGTCGAGTCAAGAGGGACGGAGCAAGTCAAGTAGGCGGCCCGGAAGCCGGGAGCGAAAGACTTGGAGGCGTCAAAGGATTGGCGGAGATTGGACATGCGCGACGTTGGTGGGCCACGTCTTGTGGGGCATGCGATAGGGTTTGATTGGTTTGGCCTCAAAACCGGGGGTCAGTCATGCCAGGAGGGTGTGTAGAGGGTTTGACTGGTTTGACCTCAAAACTGGGGGTGAGTCACGCCAGGTGGGTGTGTAGAGGGTTTGGGTGGTTTGGACCACAAAACCATCGCGCAGGTAGGTTTGCCGGTTTGGGCCTCAAAACTGGAGGCGAGCCCGGTGCGGCCGGAGCTTTGAGAAGGAGGGCACGTGGCATCATCGCAAAGCTTGCATCGAGGTGAAGCAAAGTCGTGAAGGTAGCATGTCTGTTCGATGAACGAAGAAAACATTGGACGGTTTTACCCCTGGGGGGTATATGAGTTGTATGCTTAATGTAAGGGCATTTTGGACATTGGCCAAATGTCAATATATATGTGGGAGGGCTGTTGGGGTAGCCATCCCGCTTGGGCTAGTTGGTGGTAGTCTACTCATTTGTTTTGTGAGAGGCTTTGGTAGAGGGAGAGAGGAAGAGAAGAGTGGATCTTTGTTTGATCTTTTCGCTATCCTAGCTTTGATTGTGCTAGGGAGTGGCTTGTAACCGGATATGGTGAAGTAATCCAAAGATCTATTTCGTGCTATCTTGTTCCATCCCATTTGGATTTGCAATTTCCGTTTGTGTTCTTCGCGTTCTTGCTTCTTCTTCTCCACCCCCTTCATATTTTTGTTCGATTCATGAGTTGTGGGATATTTTGAGTCGAACCAATTGTTTGGAGATGAACTAGGATATGAGTTGAACCTTTCTACCAAAGGGATTTGATTGAAACCTCACGAGTTCATAGATCGCGGTGATTCAAGTTTAGGGGATGAAAAAATAGTGCCCTTTACATGATCTGGAATTCCCTTTGATTGAAAAATCTTTTGGGGGTGATTTCTTAGGATGAGCTTTTTTAATATGTTGTGAGCCTATGGTTCAAATTTTGTGATTTTTGGAGTTCGTTTGATCGAGTTTTGGATTTTTCTTTCCTCCTCACGTAGGCTGTTTTGGAATTTCGAAAATCTTCGGACCTAATTCCGAAAACCTCCGGACCTCCGGAAATTTTCGAAGATTTCTCTAGAAAATCTCCACATGTCTGGAATATTCTGAAGGTTCTTCCGGATTTTTCCACACAAAGGTGTTAGTTTTCAAACTTCCTCTTCCGAAGCTTGTTTGGACTCTTTCTTGCTTCCGCTACTCTCAAATTGGGTTCCTAGCATTATTCCTAGGTCCATTAGCTCATGCATAGCTAAGTGGACTTGATTTTGCTAGAAGAGAGACTTGTGGATTTTTAGCCAAAGTTCTTGGAGAAAATTTGAATCGGCTCCCATTCACCCTCCTCTGGTCGCCTTGCCGTTCTTTCAGGGTGCCGCAGTAGAGTCCACGCCTGACGGATTTTCAACCTGTTCCGAACTCGTTTCTTTAAGAACAATATCTTGGGAAGTCCTGATATCAAACACGATTCAAGATCAATAAAGCGATTAATGATTGAAGTTGGTAATCACACTATTACAATAGAGTACTTACTTGGCGAACCGGGGAGGAACTCATCAACGTATCTTCGTCACGGGGGCTGGCAGTACACTTGGAGCTGGCTTATTAGCCGGTACGGGGGGCAACTCCTCGGTGTTTTTGCCAAGACCTGAAAGAACCAACTCAGAGACAACATAGGCGCGACTACTACCAATACTCGCATACTCACCACTAACGGGGACTTCAGGCAAGGTGGCGTCAGAAACTGCCTCGGGTGCTTTCACAGTTCCACTTATGGCAACTTTTTATGGGTCGCCCGCTCCACTACTCGAAACTTCAAGGTCAATGGCTTCAGCAGACATCTCCAAAGAAACCACGCTGGCAGCCGCGTCTTGAGCTATCACGGCTACATCATCAGAAGTAGTCTCGGTAGCTCCGTACATCGCGTCCGCGGCCTCTTCAATGTCCTCATCCATATCATCAACAACCTGGAAGCACAAAACAAGTCAATTAGACTACTCAATGAAACTATATAAGTACTCATACTTCATCAAATAGCTCCTCAACAAAGGTAAATACTGGCAGCGGAGCTTTGAACGTCTCCAAATGCTTGCTGACCGATCGCTTATTCACTACGGTCCGTCTCTTTTTCAGCATTGGAGCCTGCACATCTTCATCACCAGCATCTCCCGCTAGACGCTTCGAGGTGTCGGTTCCAATTTGATAACCTTTGAGAACTCGAGACTGCACAAAAGCATGATCAGACAACTCAGAGTCAGACGACGCTATATTTGAATCGCCAAGCAGCTCAGAGTCCTTATCCTCCTTCTCCTCTTCTGTGGGATCATCAAGCAAGCGCACGTAGTACATAGATCTCGCGTTTTTTGCAACATCAACATCACGAGGAGGAGGAGAAAAGTATAAAAGGACATCCTCTTGCATAAGGAATTACTGGTTGGCAAATATGATGACTACTAATTAGGGTACTCAAAAGGAAAGCAAGTTACCTCTTTGCGTTTATACCAGCTGTCAAACTCTTGAACGGACTCATCAACTTCGGGCACTCCTTGGAAATTCTTGAAAAACTTGCCCAACAAGTCTTCAACTGCTGCAATGGTTCATCAACCGCGAAGGATCATCAAACCGCGAAGGATCATCAAAATGTGAGTACTCATAGCCCCAAGTTCGGCCCAGCTGCAATGGTTGTACTCTTATTTTCAAAAAAGTGGCAGCCACATTAACCCCAGTCAGCCCTGCCTTCTTCGACTCTGCAATCCTCTACAGCAACTCGGCCACCTGATGACTATCCTCAATGCTAGGCTCTTCGAGCCACTTGCTTGAGTACTTTGGCCGGTACCCGGTGATCACTGGCATTGGAGGATCAATGTTCTCAATGTAAAACCACTGTTCCTTCCACGCGCCATGGGACACCGGAGTCTCATACTCCAAATACAGATTAGAGTCCCTTAGCTGAAACCCCATGCCTCCAAGTACTGCCATCCTATCTTGACTAGGTTGGGGCTTGTAGCGGAAAAGCTTCCGGAACAAATGAAAATGGGGCTGTATCCCCATATACGCTTCTCAGAGGTGCACAAAGATTGCGATATGCAATATCCCATTGGGGTTCAGATGAACAAGCTGAAGGTTATAAAAATTAAGGATACCTCTGAAGAACTCTGATGTAGGAACAATGAGTCATCTCTCCACAAAATGAGCCCAAATCACTGTCTCTTTTAGATGGGTCTCAAAATTCCAGGCATTGGCATAGACGCACCTCCAATTCACGACAGCCTCCTCCTACAACAGTTTTGCATCCACCAACTCTTGGATGGTCTATTTATTCATGATGGACATCTTCCAAGCAGGTGCTTGATTCGGAGGGGCGGTCTGATCGGTAGGCCCATATTTGGGCAGGGGAAGCTGTGGCTGCTTCCCTTTCCTGGATTCCTTCATCGATCTCTCCACAATTTTTCCCTTGGACTTATCAATTTTCTTCCCCATCTTCTTCACACGTATCACCAAGGGGTGTGTAAGGGGAGGAAAAGAAAGCGACTTGAGGTCGCTAACTTTGGCTGACGGTGGCGACGATGCAAACAGCGGTGCTAGGGTTTTTTCAAGATGGAGAATGACAGATGCGAATGGCTAGAAGTGTAAACCACAGAGGCTACCGGTCTTATCTTTTATAACAGCTCAACAGATCTAAAAACGGCCTTGAGATTCTGGGAACGCCGCGAGTAATTTCATAACGGTCTGATACTCTCAAGATCTATCGCGAGATTGAAGTCCAACGGTTACGTTGATCATGGTTAACCCCTTCATCGCCTGAACGTAGTCAATCAAAGTGCTCAGGGCATGCATACACCTTGCCCGTCAGACAAAGGAAAGACGAAGCAAATTCAGTTTGACCCTTAGCCTGATTATTCGATTCAACCTAAGGCACGGGGGCTACTCTATATGGAGAACGAGTTTCATCGCACTTCCATATAAAGACTTGAAGACAAACTACTCAAAACCAGTGACAGAATGAGGCAATAGTACCTTCTAGCCACATGACAGCATCCGAGTTCTCGAAGACTAGCCACAACAGAAGTACTCAACGAGCACCGAAAACTAGTCAAGTAACGTCTGTTGAGTACTCAGAGCTCTTTCATTTGACTACAAAGTACTCAGGGGCTTGTCGACCATACATGCCCGGGCCCACCAGAGGGTCTGTACAGACCCACTCAAGGGGACGTACTCGAGATGTATCAAGACATGAAGACTACGCTATAGGGCAATGAAGACTACATGGAACTCCTGAAGGACTAGTTGGAATACAAAGAAACTACTCTGCCGAGTTAGAGTAGGACTCTATAGTCTTGTCCGACTAGTACTCTTGTACCAAAGGCTGCCTGATAACTCTGCTCCCCCAATATATAAGGGCGGGCAGGGACCCCCTCAAAACAGGTTCAATCAAATACAAGCATACAACACACATGACGTAGGGTATTACACGATCTAGCGGTCCAAACCTGTCTAAATCATGTTCTTGCGTCACTATCAACTCCTTGATTTCAACGACACCCACCAACGAAAACTCTATCTCGGGTACTCCCTTGATAGGTTGCCGGGTTAAAACACCAATAGATGGTGCTAGAAACTTCCACCGCTGCATTGCGCCATCCCCGGAGAAGAAGCAGCAAGCTATGAAGCTGCAACATCAACCTCTGGAGGATTTTGTCGAGAATTTCAGCAAAATTTCAATTTTTGACTTAGTCAGAGGCTGGGGGACGAGTTCGAGTACAACTCGTCTTCTCCCGCTAGTCGGACTGATTTTCACGAGCCGGCACTTAAGCCATCGTTCAAATCGGACTACAACCCAAGTCAACTCCCGTTCGGACTCCGAAACACGGTTGCTATTTACCAAGCTAACCTATCCAAATCATAATCCGACACGAATATGATCGAGGACCCCAACTACTACTCGGACCCGGATGAGGAGATCCCTTTATCAGGTCCACAACAGGACCTGATAATCACATCAACTCCACAAGGCAGATTCATCTACTGGCCCAACATGAAGCCACCTGCTCTCGTCAAAAATGACGACTCACACCTCATCGCCTACCTTAACACCCATACCAGGAGGGAGCTCCTCTATCGCCCATCTACGAGGAAGAAGGTACCACAGAGGTCATCACGTCAAGCTCGGGAAGCTACCGTCCGAATGAGAACTCTTAGCTCTCATTGCTGGACAAGAAGGCGATGAAGAAGAGCAACCAGAGACAAATCCACAGCATGAACATCACCCAGATGATGTCTCGCAGGATGAGCTCACTGCCAACATTGCTGGAGAAGAAACTAAAGCTCAAAGAACTCGATTACGAGTAAGAAACGCCGCAAGAGCAGAGCGCTGTCACCGCCTTGCAGCAGACTTGCCAATCATGATCTTGGATAACACGTTTGAAGCAGTTTAATCGCGTCAACATCGTACTCCACTTGCCACCATCGCCTCCATTGATCTTATTACCTGCGCAATGCTACAAGACAAATCCACTAGGCAATTGGCTGAACTGGTGGAGCATGCGTATAAACAACTCGATTAGCAAAACTTGATACATTCACTTCAACACAATCCCATCGTAGTCAGCATGGAAGTAGCCATAGGTGCACTCCATCCAGACTAAGTCCAATTGAAGGCACCAGACCAAGCCAAACTGGAGTAGAGGGTAGTCGGGCAGGACCCTCGGGAGGCCGTGGCCACCGTGGGGCTAACCCAGAGCCTGAACACCCAGTACAGGATCTTTGTAACAAGATCAACGCCGGCCATGACGCCTGTACAATCATCAACGGACGCCACCGTGAACACGAGTAAGAAGTCGAGTACCTAGGAGAGGATTCTCACGGTTTGCCCACCTTCTCAAGACGTGGCTAATATCACCAAGACGGAGGACAATTATTCCGAAGAAATTCAAACCTTCGAATATCACCAAGTACGATAGCAAGCAGGACCCAATCCAATGGCTGCGGTGCTACTCACTATTAGTATAGGTGGCAGGGGGAAACGACAACACCAAGATCATCTACTTCCCCATCTGCATGGAAGCAGCACCACTCACGTGGCTCGAATCACTAGATAAGAACTCCATCAACACGTGGATGGACCTCAAGGTGGCGTTCACAAACAACTACACAGGGGCGATGCAGTGTCATGGTAACAAGATCGACTTGTCTCAAGTCAAACAACAAGAAAGCGAGACCCTGCACAGTTACTTACGTCGCTTCTTCAACAAGAAGGCCACAATCATGGATATCACGGAACACGATGTCATAGACTGCTTCTAGAATGACATCTATGACTGCCGAATGTTCTAGGTTTTCGTGACAAGACGCCCTGGTGATGTCAAATATCTTAAGATCATGGTACAGGCGTGGGTAGATGAAGAAGACAAGAAGATCGAGAGGTTCAAGTCTAATCGCAACAAGGGCCAGAATGACAATAATAAGAACAATGACCAATGCAACAACAAGAACCGCAATGATCGCCCCAACAATGACAACCGAAATAACTACTCAGGAGGTCAGAACCGCAAGCGAAAGCCAAACAACACTATCACGGAGATGTCACAGTCATCCAAAAAAGGTGGCGGCAGAAATCAAGACAGGACCCCGTTCAGTGAGCTCCTGAAGAAGCAGTGCTCATGGCACCCGTACCATACGCACTTTGCGATAGATTGTTATAGTCTACGCAGAGTCATGAAAGACCTGCCGGAACCATCTGGTACTAAAGACAAGGGCAAGGCCAAGGAAGACAAAGACAATGGTGATAACGGCAAATTCCAGAACCCTTCCAACACCATTAACATCATCTTTGGCAGCATATCGGGTACTGCTACTAAGCGGTCCAATAAACTCGCCCTCCGAGAGATCATGTCCATTGAACTGGGAACACCAACGTTCCTCAAATGGTTCGAGGTGACAATAACCTTCTCCAGGAAGGACCAATGGAGTAGCTTCTTAGGCCCAGGGCGGTATCCTCTCGTTCTGGATCCAGTACTCACTGGCTCCAGACTCAACAAAGTACTCATCGATGGCAGTAGCGGTCTCAATGTACTCTTCTCCAAGACACTGAGAAAGATGGGCCTCGACATCACTAACATGCTCACCCCAATGAACTCTCCGTTCTACGAGATTGTTCCAAGCAACGCAGCTGTACCCCTTGGACAGGTGGTTTTGCCAGTTACCTTTGGGATCAAAGAACACTACCGGATAGGGTACATCTGGTTTGAGGTGGCAGACTTTGAAACATCGTATCATGCTATCCTTAGAATACCTGCATTCGCCAAATTCATAGCCATCCCGCACTATGTGTACCTAGTACTCAAGATGCCGGGACCCAAGGGAGTACTCTCCCTGCACGGAGACTTGAAAACATCATACTACTATGACACGGAAGCCGTGGAGCTAACAGCAACTACACAAGTGCCAAATTCGATGATGCAAGTCTTTGCCGCATCCAAGAAACTGTCCCCATTAGAACCGGAGATCCCAGAAAAGAAGTTGGAGCCAACCAAGGTCAAGCCAGCAAGTGAAGTAGACATCAAAGCCATTGACCTTGAGACTGGTGATAGCTCCAAGACAGCCCTGATTAACTCAAGGTTGGATCCTAAATAGGAAAGCGCGCTCGTCAACTTCCTCCGCGCCAACCGTGACATCTTTGTGTGGAAGCCATTGGATATGCCAGGGGTACCTAGGGAGTTGATCAAGCTTTCACTGAATATGGATCGAAAAGCTACACCAAAAAGACAACGCTTATACCGTTTCACCCAAGACAGAAGGGAAGCCATCAAGAAAGAGCTGGCCAAACTACTCGTGGCGGGCTTCATAAAAGAAGTCCATCATCCAGAGTGGCTTGCCAATCCCATCCTGGTGTGAAAGAAAAACAACAACGAGTGGAGAATGTGTGTCGACTACACGGATCTCAACAAGCACTGTCCAAAGGATCCCTTCAGGCTTCCCAGGATTGATCAAGTAATCGACTCAACAGCTAGATGCACCCTACTCTATTTCCTCAATTGCTACTCAGGGTATCGCCAGATAGCTCTCAAGGAAGAAGATCAAATCAAGACCGCATTCATCACCCCGTATGGAGCTTTATGCTACACTACAATATCTTTCGGGCTAAAGAACGCAGGCGCTACCTATCAACGGGCAATCCAGTAGTGCTTCAAGAAGTAGTTACACCGCAACGTAGAGGCGTACGTGGATGATGTGGTCGTAAAGACTAGAAACCCCGATGACTTGATTGTGGATTAAGAAGAAACTTTCGCAAGCTTGCGAGAATTCTGTTCGAAGCTAAACCCAACAAAGTGTGTTTTTGGCATACCCTCCGAAAAACTACTCGGGTTCATCATCAGTCACTGAGGAATTGAAGCCAACCCTGAGAAGATCTCTGTCATCACCGACATGCACGCCCCATAGTGTATCAAGGATGTCCAAAAGCTGACTAGATGCATGGCGGCTCTTAACAGATTCATCTCAAGGCTTGGAGGATGTGGACTACCTTCTTCAAACTACTCAAGCGGTAAGACAAATTCCAATAGACCGAGGAGGTAGACCAAGCCCTGCAACAGTTGAAGGACTTCCTATCAAAGCCATCGGTCCTCACGGCGCCAAACCCCAATGAAGACTTGCTGCCCTACATCACCGCAACTACTAATGTCGTCAGTACGGCGATCGAGGTTGAAAGACCGGAACCAGGCCATGTATACAAACTACAGAGGCCCGTATACTTCGTCAGCAAGGTGTTGTCAAATTCCAAAGCCAGATACCCGCCAGTTCAGAAATTACTATACGCAATACTACTCACCTTGCAGAAGCTACGACACTACTTCCAGGAGCGCAACATCTTCGTCATCACAGACTTCCCTCTACGAGAAATCCTCCACAATCGGGATGAAATAAGAAGAATATCCAAGTGAGTGGTACAACTCCAAGCATTGTCCCTGTAATTCAAGTCGAGGACTACAATCAAATCCTAGGCACTAGTCAATCATGTCAGAGTGGCGGGAAAATCAACTACCAACTCTAGCACAGCGCCCAGAGCATTGGGTTATATATTTTGACGGATCACTCAAGCTCCAGGGCGCCAGCGTAGGAGTAATCTTAACATCTCCCAAAGGCAAATAACTCAAATATGTGTTGCAAATCTTCTCGGAGGTATCCAACAATGAAACCGAATACGAAGCGCTTCTACACGAGCTCCGCCTGGCAGTTTTGCTAGGAATCAAGCGATTGTTGGTCTACAGCGACATAAGGACAACATGGATGCATACTGCTTGGAAGTACGCAAGCTAGAGAACAAGTTCTCTGGTCTAGAGTTCCACCACGTAGCTCACAACAACAACAACGTTGCCGCGGACGTCCTATCCAAGCTTGAATCTACTCGTGCTCAAGTTCCAGTTGGGGTCTTCGTCCATGAGGTACACAAGCCTTCCATAATGGAGCCGACGCCATCAACAACCACCGATCTAGGTCAAGACGCATCAGATCAGGAAGTTATGATGATCGACGTAGATTGGAGAAATCCTTTCATCAACTACATCAAAGAGCACAAGTTACCTCCAGACAAAATAGAAGCAGAACAAGTCTCATGACGCGGCAAGAACTATGTTCTAGTCGGAGACAAGCTCTATCAAAGAGGCGTATCACCTAGAGTATTCATGAACTACGTCTCATGACAAGACGACAAGTATATATTGGAGGAAATTCACAAAGGCATCTGCGACAACCAAGCATCCTCATGAACGATCGTGGGCAAAGCTTTTAGAGTAGGGTTCTATTGGTCCACAGCTCTCACTAACGCCGAGGAATTAGTCCGTCGATTCCAAAGATGTCAATTCTTCACCAAGCAACAACACATCCCTGCCTACAAGGTGATCACCATACCACCCTATTGGCCTTTTGCATGCTGGGGGCTAGACAAAATTGGCCCACTGCCTACCGCACCTAGAGGATTCAGCCAAGTACTAGTGGTGATCAACAAGTTTACCAAGTGGATCGAGGTGCAGCCAGTAACTTGCCCTAAGGCAGATAGAGTACTCAACTTCCTCGACGACATTGTCCACCACTACAGCTTCCCCAATCGCATTATAACAGATCTGGGCTCCAACTTCAACAACCACGAGTTCTGGGAGTACTGCGAGAATAGCAGGATTAACGTCTGGTATATCTTTGTCGCTCATCTGCGGGCCAACGGCTAGGTTGAGCACGTCAACGGGATGGTACTGGAAGCTCTCAAGAAAAGACTACATGATATTGGAAACACTAAAGGGGGCAAGTGGCTCAAGAAACTACCCAATATCCTCTAGGGACTTCGTACCCAGCCATGCAAGCCTATAGGGCAATCGCCCTACTTCCTAGTCTACGGATTAGAAGCTATCCTCCCCGGCGACGTCATGTGAAAATGTCCAGTAGTCGAGCAATATGAGAAGGGCGCAGTACAAGAAACAAGGCGTCCAGACTTAGATAGCCTCGAAGAAGCTCGTTGTGCAGCACTCGTCCAATCTGCAACGTACCTTGAAGGAATTCGCTGCTATCATGATCGCAACGTGAAAGAATGTTCATTCAATATAGGCGATATGGTCCTCAAACGTATCCAAGACACCAAGGAACTGCACAAGCTAAACTCACCATGGGAGGGTCCGTTCATCATCTCCAAGGTCACTGGACCTGGGTCATATAGGCTCCAACATCTCTCTGGTGAAGACATCGACAACTCGTGGAACATCGAGCAACTCTATCAATTTTATCCTTAGTTTACATATTCATGTAAATTGGCCATTGACCCTAGCTGTATAATTACAATATAATAAAGTAGACTTATTTTTCATCAAAAAATAACTACTTATTTCTGCCTGATTACGGTTTCCAAAAGCAATTTCGCAGAGCTATTCAGCTCCCTGGGTAATATCGCCCAATCTGCAGCTTGTAATAACAAGTCTGTACAAAGCTATTCATCTTGTAGGGTAAAATTGCCTACATGCAGCTTTAAAAAAAGTCTGCAAAGAATCTTTTGAGTTATTCAACTCATCAGACAAAATTGTCCAAAAGCGGCTTGCAAAGACAAGCTCGCAGTTAAATTCATGAGTTATTCAACTCACTGGACAAGTCTGTCCCTCGGCGGCCTCCAAAAAAGAAGTCGTCAGCAATAAAGGAGTTAACTAAACTTCCTGAGTTACTTTCTGCTAGATAAGTCTGTCTAGTCGCGGCTTGTAATAAAAAGTTCTATAGTTCCAGGTTTTCAAGAGCACAACATCAGAACAACCTAGATAGGTTGTAAAGATCGACTCCAGTCAAAGGAATCCTGAAGAGTCTACTCGCCTAAGAGGTCTGACTACCCAGATACCTCGAGTACTCATACTCCGCAGAAAGGAGTCGCATCCTAAAGTACTCTACATCGTGTATCTGAAGAGGCTCATCAAAGTAGCCTTGCACGCAGACACTTACATCTACTGTATGAGCAATCATTAGGGTAGTTTGTAAGATGCACTAAAAAACAACAAGTCGAAAGTAGTAAAATTGCAACAAGGCTTAGAATTATTTACATTTCATTCATATAATGTTTACATTACAAAGAACTAATGTTCATTTTTTACAAAGACTACTCAAGGTCCAAGTGATTCGTGACTTCCTTCGCGATAGGGTCCATCTCCTGTAGGTACTACTGGAAGAGCTCATCTGAGCAGTCCTCCGCTATCCCTTTCGCGACAGGGGCAAGGTCCGCCTGCGGGTAGAAGGATTTCACGAAGGCCAGCAGCTGCTTAGAGACCGACTTTGCTATCTTCTGGACATAGCCAGTGAACTTTGCTAGAACATGCTTGAGTATCTCGAACAAAGGGCGGGGCTCCACACCCTCAGCTGGGGGCTCCACCATGTCCGCAATAGGCTGAGCTACTTTGGATAGTTCCTTCAGGGCAAGGTTTGTAGCCTCAAGCTCGGCCTTGCGCTCCTGGAGGGCCTTCATGATGTTGACCAAGTCAACCTCACTGTCCTCGTGCATCTTCTTCTACTTCTGTAGGCAATGGTCCAGGTTTTCATATATCGTAGATAGCTTTTCGTGCTGGTCCATTACCGATAGTAGGAGTTTTGCCAGTCAACAACTCGGGCCTGCAGATCTTCCTTTGTTTTCTCGAGCATTGCAGGAATAATTCAAAGGAAATTCAGCATCACAAAGTGGAATCAGTACTCAAAGACTAAGGGAAAATACCAATTACCCTCAGTTGCTGCTTCAGTGACTTGTTCCGCTTCCTGACACGGTCCTTCTCCTCCTCAAACTATTGGACACTGTTACTCGGTGGCTTGTCTGTCGTACTTCATCAACATTTGGGAGGAGTACACCCTCTCCTTCGCAAGCTCCTGGGCAAGTGCCTCAAGACGGATTACTATGTCCCCATAGCCCTGGAGCATCTTAGATTTTCTCCGGGAGTGCCTGATGACATCCTGCACCATAGAACAAGTACTCGTGTCAATGTACGGGTACTGATTTCAAGTTATGGGCGAAGTAGGAGGAAACTTACCTCCGCATATACGCCTACACGGCGGTACATTTCTGTCATCCCGGCCACCATCTCCATGTTGAGCCACGGGTCGTCGATTAATTGAATATCTTCAAGGTTAACCCCTTCAGCTATCAATGGCTCCCTGTGCGCTTCAGCATCTGCCCCGCTGAGTTGAACCAAGGAAAAACTTGTTGACGGGCCTAGCTTGGAAGTTGGGATGGCAGTCACGATTTCCAGTACCTCCGCTGCTTCAATTTTTGCCTCTGGCTTGAGGCTACGAGAGTAGCCATAGTGCCAAAGGTAGTCGGCACTATGGCTTCGGGCACCGGTTGCTCGGGGGTTGGCACTACAACATCAGTTAATGAAGATATTAGATCTTGCATCAATGCGGCAATAAGAGATATGGCACCTGGATGTGTTGTCGGTGCAGGTTGTCTGGCAGCAGGCTTGTTGGTGCAAGAGCGATGTCCTAGACCGAGTGGCTATTGCCACCGGCCACGGGCTTTGGGCTTGGACCACCAAGCTCCACGCTAGAGGATTTCCTATATAAGACAAGTTGTCAGAGATGTAAAACAAGTTCATAACAAACTACAATTAGTACTCAACAGCAGTAACAATACTTACTTTGAGGATCGCCTCAACTTCAGAGAGGGCTCCCTTGACAAGCTGGATGGTTGGAGACAGCGTCTTTGATGTGGATTGTTGGGTTGCAGCGTGATCCTCGCCAGCCTTCATTGCCGCCTCTGTCTCTCAAGTAGTCCTTGCACTGGTAGGGTCCACCTTAGCAACGAGGGGTTCCAGATCATCTTCAATCTCGATGAACTCCTTGATTGCTGGTAGCTGCTATTGCACGACTTCAGTAGACGTCCTGTTCACCTCGGTCACCATCCCGACTACCTGCAAACCACCAATGCCATATTGAGTAGACATGGTGGTATTGGATTCATTTACTAGTACTCGATCATCAAGATCTTTCCCTTCCTCAAAGATTATTACACTGGAGCTACGTCTTCGGCAGTGAGAGGCTTCCTCACAGTGCGCTTCCCAGTGATGATCCACTTCTTCCTTGGCGGCGGAGCCAGTGCAGCCTCCAGATCATCTTCAGCTGCACGCTTCAATGATCCGGAGGATGACCCAGCCTTGTTAGATGGTCGGGCCTTGAGCACAAAGTCCTCCGAAGCTTCAGAATCAGAGCTGCTGAAGGACTTGATTTCTTCTTCTTCTTCTTCTTCCTCCTCCGTGACTTCACTCTCGCTCGCTATCATATGAACATGAGGAGCGGAGCAGTACAAGTGTACGTCTTCCTACACAGGCAGACAAGTCAGTACGTCAAAATTTACCAAAATGAGTACTTGGGGGTTGCGGCCACGGGTACTTACAGCTCTTGATGGGTTGGCAGCACAGAACTCCCGCACAATCGTCGAGATTTCACTTGCATTTTTGAAAAGGCGCCTCAACCATGCCATGACCTCGTCCACACTGAGTTCTTCCGAAGACATTCTGAATGGGTCGTTGACGCCTGAGTAGTCATAACCCCAGGTGCACTGCAGTTGTAAGGGTTGCACTCGCCGCTTCATGAAACTAAAGGCTACCCCGACTCCTATTAGCCCTTCTTGCTTGAGTTTGGCTATCCTGTCCAGGAGCTTGGGTAGCTGCAAGCAATCTCCATGGTTTGGCTCGTCCATCCACCTGTTGTTCCAAGTCGGGCGATAGCCTGTCAACTTGGGGAGATTGGGGTCATGGTTGCCGATGTAGAGACACTTCTCCTTCCATCCAAAATGTGAGTCAATCAACTCGTAGTCAAGTAAAGGCTCTTGAGTTTTTCCCTCATCTGAATTCCAGCCCCACCGACTACTTCGGTGTGCTGCATCTTGGGCTGTGGCTTGACATGAAAGAACTTGCAGAAGAGCTGGAAGTAGGGCTGGATCCTCAGGAAAGCCTCGTACAAATGTACAAAGATTGTGGCATGCAGAATGCAATTGAGGTTGAGGTGAACAAGTTCCAACTTGTAGTAGTCCAGGAGACCGTGGAAGAAATCGGAGGCGGGTAAGGCAAGACCACGTTCAATGAAATGCGAGAAGATTACCGTCTCCTCCGGGTACTCCTCCATTGGCCAGGGGTTGCTAAAGGCAGGTCTCCAGTTGATGACGTATTTTCCTAGGAGAAGGTTGGCTACTCCCAGTGCCTTGATATTTTCCTCCTTCAACGAGGATCGCTTCCAGATACATGCCGGAGTCGGCAGAGCAGTCTGATATGTTTTCCATACTTGGGGGCAGGGAGTTGAATCTCCTTATTCTTGTCTGCCTTCTTCTTCCTACCTTCCACCACCTTGGTTGTAGCTGCCTTCTTCCCCATCCTTGTTGCCATGAGGGTCTTCCTTCACATACGCTCGGGGGCTAAGCGGTGGGGGGTGGCGGCGCTAGCGCTCGAGGATCGGGCAGCGGTGGAGCTAGGGCTATAGTGTGAAAATTGAAAGAGCAGATGGCAAAGGTAAAACGGAAGGGATATTTTCCTCCGTTATTTATAACCACAGCGCAGTAACAGTGGTGGGAATAAAGAAATATTCTGGTTTTAATGGATCCGAAGATTTCGCACTTGATTGGCAGTTACCACTATTTTCGGAATAGATAAGGTTACTGTTGATGGATGGTCATGTTGACCGAAGGTTGACCCTTATACCCACCAAACTAGTCGTGTAACGGCTCGAGGGCTGTATGCCATGTGCCCATCGGCTAAAAAGTTTTTTCTCTAGGTTTTAAAGAAAAAGAGATGCAAATTACAAATTGACTATCAGCCTGATTCTTCAATTCAATCTAATGCTCAGGGGCTACTCCATATGGAGTGCAACTTTCATCACAATTCTATATAAAACTTCAAGATTGAAGATTCAAGACAAAGTTAAATGAGGCTTGAGCACATTATAGCCGCATGGTAGTGCTCGGGTACATTTGAAGACTCAACAAGACCAAGTTAAATGAGGCTTGAGCACATTGTAGCCGTATGGCAGTGCTCGTGTAACACCCGCAAAATCACCAACTAAAATCACCCGTTAAAAATTGTTTTTAAAATCTTTTTACCGCTGAGCTCCCAGAAATCGAAAATCTTCCCGGCAATTTCGCCGTCCCGGCACCCAAGCCGCCCTCCATCATTTTATCCGTGCCCGTATTTTTCGCCGCATGCCGTGGTCAGACGCCGCGCGGGTGCTCCGACCGCGTGCCGCGGACGCCGCCGATCCCTCCCTTTTTCTTTCTTGTTTTCCCTTCCCTTTTCTTTTTCCTTTTCCTTCTTCCTTTCTTCCTCCTTCTTCTTTCTTCTTCCTCCTTCCTTCTTCTCTTTCCACCCCCTTTCTTCTTCCTGGTTACTGGCGCCACTCCTCCCGGTCGGCTCCACCTCCACCCTTGGCCGGACCCGCCCCCGGGCCTTAATTTCCCCGGCCGCTGGGCCGCCCCGGCGCCTGATGCCCGAACCGCGCACGCCGCACGTCGCCGGCAGGCACGCCGCACGTCGCCAGCGCCGGCGTAGCTGCCGGCCCTAGCGCCAGCCGCCGGCGTGCCCGCCACGCCGTGCTCCGGCCCCGCCCCCGACGCAGCCCGCCGCACGCCACCGCCGGCCCCTACCGCCCTCCGGCACCGCCCGCCGCCCGTCACACGCCACCACCGGCCCTACCGCAACACCGGCCGCCCTCCCCTCGCCGGCCTATAAAAGGGCCCGGCGCCCGGCCATCTCCCCGCCCCATCCACCAGCACCACCGCCACCCGTGCCGAGCCCTCTGCGCGCCGCCAACCGCCGCCGCCGGAAGCTGCCACCGAAGCCGTGCACCGCCGCCTAAGACCACCACCGGCCGCCCCTCTCCCAGTGCCGCCACCCACGGTAAGGGAGGCAAAATAGGGTCTCCATCCCTTCCTCCACCACCCCCCGGCCCTCGGCTCGCCGCCGGCGAAGCCCGGCCGGCCGGCCGCCGTCGAACCCCAACTTCCCACTCTCTCTCTTTCTCTCTCTCTCTCTCTCTCTCTCTCTCTCTCTCTCTCTCTCTCTCCGTGGAAGAAGAAGAGCTAAAGTTTCCCCAATCCCGATCCGACCCCAAGTTTCCCCAAATTACACATAGGTCCTTCCACCTCTCTCAAAGGCTGTTTCACAGATCGACCCCTCCACCTCCAAAAGTATTCGCAAATAGGTCCCTGGTTTATACGAATCAGTCCTAAACCTCCTTTTTAAGCCTCTAATCTGTGTTTAACCTGTCATTTCATGTGCCAAACTTCCTCCAATCGATCCCAAATTTCATCACTTCATCCTCCAGAATACTTTCGCCGATACATATCCAAATTTCCCAAAAATAATCTTTCCACCTATTTTTCGTTCCCGTTTTCTATTCGGAGCTCCCGGTTAAAAACCGATCTTTCTTTTATTTATTTGTGTGCCCGTTTGTGCGTGCCATAGATCGCGGATTGCCCGAGGAGGATCCCGAGGAGGAGTTTGAACGCGAGCCCGAGCCCGAGGACCAGCAGCACGAGCCGGAACTCCAGGAAGGCTTTGAAGACGGCAAGTCCAGCTTCACCCTTTGATGCATACTTAATACCTAGTTTTTCAAACACAACCTATTGGCCTGTTTTACAAAATGCATATTATTTCATTGCAATACATGGTTGGATAGCCACCCCTTGATTGTTATGAACATTCCTTGTTACCCTTTGGTTGTCTCTAAATATGGCTCGCTCTATTTAGCCAATAACCACCGCTAGAATGCTTAGGAATTTGCTACTTAATTACAATCATTATTACAATGGTGTATTCGGAAAATAAATGTGTGTGTGTGTGCAAGCGAGAAAAATGGCTTTCTGGGCTCAAAGGCAAAAGAAGTATAGACAGGATGGATGGGTATTCCTCGTGTGGGATGCCAGGGTGTTGTGCTCGTACCTTGGTGGTTGAGCAATGTCGGGAGATATCCATCTTGTCGTGGTTAAGGACCGAGTTGATGTGTCATCTTGCCTAATTCCACCATCGTGCAACCACTCGACCGTTGTATGGGCAACGGCTTAGCATAAATCCCACTAGCTAAACTGTTAGTCTTCAGAGGTGCTGGCGAGCAACGGGAGCCCATGGAACAGGAGTAAGGTCTTGGTGACTTAGGTCCTAGTTACGGTGTCGTGGATGAGCCGTGAACCCCTTGGGTGCTTCCGTGAGGGCTAGCCAGTCTTAGCTAAGGTGGGTAATGGCTTTGTTAGGATCCGCACCGGCACTAAGGTGATCGTGCTGCGGTACCCTACTTGTGGGAAAAGTGTACAACCTCTGCAGAGTTAAAACCTATCCGGGTAGCCGTGTCCACGGCATTGGACGAATTACGGCTTGGTCACATAACTAGTACTTGGGCATGGATGGTCACGAGTGCGTGCGTGTGTATGTGTGTGTGTTGGGTTTTGGAAGTGTCTGGCAGTTGTGCCGTGAGCTATGACGGACGGGGAGTCCGATAGCAATAAAACTTGGATCCTTTGTGTAGGATCAACCCCACTCCATGTTCGGTTACTAAAGAAAAGCTTTACAAAAATTTGTTTGAAAACGAGCATATGCATGTGTTGAAAATTCTAGCTTTACTGTAAATAAACTCTAGCCTATCCTTGATCTATCCTGTGCATCTATTTGCTTGTATCCCCCTCCGTGGATGGGGTTGGACTTGTTGAGTACGTTCGTACTCACCCTTGCTTCGTAACTACAGAGGAAGATCCGGACTTCATCGCCGAAGACCTTGAGTAGAGGTTGTGTCCACACCCAACGCTGCCTGTGGTGTTGGCCTTTCCAAGATGCTGCTGCTGCCGTGTAGGCCCGAGTGCTGTCTTTTGGTAGTCTCTTGGTTAGCCGCTGTTGTTTATTTACTTATTATCGTTGCGTGGCTTTCACGCCCACTCCCCCGGGAGTTGTACGGTAACTGAATTATCTGTCGAATAAATGTGTTATCAGCCTCCTGGGACTGATATTTGTATCACATTTAGTCTCTACTTATGTGGGGACGCTTCAGCTCGGGTACATTTGAAGACTCAACACGATGGAGTACTCGAAGAGCACCACAACTAGTCGGTGAGGTCTACAAAAGTACTTGGAACTGCTGCATTTGACTAAAAAGTACTCAGGGGCTTGTTGTACAAACATCTATGGGTCCACCAGAAGGTTTGGATAGTCCTAGATATAAGGTTGGACATTGATACATGTCTGACATGGATGTTACAGTGCAGGACGGTGTAGTCTACGTGGTAGGACACGAACTAGTCGAGGATTAGGAAAATTACTCTATGCAATTAGAGTAGAACTCGCCATGTCGAATTCGACTAATATTCTTGTAAACAACCGACCTGTAATCCTACCCCCGGTAATATAAGGCGAGGCAGGGACCCCCTCCAAAGGAATTCAATCCAACCAACACATAGGACGTAGGGTATTACGCAATCTAGCGGCCCGAACCTGTCTAAATATTGTGTCTGTGTTCACCTTCGAGTTTCTGATCTCAGCGAGCCCCACTGACCAAACACTACCTCGGACACCCCCTAGTAGGTTGCCGGGTCTAAACACCGACACTCGCGTTGCCACTCCATCTCCTTAACCTCGTTGTTGCTTGTGGGATCCACCGGTTGCACGATGGCCATGAGGAAGGGGACGGCGGGGACTTCAAGACACGCTTTCTTCGCTGCAGGAGGCACTGTGTGGTGGGGGTAGGGTAGCAAGGTGTGGCCGGGGCAGCGCAGATCTGCCACTACCGCAGGCGGATCCGATGTTCCCCCGCTGGGATCTCTTCCTCACCCTTGCTCCAGTAGTTAGGCTCCAAGGTCGCTCCTTTCTCCGATGGTCACTCCTCGTCGTCAACATCTCCTCCACGCTATTGTGCTTCCCTGGAGGCGGCGGCGGCCGCATTGGGCGCGCGCGGAATGCTGGCGGCCACGCGCACCCCTTCCCCCTTCCCTTCCCTCTTCCCCTCCTCCCTTCACCCCCACCGCACACAGGTCGTGCTCCGGTCGCTCCCCCTTGGTCACCTCCTTCACTGGTGGTTTCCCCTATCGGGTCTTCCACCTGTGCCTCCCTCCCTAACCATAACCGGCCACCGCCCCCATGGTCGAGCTCCGCCCCAAATGCTCCGGTGATTCTTCGACCAGATCTGCCGCGCCTCAGATCCTTCGGTCTCCAAGGTCGTTGCTCGCCGGATCAACCTCCTTAATGCTCAGTTTCATATCCGCGGTGGTGCATCCCGCGACAGCCTACACATTTGTGGGTTGTCGCGGTCGCCTCTTGGTCGCCCCATGGTCATCTTGGGCCTTCTTTCTGCCTGCGGATGTTCCTCATCGTCATCGTCGTGGATTACTCACCGTCTTACCATCGCATTGGCTCTCATCCAACTGTGTGGAGTTGGTTTTGGAGGCCTTAGCGAAAGTTTTTCCTAGCATTCGCTGGTGCCAACAACGGTTACGTCCTTTTACGTAGCTTACCTCGCTAGGAGCGTTGTTGCGGCCACCGAACCCTTTTGTTCTCCATGGACAGTCGGACGATGGCGGCGTTGACGTCGCTTCCTCCGTGGAGGCATCATCTTGTATCCCTCCCGCTTTACCTCCGCTGGCTCCAGGTTGTTAGGCAATCTGTGATGTGTGCATATTCTTGGTGCCCCTCTCTCCTGTAGGTACCAGTCGTTTTATGTTGTGTTTAATGTGGTGGTGGTGTTGTGGGTTTCTTTTTTATTGTGTTTGTGTAAGGTTGTAGTCGGTAGTAATTCTTATAACTCTGCGCTTTGAGGTCTCTTCTGAAGTTGCGTCGTTATAATTCTCTTCTTCTTAGTGAATGCACGTCTTGGAAAAAAATCTTTGGAGCGAAACGAGCAAGTCCTCCGTGAGTTTGGAGCGAGAGATTGTTTGCTTGTGAGGCGAAGCGGCGGGAAGAAGCGCTCGGTAATACAGGGCAGGAGCGGCGACCGGGCCGCCGGTTTGGCCGTGCGGGAGAGCTCGGGCGCGAGATGCATGTGATATGTGCAGGGATGCTTCGTCGCCGACTTGCCGTGCTCTGGTTCGGTTAATGTCAGATTGTTTAATCCCGCGGGTTGAATCGGAAACTTTCAGAGCTGGTTGTCTCAAGTCGTTGCTTGCGTTGACGCGTGGGCAAGACGGTAGAAGTATGCACGAGTTAACGTCATGGATGATGGATCATGCCTGCTGCCTGGATGTTGAGATCCAGTGCAGTTATACTACTGCTACTGTAACTTTAGCAGTCGCCAATTTTCAACAATCCAAAAAAACATCCAATGGCCCAAATCGATACACAGATAGATATTTGTAGAATATCTTTTTTTTTGTCGGATAACATACAAATATCCAGTCAGATATTTTATTCGGATAATTGTATTTTTTCTGCCCAATTCTCTATTAACCATGTGAATTTTGAACCCATTTTGACATAGAGTTACATATTTATTTTATTACCAAAAAATAATTACCCTTTTATAATATACTTACAAGTTTAGATTAAGAGCTAACACTTAAATTTTGACTTCATTTAAATATTTGAATAAAATAAAATAAACAGAAAAATGAGTCTAACATTTAGGCCCTGTTTGGCATGGCTCCAACTCCGGGTGGAGCTGCTCCACTCCAGAACTCCACATGGAGCCAGCTCCGCTCCAAAACTCCAGAACAAAAATGAGATGTTTGGCTAAATGGGTGCTCTCAGCTCCAAAAAAGATCGATTTCAGTGTGGATTGCCATTGTTGCCCCCTAATTAAGGCCCCACTTGTCATCCTCTCTATCCCATCTTCTTCTTCCCCCTTTTCCACTGCATTGTGCCGCACACGGGAGACCCTCCACGGGCGGCGGGGTGGGTAGCGACGGGGCGGCGGGTGGCGACGGGCGACGACAGGCGGCGACGGGCGGCGAGCGGCGACGGGCGACGACAGGCGGCTGGGTGGGTGGCGACGGGCAACGGCGGGCGGTGGGCGGCGGGTGGCGACGGGCGGCGGGCGGCGACGGGCGGCGGGCGCGGTGGCGGGCGGTGACGGGCGGCGGGCGCGGCGGCGGGCGGCGACGGGCGGCGGGCGCGGCGACGGGCGGCGGGGCCGGCCGGCCACGGGGGCGGCGACGGGCAGGGCTCTGGTGGCGAGTGGGGCTCGGGAGAATAGAAGGGAGAATAGAATGAAACGTTTTTTTGTGTAACCAGTGGTATTGGTGGGTAATTACCCACCAACTCCACGAGAAGGTTCAAAAGAGAGGTTTCTGGAGCAGCAAAAGAGGTGCTCCAAAACTCCACCTCCATTTGCACTACAGCTCCATGGAGTTGGCAACTCCATGGAGTTTTGGAGTTGGGGTGTTTGGCTGAATTTTTTGATGGAGTTGCTGGAGTTCAGGAGTGGAGCCGTGCCAAACAGGGCCTTAAGGTGTCGCGGGATCACTACGACAACTTAAATCAGAGGGCACACGACAATCTTTTTTTTTTACTCATGCATCTATTAGATTATGTGAATGTTATTTTGGCAATGCAGTGTCACAATATTAGATGACATTTAGCAACAGAGTTTGATGGTAATGGTATGATGGAAATTTATGAATTAATGTTGGATAGCAATGGCGGTCAAAAAGATCATGTGGTATGATAACCATAGAAAGGTATGACTAAGTGGTCTTTAATAATGAGGTACAATAACCTGCTCTTTTTGACAATTTTGCTATATTCATATGGCAATTGGCACATGATACAAATTTCATTTGGTTTTGAGCTTTTAGCTAGTATGTTTGCATTAAATTTGGAGATTGGCTTCATAGGGTGAACCAACTGTTCTCTCTGTCTTTAAATTAAAAAAGGGGTCAAATTACAAGTTTTGGCCAACAAATAGTCAAATCATAGGCATTTTTATTAGTGTACAAAAGTGGTATCTTTATTTACATTCAAAGTAGTTTTAAGATGATGCTATTTGTAGCAATTCACAATAATAGACTATACGAGAAACTATAAGTAAAAGAGAACCGCTCCGGTACACCTCTTTTAATGCGTTTTTGAAATTTACCCATTGTTGGGAATTGATCTATGCTGCAATAATGTTTCTTATTTAAGGTAAAAAAAACAAGTTAGTTCTTCCACGCATGTTAGGGGAACACATAACTTCCTTTGCTGATAGAAAAGGAAGATGATTCGCATGAAAAGATAAATCATAGCGACCGAATCCTTTGCATGAGAAGGTCTAATCATCAGTTCATCCCCCATTTCAATTCACAGATGACAGATGGGATGATCCCCTTCCAAAATCTTCACAAAACAGAATTACACAAGCACGATTTTACTGAACTGCGACGAAGTAGTATTCACATGCGCAAAACGAAGTTCCATGAAATATGGACAACCAAGCAACTTACAACCAAAGTACTCAAACCCACACGCCTCGATCGATCAAAAGAATGAATGAATGGTGATGAGGAGCTCGTTAGCTAAGCTAGCTACGCGGCACGCCCGCACGGCCGACCGGCGGCCTCTCATCAGTCCTCCAGGTGGTCGGCGGCGAGCAGGGGCGACGACAACGACGACGACCGCGTCCTGGCGAAGGCGGCGACGGGCGAGGGCTCCCCGGCGAGCGGCAGGTCGGAGAGCATCGCGACCATGCGGCGCGCGCTGAGGGAGCGCGCGGGGCGGAGGCCGAGGCTCTTGGTGCGCGAGAACACGGTGGAGGACTGCGACAGGATGAGGTACACCAGCGCCTGCACCAGCACGAACACGCCCACCTTCACCAGCGCCGCCTGCAGCTCTGGCTCCATCGTCGCTCAACGGCGGCAGCTACCAAACACCACCCGGCCGGTCACTGGTGGTCTTGCCACGAGGATCGGAGCTTCAGAACAAAGACGATCGAGCAGGGTCAAAACCTTCGTCGAGCTCGAGAGCCGATCGAAATGAGAAGGAATCGCTTGTGATCGAGTTGTGACCAAGCGGCGTGGTGTTTTATAGGCCGGGCGACGGTGACCGGGCCGCCGGTTTGACCATGGCAAGCACGGAGAAGGTGTATCTGTGCCTGTGCGTGCGGAGATGCTTCCGTCGTCGCCAAACTGCCGTTAAAATACTCGAATGCTCCCCGTCGCCAAATGGGTGCGTCCGAGCCTGCTTGCGTCGCCGCGTGCGCGCGGATTATTGTCGCGTTGCTGTCGCGCTGATGGGCAGAGGCTGCTGTGGCTGCGTAAACCCGCTGGATGCTTCGTGCCGGGTCACGGGAGTGCAGGTAAATAAAATAATAAAAACTATAAAAGGTGACGCATTCCGTTATGGCCAGTCGGCACAGGATCACTGTTTTTTTTTTAACAGAGTACGAGTAGTTTCGCTTCTCTGCTCTGCTAAAGTTGGGAGGTGCCAAATTACTGCTACAGCACTGTAGCACACTGTAGCGTTTCGTTTGTATTTGTGAATTATTGTCAAACATTGACTAATTAGGCTCAAAAGATTCATCTCGCAAAGTACAACAAAACTGTGCAATTAGTTTTTAATTTCGTCTACATTTAGTACTCCATACATGCACCGCAAGTTTGATGTGATGGAGAATCTTCTTTTTGCATAGTGCTAAAGTTGGGAGTTGGGGGTGAAGTAAACGAGGGCCAGAAAGCATGTAGCCATGTACAGGACGTCAATACGGCTGACTTCGTTGAGAGTTTTCAAGTGCACGTGTGCATTTCTTGGAGCGGAGCGTCTGGGATTTGCAGCGCAGAATTTTACCACGACATCCAGAACGTGTGCGGCGCCGTCTTTTACCGAAGACTGAACGTGGAGGATTGAGGGCGCAGAGGAAAGAACACCTTTCTGAGTCAGCTAGGCGTTATCCAGAAAATGAGGAAAACATGGTCCACATCGAACACAATGGAAGAACAGACTTTCCAAACCCCAAACAGGAGGCCTCGAATCCACGCGGAACTCGTATGTAACTGACAGCACTCAATCACTGTGTTCTGCATTTTTCCTGCACAAGAGCAGTTTAATTTGACAGGGATGGACATGGAGTGATCCATGAATTCCAACCGATCCATATATTAGTTCAATTTAATTAACTAATGGTCTATCGACTAAGGTCCAGCTCCAGGGTCCAAAATATCTTTATCTTTAGTAAAAAAACACGAAAAAGATTATTAAACAAAAAAATAACTAGAGATGATGAGCAGGAGTTCTGCCAACCCATGGTCTAGAACTGGTGCGCTGACCGTCGTGGGCTGTATTTTACCCAAGAAGACTAGACGTAATTACGTGAAGGTTGAAGGATGAGCGAGTCACTCGCACACACAAAGGGAAGACAACTTTCTGAGTCAGCTTGGACTTATCCAGAGAAGCATGGCCCAGATCCAACAGAGCGGAAAAACAGACTCCCCGTGCGTGGGCGTTTTCTTGGTATCTTTGCTTCCAACGCTAGTCCAGCCCACCAACACCTGCGCACATGATACACATGAAGACGGTGTGGTGTTGTTAAGCCTTCTCTGATCTGAAGAAAGATGCATACAGGTTGATGCTGCTGTTTTCCAGGTGGTGAGTGATTTCAATTGCAATTTGCAACGTGCATTTTTTTTTTCGCGGCCGTGCATGGTACACATCTGAGTCTGAGACAAAGCTTAACCATCAGCACATTTTCACCAAATTTTGCAAGTCTCTCTTTTCTGCTGTCGTTCAATTAAATCTTGCCAGCAGTTCACCTACTTGGACATCTTCCATTAATTTCATATCTTGATAGCAACATTAGATTATTTCAACCAGTGAAACCAATTGAAAAATTAGCCCTTGTTTACTTCACCCCCAACTCCCAACTTTAACACTATGCAAAAAGAAGATTCCCCATCACATCAAATTTACGGTACATGCATGGAGTACTAAATATAGATGAAATTAAAAACTAATTGTACAGTTTTGTTGTACTTTGCGAGACGAATCTTTTGAGCCTAATTAGTCAATATTTCACAAATACAAACGAAACGCTACAGTGTGCTACAGTGCCAGCACAGTAATTTAGCACCTCCCAATTTGGCCAACTAAACAAGATCTTATACAAGGGAAACAAAATCACTGTGAATCCATCTCCTTTGTTCTGCACTTCTCCTTTTCAAGAGCAATAATGTAGATGTTACCTTATCAAGAGTTACCCTTACAATTTAGCATTAGCATATCATACTATCCAGATATAGTTTAACTTCAATAAAAAGTTTCAGTAATCAAAGAAAGGATAGCAACAAGCGAAATGAGACATGCGCTCTTGCAAACTGAATAATACAAACTGGTAAGGAGAAAATCTCCAAAGCAATCTAATTTATCAAAAAGAAAAGGGAATCAGAATGAAACAAATACATGGAATTTACACCAAGTACATCCATAAGAAAAAAAAAATCAAGACCAAGACAAACTTACATCAATTTTGTACACTACAGTTGTATGGAATGCATAGCTCCAGCCTCGTGGCATCAGCAGATAAGCATCAGAAGAACGGCGACAAAATCAACACAGATTCTAGCATTGGAATCCTCAGTAACAAGATATTCAGATCACCTTCATCAGGAGGTGCAGGGCAATTGGAGTCTCCATGCCAATCAAGTGACCAAGTGTTAAATCAGTGGGGATAAGGTGTAAAAAAGAATATCTCCCAAGTCCAACCAAAAAGCTAATCTAACTACCAATTCTTCCACATTAAGAACAAATTTTCATTTGCTGGAGGAGACACGACTGTAATACTCAGTGAAGTCTAGACGGAAGAGAAGGAACTTCAAGTCAACATGCTGTTGCATCGGCAATTGAGTAATAAATGCATCAAGAGAAGCTGTATAATCTTTTGCAATGCTATCCAGATCTTCACCCATTTTCCGGAAAAGTTCCCCAGCTAGTTGGATCATGGCTTTTCTGCCACCATCAAGCCATGAACCTGTTTCCTTAGATTTTGACTTTGGTTTACCCTTGCCCCTGCATTAAAAATGAAAGGTTGGAGTGATTCAAACAATAGATATGAGATAAGATGTTTAAGTAAAGATGAAAGTACAGTATCTGATTTTGCAATGAACTAACCTTAGCTGCAACTCATATATCCGTTCAAACCATCGATCAGCATGGCTTCGAAACTGTAAGATGATGTCAAACAATTCAAAAAGATTTCTCAGAAGTCCTTGGGATCGTTCACCAAGGAGGGCCTTCTCCAGTATCGAGTTAAGATACTTGTCATGTGCCAAAAGAAGGTCATCTAAATCCTTTGCTGCATCCATTTCATCAGAGAAACGAGCCCATGAAACCTCCAGGACCTCAAACATAATGTAGTACTGGAAATTGGTAACAAAGTGATTCATCTCATTGAACAGAACTTGGCATTTACGAAGAACTGAAACAAACTGAGCCCTGATGCTCGTTCCTTCCTTGTAAAATGGAGAAGAAACAATGCAGTTAGGCTTCATTGTCTTCCATACTCCAGTCAGGGAGTGATCCACACGCTTGAGCTTCCACAAGAAGTTGAAAACCTTAAGATACATCTTCATAACTGAAGCTGTGAACACTGTATCTAGGGGCACCCTAGCATCATACTCCAACGAGAAGACATCCCAACCACGATCACCATCTCCATGATCCATCATCTTTACCTTTATCCGGTCCAAGATATCACGGTCATCATACTGCGCATTGGATGCTCGGATTGCAGTCTCAAGCAAGCCAGCCAATTGGAAGGAGCTAATCCTATTTGCTGGCTCTGACAACTCAGGGCCAACAACATCCATCAGATACTGGACAAAATCACCCTGCCCGAGAAGCAAGTACCGCTTGATAGCGAGGCAGTGGTCCTTAAATCGGTACCGCTTATGAATGACATCCATCAAATGCCTATCAATCCTCTTGGCTGCCTCAACCACCAATGCCTCCAAAGCATCTGTCTCCCCATAACCAAGCCCACCTCGAGATGTTGTGGTGCCAACATAAGCAGCAGCCTCGGCAGCAGCATCAGCCCAGCCACTATCATCACAGCAAACTCTAAGAAAATTGATTGACTTGCCAGTTCTAAGAATTCGTTGTGCCAGCACTGGAGAAATGAAAGTTGGAAGCATATCAGACTGAATAAGGTAGCCCTCCCGCCACAAAGATTCTGCTTTAACTGGCTGCCCAACAATGAAGAACTCTGCAAACACATCCTCCAACTCCCCTTCTAGTACCCAGCTCCGAACCATTTCAAACAATGGTGAGCAGACCCGCCGCAGCAATCGCCCCATAAACTCCTGAAACATGGGATCCCCATGCTGGGCGTGCCCATGGATCGCACCAGCCATAGCACCACCCCTCAATCCCCGGCATCCATCCACCAGAACAGCCATTAGGCGCATTCTCACTGCAGGCTCAGCAAGCCACACTGCAAGACGCCTCAGTGAAAGGTAATTACCCGACACACCTGAATCAGATCCAGGCGTCGGAATTGGATTCACTGAATACGACTCAAGAACAGCCAGCAGCTTGTAGTAATCAGAGAGCTCCTCCTGGAGCGCCGAGCAGAACGCCTGAGCAACAGTGCCCACCTCAGTGGCAGCATCTGACGGTGAGCGGCTTATGTTGTCAGAAATGAAGCCCCGCACCTTGCGGAACAGCCAGCCGAGCTCGCACAGCTTGCGGACGAGGGTGCGCGTGGATCGCGGCACGCGGACGCCGTCCGGGAGGTCGTAGGCATCGCCGGCCTTGTCGTAGCGCACGTAGCGGCCGTCGATGCCCTGGCACGCGTACAGCACGTCGCGCACGAGCGCGGCCTCCGACACCTCCGTCTCGTCGAGCACCAGCTCGGTGTACTCCCTCAGCGCGATCTCGCGGATGTTGTCCGGATCCTTGGACACCAGCACCACGCCGCCAGGCGGCGCCCCGTGCGCCCGCGAGCCCGGCCTTCCCCCGGCGCCCGCAGCCGCCCCCGAGGCGGCATTCCGCGGCGGAGCGGCGGTGGGGAGGTTGGGGAGGCACGAGGCGGCGGCGGCGGCGCGGCGGTGGGAGGAGAGCGAGTCGAGCAGGTAGAGGAGCGGCCACAGGGAGGCCGGGCGCGACCGGGCGGAGAGCTTGGAGTGGAGGTCGGCGAAGGCGAGCGCGTCGTCGGGGCGGCCGGAGGCGGCGAGGCGGCGCTTGATGGACTCCGCGAGCGCGTGCTCGTCGGGGAGGACCGCGGGGGCGAGGCGGCTGGAGAGGAGCCGGTGCGCGAACCGCAGCGCGCCGGCCGCGTCGCGCCCCCCACCCCCGCCTCCTCCTCCTCCGCCGCCGCCGCCACCACCGGATTCGGCGGCGGAGAGGAGGCGGTGGACGAGCTCCTTGACGAGATCCTGGGTTTGGTGGTCGTCCATTGGGGAAGGAGAGGAGGGTGGGAGTGCTAGGGTTCCAGAAATTGTGCGCGAGGGTTTGGGGAATTTTTGCGAGGAATCTTTTTGAAACAAGGTCTGATTGCTGTCTGACTGCTTGTGGGACCGGAGAGTTTTAGCGAGACGTGGTCCACATGGTGGCCCACTGAGGTCGCGTGCAGTGCAAAAAAGTGACAAAAAATGGGTCCACATGTTGGTCCATCTCGATCCACTGAAATAAGAGGGCTCCAATCTTTCAAAAAAAAAAAAAGAGGGCTCCGTTGATCTGATTGGGCCCATGACGAGCCCAGCCATCTCCCTCCAACTTGGTTGAGAAGTCAGGCCCACGAGCGGGTTCCGGTTTCTCTCGTCTTCTGCAACCCCACCCAGTCGCCGCCGCCGGCGGCCTGTGCGCCGCGAACCGAGCCGAGGACAACCATTCCGCCACCACCGGCCTCCGCACGAATCAACTGAGGATAACCACGCCGCCTCCGCCGGCTTCCAACCAGGTAAATCCCATCCCTTGATCTGCTAAATTGATCCCAAAGCCGTGTAGATGCCGTCACATCGGCCACAAATAACCAAAGCCATTGCCGGTCTCCCAGCTAATCTCCTCATCTGGGTTCCATCTGACTCGCTGAACAACGAGACTCCGGCGGTTGCGGGAATGCGTAGATGGCAGCGGCCACCACGCTAGTCGTTGCTGTCGCCGACGGCCCTGGCCTCCCTAAATGCTGCTTCGATTAGTTCAACCCGTTCTCTAGGTTGCTGCCTAGTTTGATGTTCTACCTCTTCTCAGATCTCTTATCTTCTTGTCTAGATCTGTTTGTGCTCATGCGGTTCCCTCCTATGCTTATTTTCCCCAATTTTCCTACTGGAGATTTGGAGTGGGTGATGGAATCAGCCTTTACTTCAGCTGTAGCTCGGCCACAATCTAGCCAGATGATAGCTAGGGCAGCTATTAAAAATCAAGACAGTTCAATTCGACACTTTAAAACTGACTGGGCATATTTTGCACATTGTGCCAAATAGCGTTGATACAATTTAATTACATAGGCCGAGTAATAATGCTCCATCTTATTTTCAGCCGGATCATCGTTGCTGCCTTCTTACCTGTCAATATGCACTCCCTTCGTTCCAAATTATAGGTCATTTCAACTTTCTTGGAGAGTCAAACCATTTTATGTGTGACCAAAATTATAGAGAGAATTACAAAGACTTATGACACCGGATGGATATACTATGAAAATATATTTAATGAAGAATCTAATGATATTTATTTGGTATCATAAATGTTAGTGTTCCAAGAAAGTTGGGATGGGAACGGAGGGAGTAGCATTTTACGGGCAGTGTGAACCAGGAAGCACTCAAATTTTCTCATGCACTGCAGCTGTTTAGTGCATTCCATAGTTCCTCAAGTTAAAGGGTTTCACACATAATGAAATCAATCGAAGCTTGATATGCCATTCTGAATAAGACTTCAGATTCAGTTTGGCAGTGGGTCATGCCTTCACTTTCTTTTGTGCCATACTATACTACACGGATACATCGGCGAGGTGACGTATCCCATATCGGATACGTATCCGTATCGGATACGTGGTGAATATGCAGTAGATATGTATCGAGAAGCAGTAGATACGTATCGAGAAGTATCCGGAATAAAAATAAATACAACAAATGTAGATACTTGGGCTGATACGTATCAGGCCAACTTTGCGATATGGCCCAGTCCAACAACACACCTGTCCCCACCCCGTCACCCCTGCTTGCCCTACCGCCCCATCCCAACCAAACCCCGATGCCTACACGCAAAGCGCCACCGCCGCCCGCCGGAGGACGCATCAGTGCCACTCCCCACCGGGGAAGTACCTCCGCCCGAGGATCCTCTCCAGCTTCGACGTGCCCACGAAGAAGATCCGCGACTCTGCTACACTCAAGGTGGAGATTCAGCAGTTGGCTGGTGACCTACGGTGAGCTTTTTTGCTTCGGCAGTTCTTGTTCGACACTTCCCTTTTCTCGAATCCTCCATTCCTCTGTCAAGTTCATTTAAGACCTACACGTTCTTATTTGATTTTTGGGTGCAAGGTTTGACATTGAGAACTCGTGATGGAGATGCTTGACTTTCCTATGCCCGTGCCTGTTTGCTGATTGGAAACGAAAGGAGCAATACAGAAATTGCAATATAATTTCAATGTTGGCTGCTAATGCTCTCAGAATTTTAATATGTATTATTACTTATTTATTAAAAAATACTAAAACGTATCCACGTATCATGTTGTTTAAGAAAATGCCGTATCCACGTATCCGTATCAGGTAGCATAGGTGCCATATAGACACGTACCTTTCTATGGTGCTTGATCAAGGCATAATATTTCTATGTTGAAATTCATACATTTTTTCTGCTACCCTGTGTCAAATTACTTTATGTTTGCAGTCTCCAATCAAACACTTTCCTATTTCTGATGCCCCAGTTTATTTTGATTGGACAACAAACAGATCACATTTTCTTTCTTTTCTATGTCAGTCACTTAACTTTGCTCATTATATGAATTAATTAGCACCGAAAGGCAATAGAGTCTCTGATGTGCTTCCTGTAGCATTTTCAGCTTTGTACATTGCTATGTGGCCTGTGCATTCTTGATGCCCACTAAAACTTATGAGCTCTTTGCCTCTTTGTGATCAGATGCATATCCACTAGCAGTAGTAATACTATTTGAACCCAATATATATAATTCTTACAATTTTTTGGATTCTTATTGTGCAGATAGGATTATGGACGCGAAAGAGAAGCCAGAGACAACCAGCAGCATGCCGCAGCGGCGGCCGGACTGCATAAAGTGCTTTGATGCTCTGTGGTTTTGCTACTCGCCATTCCACCAGATGCAGAACTACTACCGGTATGGGGAGTTTGACAACTGCTTCGGCAAGTGGGGTGACCTTGTGGACTGCCTCGCTCTCAAGACGAAGCGGGCTGCAGAGGCGGAGGAGATCCTCATCGCGCGGGAGAAGGCCAAGCCACACATCTGGACCTTCCGGACAGTCGATGAAGCGTCAGAGAACTGGTGGAGGATGTATAAGCATCTTGTGTTGATGTCACCACCACTGCCAGGTGCTGCGCAGCCTCCTCCCAGGTCTGATAAATCTTGAGAGTTGAGGTTTCTGCAAGTGTTCTGTTAGTGTCTATGTTGCATTTTGATATAAGCGGTGAGTTCTGTTGAAATCTGGTTGTAAGTTACACACCTATAAAGTGGAATCATTGAGTTAGAAAGACAAAACTATCTGATGAATTCTGAATAACTGGGACTTGGATTCTTATTGGATTCGGATCAGAACACTAAAGCTGCTTATGTAGCGGCGTTTCCATTGTGAATATGTAACACATCTATACTTTCATGATCATGTTTTGTGGTAAGGTATTGAACCAACGTAATGGAATCATGAAGGATATGTGAACCTGAGTCGTCTTCTTTGAGAGATCAGAGCAAAAAAACTGAGGTTGCAGCGTGTCAGTCTTATGGTCGCAGAGCAAATGATGTCGAATCTGTGTAAAGAAAGCTACAAAATTGAGTTATTTTTTTAAAATGAAGAGGAATGCAATATTTGCTCAGCGAAGCCTAGAGGAATGCATTACTGACGATTTTTTGATCGTTTCTCATGGTGTTTTCAGTCAAACCAAAAGCAGCTTTCTACCTCTGTAGTCTGTTCTGAAGAGGATGGAGTCGAAGTTTGCTGGTTGTTTTTAAGCAAGCCAAAGTAAAACCATTTTCTGTATCCTCTAAAGATTGCCATATCTGCTGAATTGCTGATAGACTTGGGTGTCGTTTGGTTACTATTACTTATTTTTAGCACGTGTCACATCGAATATTTAGATACTAATTAGAAGTATTAAACGTAGACTATTTACAAAACCCATTACACAAGTGGAGGTTAAACGGCGAGACGAATCTATTAAGCCTAATTAATCCATCATTAGCAAATATTTACCGTAAGCAACACCTTATCAAATCATGGACTAATTAGGCTTAATAGGTTCGTCTCGCCGTTTAGCCTCCACTTATGTAATGGGTTTTATAAATAGTCTACGTTTAATACTTCTAATTAGTATCTAAATATTCGATGTGACGGGTGCTAAAAATAAACAGGAAACCAAACCAGACCAATGAAGCTCCGTTTCTGTATGCTGAACAGCTGAAGACGGCAGAAATTCTCCTGATCTGAAGTTTTGAACAGAAGCGAGCGCCCGACCCGCTGAAACTATCGGCAATCCACTTCCCCGTCGCGGTCATGTCCGCCGGAAGCGAGAGGCCTTACGCCTTCGCGACGCCCTCGACGGTGCCGGAGGGCTTCTCCCGCGGCTCCGGCACCGGCCCCACCGCAGCCGCCACTGACAGCTCCGGGAGGAGCTCCTTCTCCGGAGCGCCGGCGAAGAGCAGGAAGCCGCCTTTCCGGCCCGCCGCGGACGACACTAAGCCCGTCCTTCGCGACCCGGTTCGTCACCTACCTGGCTCATAAAAGCTCGTCTTCGCGTCTCTCGCTCGTGCTAAGCTGCTGATCTAGGGTTTGGTCTCGGGTGTCTTCTGAGCGTTGCAGATTTCGCGGTCGGATCCGGTGGAGACCCAGGCCGTGCTGCGGCTGCCGCCCTTCCCCTGAGATCGCGCCTCCCAATCCTGATGGTACGAGACGCCAGCTACTGCTAGTGTATATCTCTGGGTCCTAAGTTCTGCTTTCCTGTGGAGTGGTTTTTAGTTCTGTAGCATTCGCAGCTGCTGTGCTATGGTCAGCTTGTAGTTTAACCTTTAACGCTAGCTAAATGAATTTTAAGCTCTGTACCATCAGTGAAAGGAATTCAATGGCCCACTGTGACAATGGGGATTTCCCCCCTATATCTTGAAGAAATACTGCATTAACTTGGGCAGCACTCATATTCTAATATTTCTAGATGCACTGCATTTGCGACTTCAGTAGATATTGTAAATTTGCCCGAGGATATACACGGATTTCCTAATTTGGTAGAAATAGAATTGCGTCCATGGCCATAATTCTTCTTAAGCAGATCAGCTGTTCTTGTTGTTGGGAGCTTTCTGTGCATTCTGTCCAGATTCTGGAGTGATGTGGATCATGAAATTAAATATCTTATGAAATTGAGCCATTGAGATTTGAGGTTTGGAAAAAAAAACTTATGGAACATTCTAATTGGTATAGCAGGTAGTGGAAATGAGAAGACGTAGAATCCATTCGCAAAAACAAAAGTTGAAACCAAACAAAAACTAGCACAGTTAGGTATGCTGGCAGGAATAACAAAGTTGGTTTGGATAGTCTATGCTCAGGTATGCTACTGGGAAGAGCAAAGTTGATTAGATATTCTATGCTCAATTTAAATTCATGAGCTGTTTCCTTGTATGATGAACAATGAAAAGCATCGCAAAGCATCCAGGTCGAAAGACTGCTTTCAAATTAAGCTCTGGAAAAGTTGATTAAGCTTGTCTGTGCTTAGTTTCTACAGTTCAGGAAAAGATCTTCCATAAATGCAAAGTTCTAATTGTTTCTTCAGAGTTTCAGTTGCTAGCTTGTATTCTATTCTTTATAATTCAACTGTGGCAACTGGCAAGGAAGTATACTCTTAGCAATAACATCAGTAATATCACAATTTCCAGTGATAGATTTTCAGAGTTTCAGTTGCTAGCTTGTATTCTATTCTTTATAATTCAACTGTGGCAATGAAGTATACTCTTAGCAATAACATCAGTAATATCACAATTTCCTGTGATAGATTTTTTTTAAAGTCTTCCCCACATATAATCTTTTACAGCGCCCTGAAATGGCCGATCCACTGAATCGTGAAGCTAACTGGTAAGTGATGCAATCGTGAAGATATTGTGTAGATGGTACAAAGAGTATCACTGGGGAGTAAGAACTAAGAATATCATATAACCACAAGCATTGATTATAGCTCTGAAATTAGTTGCCTAGAGCCTAGACCTAGTATCATAGGTTAAGGGGCTGTTTGGATCCCAGGACTAAAGTTTAGTCCTGGGATTTGGATGCCAATTAGGAGGGCTAAATATGGAATAATTGCACAGATAGCGGCTAATTGGTAGTTAGATCACGTTAGCATTGATTGATCCATGATTAGTCCATGTTTAGCCCATTATTACACCTAGGACTAAACTTCAGTCTTCTTTTAACCCATCCAAACAGGCCCTAACTTGTTCTCCACTTCTCCTTCATATAGAGTGCGAGCAGATGGAACACTATGTTTGCTGTTTCACCATTTCAATTACTGTAACCAAATATATTTTACAATTTCGTCCAATGAAAAATAGGATAACAAGTACTTTTGTTGGTAATGTTATCTGGTCTGGCTTATCAGACCTTTTATCTATTTACTTATCGCTATGTGCTACATTTTCTACTAGCAGTGCCCATCCTAATAATCAAGCTGCACTCTCGTCTCTGGTTCTTGCAATCTTGATCTGTGCCATTATAACTTTCAAGTTTTTGACCCACATCACTACTGTTTGAATTATAGAATGCAGACCATTACAATTTTGAAGTTGTCTGAGGTATGCCATTTTCTACGTCCGGGTCGCTTTTGGGCCCACCTGCAGACCACACTACTTCAGTATTGCCCCAAACACCCCTCCACGCGGGCCCCACACATCATCCCTCCCGACGCCATCCGGTCCGACGTCCCGCGCCTCGTCCAGTCCTTTCCCCTCGCGGCGCCGTCAACCACGACGGCCACCACCTGCCCCTCTTCATCGTCCAGGTGACCCAACTCACTAACGGCGTCTTCGTCGCCTTCGCCTACAACCACGCGCTCTCTGATGGCATAGCCTTCTGGGACTTCCTCAACGTCTGGGCGGGGATCGCGCGCGCACGCCTCCCCCTCCTTTCCGGCGGCAAGCCAGCAAGGAGGCCTCTTGGGACTTCCAGCCCCCGCTGCTGGAGTGTTGGTCGCCCGACTCCGTCCCCGAACCGGTGGTGATCCCGTTCCCCAACCTCATGGGGCTCATCGAGCGCCTGTCCCCACCGCCGCTGCGCGAGCGCATGCTGCACTTCTCCGGCGAGTCCCTGGCGGCGCTCAAGGAGCGGGCGCGGCAAGAGCTCCTGGCAGTCGGGGACGCGGCGAGAGCGGCGGCCGTGACCAGGTTCCAGGCCCTAAGCTCGCTGGTGTGGTGCTGCATCACCCGCGCGCGGCACCTGCCGCCGGACCAGCCCACCGTGTGCCGCGCCGCCATCAACAACCGCTCTCGCCTCCGGCCGCAGCTGCCGCCCGAGTACTTCGGCAACACTATCTACGCCATCTCCACGGAGGCGGTGCGCACCGGGGAGCTGCTGGAGCGTGGCCACGGGTGGGCGGTGGCGGCCGTGGGACGCGCTGTGGCGGCGCACACGGACGTCGACATCCGGGCGCACGTCACGGCATGGACGGCCAAGCCCGTCGTCTACACGCTGCGCTACTTCGACCCTAACGGCGTCGCTGTACCTGGGCTGGGACGACGGCGGCGGCATCGACGCCGAGCTGGTGCTCACGCCGGAGCACATGCACAGCCGCAGATCTGGATCTCAACCGCCTCTTGAGCTCGCTGAAGCCGAACGCCGCCACCAGCTTCGTAGCATCTCACCTCTCCTCCATGGCTGCCGGCGAGCACCTTCCCTCACGCCCCGCCTCTCCCCCATCCTCTCCTCCCTTCCCGTGGGTCCGCCCCGACGACGAACAAGCCAAGCAGCGCTGAGCTCGCAGGGGAGATCTTGAGAGGTGGGGTTTTGCGGCGTAGAGCGGCATGGGGCAGGGAAGAGGAAAGAATCAGAGGAAGGAGGAAGATGACGCGTGGGATCCACACGCCAGTGAGGGTGAGGGAGGAGTTGTAGGGGGTATTTAGGGCAATATGAAAATACAATGGTCTGCACGTGGGCCAACGACACTAAAGACGTAGAAAATGGCATATCTCAAACAACTTCAAAATTGTAATGGCCTACATCCTATAACTCAAACAGTAATAGTGTGGATAAAAATTTGAAAGTTATAATGGTGTCCTTCCCGTGCATGCTCAGTGACTTGTCAGTTTGTTATTGGGAACTTTGCGCTTCTCATTGCGGTTTTGCACCATTCATGTATCTGTACTTGATTGGAAAACTGATAGTTACATGGAAGTAATTAAAATTGGCGATCTCCATACATGTTTGATTGCTCCTGGCAAATCAGAGGTCAATTACTACTATGTGTATATATCAGAATTCAAAGCAAGTGGCGCTGGGAAACTAGCTGTATGTGTGATATCTGCACATCTATCACAATGCAATCACTTGGGTTTTGGGGTGCATCCCCAAGAAAACCACTTACTGGCTGAGTATATCAAGTTAGCCTAAATACATGACATATACACATCTATTACAATGTGGTACTCTTGAGTGGCTCTGTGAAGTTATCGCCTGGGTGCCAAGCTTCTCTTAATATCTGGAGTCATCTTTTTCAGTTTTACTGGCTGTAACACGTGCTAAAGAAACCACTCCTGCCTCAAATGGCTGCCTTTATTCCTCGTTTTCTTATGGAGCTGGTTGGTTCAACCCGTTTTTTTTTTACCGGTTCAATTTCATATAAGGCGTTTGAACTTTGAAGCAAACCTTGTGCAGATCACCGCCCGTTCCAGTGCTCGCTGTTTTAACAAGCGATCTTGTTCTCTAAACAATGCTTTTACGACGCATTATGCCTGAGCAACGTCTGGGCAACCTTATTAGTTCCAGTGCCATCCTCCTCAGAAATGCCAAAGCACTGGTCAGCACCCGAACAAAAGTCGATGCCGCCGTCTGCGTCGACGACGCCATGGCACCTATCTCTGAAGCAGGGGCATCGACGGCGGCAGTGAACCAAGGGAGCCGGAGCGCCGCGGCGGCCGTCAGCCGCTCCTTGGGGTTAATCGTGAGGAGCCCCTTCAAGACGTCGAACGCATCCTGCGACAGCGTCTCGCCGGGAAACAGCTCGCGCAGCCGGCCCTGGTGACTGGACCGCGGCTGCCGCGCTAGCCGGCGCAGCAGCTTTCCTTCAACGAACGGCGGCGCGAACGTCTGCAGCGCGTCCACGCCCGGCGCGCCAAGCACGTCGAACATCCTGTCGAGCTGGTGAATGTAGTCGTCGTCGTCGTCCACCTTGAACAGCACCTCGCCGGAGAGCATCTCCGCCATGACGCAACCGAGCGACCACAGGTCGACGCGCTCGTCGTAGTCCGTCCTGCGCGTCAGCACCTCGGGCGCCATGTACCACGACGTGCCCACCCGCGCGTACGGCGGACCGGCCTTCGCGGTGGACATGGCCAGCCCGTAGTCGCAGATCTTCACGACGCCGCCGCCGCCGCCGCCGCCGTCCTCGCTGACGAGGACGTTCCCGGGCTTGATGTCGCGGTGGACGATGCGGTGCGCGTGCATCGCCTCGGCGCCGGCCAGGAGCTGGGCCATGACCCGGCGCGCCTCGGCCTCCGGGAATGGGCCGCCGTGGACGCGCAGGTGGTCCTTGAGGGCGCGCCGCAGGCTTGGCCCGACGTACTCCATGACGAGGGAGTACCTCTTGGTGCGCGGGTCGCGCGCGACGGCGTGGAGGCCAGCGAGGTGGGGGTGGCCGCCGCAGGCCGCCAGGAAGCAGGCCTCCCGGAGCAGCTCGCTGACGGCGGGTGCCTTCTTGCCGTCCCGCCGCCGGAATGTCTTGATGGCGACGGTCTGGCCTGTCCTGCGGTGGCGCGCCTTGACGACGGCGCCGAAGCTGCCGCTGCCGATCTCCCCTATCTGCTTGTAGCTGCGGGTGCTGTCCACGCACAGCTTCTTCCTTCTCTTGTTCCTGCGGGTTCTCCCAGCGGCGGCGCGGTCGTCGAACATGGCGCAGATGGCCGCGACTCGGCGGCCGCTCATGGGTGCTCCCCCAGCGGCATACTCCTCGATCTTCGCGCAGATGGCGGCGACCCGTGCGGCGTCCATGATCATTCCCGACGAGGTGACCTCGTCATCCGTCATGCACCCGACGGGTGCAACTGATCGCTTGGCGACCATGGCGAATTGCAGCCGAGACACGAGTACACCGTTCAAATCACGTAAATAGATCGAGGCGGTGCCGAGTAGTGTTCGGATTCAGAAAAGGCGTAATAATGTGGTTTAATAAACTTACCAAATCACAGAGATTAGTACAAGTTATTACAGCAGACATCAAACCAAACACGAACTTCTATCTAAATCCGACCAGGACCTGATCATCAGCCTAAAACACCAAGTCAAACACGGTCAAACTACGCTCATCGCCGGCCGGAGTCCGACTTGGTGAGGCTCCTCAGCCTTCCCAATATCCTGACCTTGCCCTCCCACCCCAACCCCTTCCTCCCTTTCTTCGTCGGCGACCCGTCAGAGAGCTCCGCCGCCGAGTCCTCCCACTGGAGATCATCAGCCGCGTTCCTCCTCGCCTTCAGCTCGGCCGCGAGCTCCGTCACCGCCATCTCCGGCTCGTCTCTGTTCCTCAGAAGCACTTCTCCGACCTCGGCCGGCGTCATCTCCGCGCCGCTCCTGATGGAGCCCTCCGCCGCATCGAGCATCTCGTGGTCGCCGACGCCGACGTAGCGCTGCACCAGCTCGCGCATGGCGTGCGCGCCGCACGCGTCGAGGCGGACGTGGACGTCCATCCTCCCCGGGCGAAGCAGGGCGGGGTCGATGCCGTCCACGTGGTTCGTCGTGAACACGATGATGCGCTCCTCGCCGCAGCACGACCACAGGCCGTCGGTGAAGTTGAGGAGCCCGGATAGCGTCACCTTCCCACGGTGGTTGCCGCCGGCGTCGTCGTCCGAGTCGGATGAGTCGTCGCCGTCGTCATAGGCGGCGGCGTGGAGCTTGCGCCTTTTGTGCATCCTCTCGGAGGCCAGGCCGCGGTCGCCGGTGAGGTGGAGGGAGCAGTCGATGTCCTCGATGACAATGAGCGAGCGGTTGGTGGTCTGGATGAGGAGCGCGCGGAGGTCTGCATTTGTGGCGACGCGGGTGAGCTCCAGGTCGAACACGTCGTACCGGAGGTGGTTCGCCATGGCGGCGATGAGCGAGGACTTGCCAGAGCCCGGCGGGCCGTGCAGGAGGTACCCGCGCTTCCACGGCCTCCCCGTCCGGCGGTAGAACTCCCTTCCCTCGGCAAACGCCGTGAGGTCTGCCAGGAGGCGCGCCTTGAGGCCCGGGTCGAGCGCGAGCGTGTCGAAGGTGGCCGGGTGGCAGAAGGGCACCGACGCCCACGCCGCGGCGACGCGCGGGGACGCGGCGTTGGTGTGCAGCCGCCGCGCCCGCGACGAGCGCTCCAGGTGGTCCGCCGCGGCGGCGAGGTGTGCGAGGTACGCCGGGAGCACCGCCGCGGCGTGCCGCTTGGGGAGGCGCAGCGAGAAGGACCGGCGCTCCTCGAGCGAGTCCTGGAGCGTGTCGGCGTGGTGCGTCCACACGGCGCGGTGGCCGTTGAAGGTGTCCGCGACCGAGTGGTTCGGCGAGAGCGACACGGACGGCGGCGCGGCTGCGGCCGTGGCCGACGCGCCGGAAGCCGCGACGGCGGAGCGCGGGAGCGAGAGCGTGAGGCGGGGCGGAGGAGGGGAGGAGAGGAGGAGGGAGCGGTGGAGGTAGAGCTGGACGTGGCGGTAGAGCGCGTTGGGCTCGACGGCGGCGGAGCCGAGGAACTCGGGGACGTCGAAGTAGGAGTAGGGCGTGAGCGAGTCCTGGAGCGACTGCCACAGCGAGTGGAGCAGGGAGAGGAGCTGCGTGGGGAGGACGTTCTGCAGGATGGTGAGAAGGCCCAGCAGCGACCACATCTGCGACAGGAACTCCATGGACGTGGTCGCGATGGAGCTAGCTCTGAGCTCAGCTTCTTGCAACCCTTGCTCTTGCTCTACTTAGGTTTGGTATGGCTCAGTGTAGGTTGGGGCATTGGCCATGGCATCTTGTTATATGTAGGGAAAGTTCTATGGAAAGAGAGGGGAAGAAGAAAAGGTGCATATTACACTGTTACAGGCTCCACTAGCATGTGTATACTTGCATCGCATGCATGCTTGAAAAGGTGGATAAGAATACTATTTGACGATCACGGCAGTGTGAATCATCCATAAAGACCATAACCCCTGTCTCTAAGTTTGAGCTGGCATAATAACAACGACTTACACTAGACAAAGGAAACACCAATGCCTGTTGGATTAGCAGATTGCTCCATGATTTTCAGGATTGTACTAAACCTGGGGATCATATATCTTGTCCCTGTATGTATCGAGTCCAGAGACGAATTCTGTGACAGGAATCCCGACTCCAAACAGGAATTATGTTGCTCCGCTACAGATGAGGAAAAGGGACTGAAAAAGAGCTGAAAGGGGGAGGGAGGGAGTAAGGTGCCGCCTCTCTTTTGCACACGTTCTTTCGCCATCTTTAACAGGGAGGGTGCAGGGCGCCTCGGCAGCTGGGAAAGGACACGGTGGCGCACTGGCGACGATGCCGGCCGGCCGGCCAGACGTGCTGGTGCTGCCAGAAAAGCGGAGCCATGCGCACGGAGAAGGGCGGAGCTGCCGCATAGAACGTTCTCTCCAGCATTGCTGAGTGCTCGATCTGGCGCCTGACTGACTACGACTGAGCTGTGCATTTGAAAGCGACAGTCGAAACGCACTGCGCGCACAGTTTGATTCGAACGCACTGGCTACTGACATTCCTGCAGATTTCAAACACAGAGATAACGAACTGCAGAACGGGTCTGCTCAGGTTTCACTACTCACTATTCACTACACTTGAGAGTAGCAGCAATGCAGCATACTGCGGATGATACAGCTCGCAGCAACTTTCTTCTATACAGTCTACACGTGGATGTCACATGGGAATCAAACTCGCACGAAGCATAGGATTCTCAAGGTCCAAACAAAAGCCCAATTTGCATCGATATCACCCTCCTCCGTCTTTTTGTTGCCAAAGCATGGTAGATTAGTTTTACCAAAGGCTGGGATCAAAGGCCCTAATTGTCCTTTTGTAGCTGACACTGACGACGGAGCGCTCTCGCTGGAGGCGCCTTTTGTCGGGAGGGAATATATATATCTGCCAAAACGAGAACTCATCATTGCGAGACGGGCCTTTCCGTCGCGTGCAACTGCGTGCAACCGTCGTCTCTCTCTTTCGCAACATGGGCCGAAAATCGCTAGAGCGAGCGACTCGGGCTCGGTTGACATCATCATATGCGTGTGAAAGAACAGGGGCTTTGTCTGTTAATTATTATGCTCTCTTTGCAATCATCCGGTATGTTATCTTTATTATCTGCCTTTCACCTCCAAAGTTTGGCAATGTTTATGCTAGAAATCTGAATATGAACTAAAGGTTAACTATGCTGGATTACTTGTATGTCAGCGATCTGAAATTCAACTGAAAGTATCTGAATTCAGAGACTCTGGCTGTTAGGGATAGTACTAGATAGGAAGCTCTAACAGCAATGCTAGAATACAAGGCCTAGGATGCTTCCCTGCTTTTGTATGCTATCTTTTTCCCTGATAAAAACATTTGGCACTTTCCTTCGAAGGAATTTTCCTTGAACTTGGCATCTGCCTACAGTATTCTCCTTACACATGGCGGGGAATCTGATTTTGAGTCCCGAAAAACTGTACTTTTTTTCTGAGCGTGCAAACTTTAACCTTTACTTAGGGGGCTTTTGCCTTGCGTCTTTCGTGGAAACTTTTCTTTTCCTTTATTTCAATTACCTTTGGCCTAAGATAGATTATTAAACTAGCCTGGCCTTTTTATGTAGAGTTTTCCTTCAGTTAAAATAGTGGGTCCTGACTACCACAGTTAAAATTGGGTCTAAAATTGCTCTGCATGGGCAATTTCGACTCATTACACTAATCAGTTTGTCGCTGCCCCTGCACGGCTACACGGAGACGCAGACGCCGAAGGCCGAAGATGCAACGATATTAAACTATTATTAGGCCGGCCCAGTTAGTTATGGTTATGCCATACCTCTCGTGTGCTGGCCTTCTTTCTTCTTTGTAGCAGGCCTCACTTGGGTAAATACAATAGCCCCATCCAAGGAAAAAGGCCCATATAACATCCATCCAGTCACAAATATATACGCTCTGAGCAAGAAGATTCGGTCAAAAATTTAAAATTTGTATATACGTTGATATAGTTTTTAAATTTTTGTTTTGAGATAAAAGTTCGTACGGATCAAACTATCTTGAAAAATACTTTCATAATCTAACACATTTGTTATATATTATTCCTTCTATTTAAAATTACAAGGTTTTTTTTACTTCTAAGTCGTTTTGGTACACATATAGTAAAAATTATGTATATATCAAAGTTAAAATAATTTATAATTTGTAATGCAGGTAGTAATTGATATACTAATTGTTAGCCAAAATCTTGTCACAGTGGAATAAAATACATCTAGTAAAAACGGAGGGGTGTAACTATGTTCATGTAGAAAATAACAATCAAAGTTACATCTAAAAAACCATAAAAAGATAACAACATCAAGTATTTACTTATTTATTTACTTAAGCAACATCAAGTATTCATATATCCTGTTTGCGAGTACCAGTGTTGAGTCAAGGATTCGAACTTTAATGAGCAAGTTTCATCGCAAGAAAAAACTTATCAGTTGTATGCTTAGTTCGCTTAAAAGGACTTACTTCGTAGCAGACAGGCGCCCATACGTATCCCTACACATGCTAGTGGAGGCATAGAAGACCTTAGGGCTGGTCCAATGCAAACCGTCATTGCATTGGGTTGGAGTGTTGGACGACGTTTCAAGCTTGAGCGAGAGTGTGCCATGCAAGCAAAGCGTGGGCAGCCTCTTGGTTCGTCCATGCTTTATTTCTTTCGGGACTAACGTAACTCCTCTCTCCGTGATCATTCACATAATTTCTCGGACTACCGGTATCCACCACAAACTACACTGACAGTCGGCAAGACATCATTTTTTTTCTCCCTCACGACAGCACTGTGTGGCGCAACATATTGGGTTGAGCATTGCGCCTAGCCTCATTTCAGGCAAACTGAGACAGCTCGATGGAGCTAGGTTTAGCAGAGCGGATCGGATGGAAAAAAATTCAGTGCGTCCTCCCCGCACGCGGATCCCGTGGGCACCAGCCTCCTACTGATGACGCGTGTCCAGTAGGATGTCCGCTCGGCTCCGTTCCCAGCGCGTGGCTCGCACGTCTTCGGCTCGCAGCGGACGAGTCCACGACGACGTAGCGCTGGGCTCGCAAGTTGGTTTCAGTTTTGCACCGCCCGGCTCATCACCACGTAGTCAGCGCCGTAATCATAGGATAGCTTCGTGAGTTGGTTCCATCCACAGAGAAAGATCGTAGAAACAGGTCACGCCGCCGCCGCCGCCGCCGCCGACGATACACGTACTGCGGCCGGCTGTGCGAGTTGCCGCCGGTTGCCTGATGTCTTGTAGCCATGCAAGCCAAAGGGACTCCACCTTCGGAGATCATTCAGATGGTGAGGAGAATTTTTCCCCATCAAATCCTCTCGTAGACACCATGGAAACGACGAACTCTGCCCTAATCAATGGTGCTGTTGATGCAAGACAGGGGAAGCCATGTACCCTTATAACATTGTAGATCTATTTGTGCTAGCTAGATTTGTGGGCGGGAACATCTCAAACAACTGTTTTTACATACGTAGGGGAACATCACTGCTGTCATCGAGTCCGCGTCTACATCAGTTTCTGAGTTACCAGAATCTATGGCACAACAATCAGATACGGTATGAGATGTCAGTTTGACTACTATAAGCATTAAAAAATCATACTATCTATTCCTAGTAATTAAACAGCTTTAAATTTTCTCTCATCGTACAACAGGTATTAGATAAAAATGGACAGCCTTTGATTGCTCCTGAAGTTGGAATGGCTTTCGATTCAGAGGATAAAGCTTACGAGATGTATAATAACTATGCTGGTAAGGTCGGATTCAGTATTAGAAAGAGCCATACGAAGCGCCGAGTTGATAAAACTATATGCCAGAAGTATATAGTTTGCAGTAACGAAGGACACTGTGCTGATGCGTCGTCACAGAAGGATGTTACAAGGACGGGTTGTGATGCCCGTGTTCAGTTTAGTGTCAGCAGAGAGGGGATTTGGAAAGTGCAAAAGGTTGTACTTGATCACAATCATTATCTTGCTAGTCCTAATAAAAAGCACAAGCTGAAGTCCCAGCGTCGTGTTACAGATGCAGACAGGCAGCTGATTGGTCAGATAAGAGAAGCCGGGATGAAGCCAGCCCAGGTGTATGAGTTCATGAAAGAATTTTATGGAGGATCTGACAAAGTTCCATTTGCAAAGATGGATAGCAACAATGAGATCGGTCGCGAGCGGAAGAAGTACTTAGAGTGCAATGATGCGCAGTCATTGTTGGATTACTTGAAGAATAAGCAGAGAGATGATCCTGGATTTTTTTATGCTGCTCAAATAGACGAGGAAGATGGTCGGATAGCTAATTTCTTCTGGGCAGATGGTCAGTCTATTATGGACTATGCATGCTTTGGTGACGCCGTATCATTTGACACCACCTTTCAGACTAATAAGTTTGAAATGCCTTTTGCTCCACTCCTGGGAACGAACCATCACAAGCAAACAATAATTTTTGGGGCAGCATTGATATTTAATGAGAGTATTGAATCATTTGTTTGGCTCTTTGAGACCTTCCTAACAGCTATGTCTGGCAAACATCCCAAAACAATTTTCACTGATCAAGACGCGGCCATGGCAGGAGCAATTGCCTATGTATTCAGAAATACAAGTCATCGTCTTTGTTTGTGGCACATATGTCTTAATGCAGCTAAACATCTAGGACCCTTAATTAAAAAATTTTCTGAGACATTTTTACCTGAATTTAAGAGATACGTGTATGAAGAGAGATCAGAGCCGATGTTCATTCAGATGTGGCAGAAATTGTTGAGTAAGTATAAACTAGAGAACAACCAATGGATGGCAAACCTATATGCTTTGAGGAAAAAGTGGGCTACTATATACCGTGACTCTTTTACAGCTGATATGAATTCAACTCAAAGAAGTGAAGGTATGAATAACGTGTTCAAGAAAAGATTTCGTAGAAAACTTGGACTTACTGAACTTCTTGTAGAATGCGAGAAGGTTTCAGCTAGCCTTTGTGAAAATGAGTTAGAAGCAGATTTTAACTCACGCCGAAAGAACCCAGTTCTTACAGTCCAGATTTACCTCTATTGAAATCTGCGGCTGAATCATATACAAAGAGGATGTATTTGGAGTTTGAGGAAGAATTTAAAGAACATTTTTCATTTTCTTGTAAATTGTTGCAAGTTGATGAGTCAATCCTCACATATATGGTTACACATATGCATGCTAATCATGGAGCAACGACTGTTTTCAACAGTGCGAATATGTCCGTTACATGTTCTTGCAGAAAGTATGAATCCATAGGTATGTGCACACATTTTGAATTATAATATAGTTTCTAATTTGAACCAATGGAAACTTATGTTTTTATTATGTAGGTATACTGTGCAAGCATGCCTTCAAAGTTTTCAGTGTGAATGATGTTTTTAAATTGCCGCCGCAATATATAATGGGAAGATGGACCAAATATGCAAAAAGAGGATTTTATATCGAGAAACCAAAAACCGAGGAAGAAAGTTTGAAAGCACGTGCTGCACGTATGTCACGAAAGGCTACATCCATTACATTGAAATGTTCAGTGTCAAAAGAACTTCTTGAGAATTTGGAGAAAGGCCTAGATAAGTTGGACTTAGAAGCAGATATTGCTATGAGCAAGTTGCAAGAAAAATTCGATGACGTTGTTGTAGTTTCTACTGAATGCGCTACATACACATTAAAAGGTACAATATCATTTAGAGTTCCACATGTCATAAAGGGCCCAAAGAATAAGCGACTCCAAAGTGCAGTTGAAAAGAATACAACAAAGAAGAAAAAGAAAAGTACTAAGAAGAAAGGTATTCACCCTACCTTGCTGATTTTGTTCCCAGGAAAGGTCCAACTTGTATATTAATTATTTTTGTTCACAGGAGATGGTCCAATTAATGCCGCAGAGAATACATATGAAACTGTTGATCCAAACCAATTGATCGTAAATGACTTAGACTCATTATTCTAGTTTTATATTTTTTTACTAACAACAAATTGTAACAAACAATTTGTTATACATGACACAGGACCTTCATGGTGGCGGTAGCATTGGCGGTTATACTAGTACAATGCAATTTGCAAATGATTCAGCCATGGCTGCGCCACTCATCCATGGAGGAGATACTAATGCTACAGTGCCAAACTTCACAGACTGTGTGTATGGGCAATCTTCTACCATGTCTGCTCCTTTCATGCAAGGCGGATATACAGACCTTTTACATGGTGTTCATCAAGATGCCGCAATGTCCTTATCCGCTAGGAAGTTAAATTTTGATGAGAAGATGTAACTGTGTTGATAGACAACACGCCACTTTGCAGTATTTATTTGTTTCAAGTATGACACATTTGAGATGGATTTTGCTAGTTACATATGATATTTCCTATTTCAGCTGGTTATCAATTTGAAATTAATACATATCCTATTCACTACAGTCATAGAAACATTCACAAAATACTGTGATCATTTTCGGCAAAAATAACCTCGTATATACAAGTTTAAGAAAGGCCAAAATGTCATATGTACCTCCAAAAGGTTTGGCACCATCTGAAAAAATCATGGAGAATAATCCTGATCCTGAAGACTTGGTCGGAGAAGCAACACGTGAAAGCCAGGAGCAGAATATTTTATTTATTGTATTACGAGCCGGGCAGTGGAAAACTGAAACCAACTTGCCAGCCGAGCGCTACGTCGTCGTGGACTCGTCCGCTGTGAGCCGAAGACGTGCGAGCCACGCGCTGGGAACGGAGCCGAGCGGATATCCTGCTGGACACGCGTCATCAGTAGGAGGCTGGTGCCCACGGGATCCGCGTGCGGGGAGGATGCACTGAATTTTTTTCCGATCGGATGGAGGTGCGCCGGTGCCCATGGATCGGATGATGGAGGAGACACTGTTGTAGACGACGGTGGAGGGTAGGGCATGGGAGAAAGGCTGGCTCATTGGGGAACTACAGAACAGATACTGTGCGTGGATTGTATTGGTCGAAGGAAGAAGAAAAATGGTGCGTGGCCCATCCAGACGCAGACCAGACGTGCAACATCCTCACACACCGAAGATTAGCATCGTCCATTCTTTTTCCGAAAACGCTGTCTCGTGTTCTATTTCAAGCTCATTTAAATACTTTGATGCTGATAATTTACCTAAATTAGCACGGAAATGCAGATACAGTCCCATTTATTTTGATATAGAGTTATCTAGACACAAGGCGAGATACACAGCGCTATAGCTACTGATACGGCGACGCCGAGACTAGGAGCGTAGGAGGTGTTGCTAGTGACGCATTTTTTTGATAAGGGACAGTGACGTATTGAATCAATCAATCGGCATCACTGCGATTTGCGTGTACGACTTGTATGATAGAATACGACCCTCAGCATTCGATTTCGATAGGTTTTGCGATGCCGATCCGATCACGTGTGCGAATTCACCTTTCCCGGCCTCGAGGCCGTCCTCGAGGTCATCTCCGAGGTTGAACCGGCCGTCACTGTCCCCGCCGCCGCTGTCTTCCTTCACCACAGGCACGTACAGCGGCTCCTCAAGGTACCGCCTGGCCATCTGGAGGTAGAGCACGACGACGAACACCACGGCGCCGCTCAGGTACCTGCTGAACTGCAGGTTGACGAGCGACTTGGCCTGGTGGAGCGCCTCTCCGGTGCGGCACCGCACGACCTCTCGGCCTCCCTCGTCGTTGAGGAAGCAGCCCTTGGGGACGAGCGCCGGCGTCCACAGCATGACGCCCGTGACGATGAACCAGAGGCCCTGGAACGCGAGGCTCGCCGACCGGACCAGGCTCACCGTGAAGCTCCGCGGCTTAGTTGAAAAATGCTATTATGAAAAACTTTTCTGAACTTTTTCGTTCTCGGAGAAGATGAGAAACTTATGTGGAAGAGTTGTTACAAAAAACTTATGTAAAAATTCGCAAAGAAAAAGAGAAAACTTATGTAAAAATAGAAAGCTATATAGCAAGAAAAATCGACCATTGCTTCTCTAATAGCAATTTGTGTCTCGGTTCGAATAATATAGCTAAAATGTCTCCAACATGTTTTTTCCGTGGTTCTCAAGTTTGTTTGAGTTCACATGGTTTTCTTAGACTTTTGCCGTGTCGTTCTCCATTATTTATGTTGTTTGATGCTGACATTGTTTTTCCACGGTGTGCATGTCGTTATTAACTAAGGTCCTGTTTGGATACTGAGGTCTAAACTTTAGCCCCTGTCACATCGGACGTTTGGATACTAATTAAGAGTATTAAATATAAACTAATTACAAAACTAATTGCACAGATGGAGGCTAATTTGCGAGACAAATCTATTAAGTTTAATTAGGTCATGATTTGACAATGTGGTTCTACAGTAACCATTTGCTAATGATGGATTAATTAGGCTTAATAGATTCATCTCGTGAATTAGCCCAGGGCTTATGCAATTAGTTTTATAATTAGCTTATGTTTAGTCCTTCTAATTTGCATCCGAACATTCGATGTGATAAGGGTTAAAGTTCAGCCTGAGGATCCAAACACGGCCTAAGGATGTGAAATTAAATTTGGCCACTTGTCACGCAGAATGGAGGGAGTATTAAGGAAGAGATTCCTCTGGCAAGCGCATCCTTTATTACGGGTTAAGGTGCGGGTAGTAAAAGAAAGAAGAACTCTTGTAATTTGAAATGGATAGAGTAATTAATACTCCTTCTCATTCTAATACTTAATTGCATAGTGCATTCTTCGTGGTATGAGAGAGTCTAAACAAGGAGGAATGGACCGAGAATCTTAGATCGAAAGGGCTCACGCACCGAGAAGGATCTCCTGGAGTGTAGAGACACAGCTCCAGCTCCGCCATTCCAATCATGTTGAGGTGTTGAGGTCTTTCCCGCTATCGATGGCACTCGGTCCCGTAGGGGCGCACCCACAAAAATACCGTAAGCCTGACTTCGAAACATCCAGCACCACGGATCCGAATCACCAAGAAGGGAGAGCCGGTTGACAACCCCACACCTTTTCTATCTTTCCCTTCTCGTCATAACTACATAACTTAATTGTATTGTTTTCTACATGGACAAAAGTTGTTTTAGACTTTTTTTAATGAAACATGAGGGGTAAGCCTTGTATTAAAAGAAAATAGTTATGTACAAAGGTGGAAAAAAAAGAAAAATTACAACAGAGATTCAAGCCATATAACTATTGATGGTTGGTATTTTGTTTCTGATCTGAGGATGACCTGGAGAATTCATGCTGGAAGGCTTCCTTGCACCTTTGCACTGTTGGCATCTGATTATAAAAAATGAGTCCATTTCTCGTTGTCCATATGCTCCAGGGCATGATGATTATCACCTCCATGAAGAAAGGCTGTGCCAGCTGGTTTTTGAAGGATTCAAGCACGTCATAGCCGGATATTGCATCATCAATTTGTAGGTTCGGTATGTTCCAGCATTACTTTGAGAAGGGTAGCGAAGGAAGAGGTGTTGGACTGATTCTTCAATGTTATTCTGATTAAGGACACATGAATAGCGGTGCAATGCAAATGTTTTTCTTCTCAGAAGTTCTCTTGTGTTTAGTCTGTCTTTGAGTAAGAGCCAGAAAAACAGTTTATGTTTCAGACATTTATAAACAAAAGTCTCTCGATAGGGTCCTCATGGAGACTCGAAGGCAGTCCCGAGCTCTACCTTTAAATGAGATCCGGGTCAATTTCTTTCCACCAAAATTTCTACGAATCATAGATCCAGGTCTGGTGCACACTCGCTTGTGATACCGATGGCGACCGTGTGCATTATCAGAGGAGTTCAGAGGATGGCGGATCATGGGGAGGTGGAGGTCTGGAGGAGGCGACGGGAAAGTTGAAACTCTTAAGAGGTGTAGCACAAATGGGTGAAGATCGAGAAGTAGAATTCACGATCGAAGGATGGTGGTGATTGCCTGATTGGCATGTTGTCGGGAAAGCTCTATTGAAGAATTCAGTGTCCGCTGAAAGGATCCAACAAACCCTGGACATGATTTGGTGAACGGAGAAGGGAATGATATGCAATGCGGTAATTTTTTATATACTTCCGCTTGGTATTAAAAGTTATTGAGAAGGAAATCAGTAAGATCCGAGCTTGTAAGCTTGTGGAAGGGTTCAGATACAAGAATGAATGGTGAAAAATCATGTGAATAAATTACTAAAAATCTCTAACCCATCACACTGGAAACCTTGGATCCATTATGAACTGAGCAAACTACGGAAGCAGACTGGCTTGCATTTTGGAGTAAGCTGCTCAACTAATCTATCTTGATCTGCAATAACCAATAAGAACATACTTGGCCCATGTAATCACCCCCAATCAAACCGTAATGCCCAATCAAACTGTAATGCCCAGTATAGATGGCCAAACGGGCAGCCTAGCCCGGCTTGGCATGAGCATGATTTGGCCCGATACGGTTAGGCCCGGCACGTTTAGGGCGGCACAATAATCATGTCGGGCCAAGCCGGCTCACATGCCAAAGGAGCGGCCCAGGCACAGCCCGCTGCCTTTTTAGGCGGGCCATGTTGGCACACTAGCCCGGCGGGCCTTAACAGGCTCGCCGTGCTCGTGCTAGCTCGCAGCATGGCATCAACCTCTCCGTCCCTCCTTTTCCCTCTCTTTCTCTCTTCTGTTCATGGCAGGCTCGCCGCCCATGGCGCCCAAGCTCTCTGCTCGCCCAGCCGCCCTCGCCTTGCCGCGTCGCCGGCCCACCCCTTCGTGCCTCGTGCACCGCACCACTGCCGCCCGTGCCCCTGACCCGGACGTCGTCCACCACCACTGCCCGCATCCCTGATCCGCGCTATCATCGCCGCCTGCATGCGCCGCTGCTCCGTGCTGCCTCTTGCGCACCACCACCGCTCACCTGCGCCTCGTGTGCCGCCTGCCGCCACCGCTCGCATGCGCCGCGCGCACCCCTTGCCCCTAGTCCCGGCAGGCACCGCCGGCAACGCACGAGGGGCCGGGGGTAGGAGGAGGCGGTGGAGGGCGCGGCACGCGAGAGGCCGGCCGGGTGGGCCACCGGGGGCAGGGGGAGGCGTAGAGGGGCGAGGGCGAGGGCGAGCTCGCAACTCGCGAGGGAGCGGGGGAGGCGGCGGTTGGCGGAATGAGCAGGTAGGGTTTGGGGGTGGACCGCAGCTGGCTTTTATATGGCCACGGAGGTGGGCCTAAACAGGTTGGGCCGCCCGTTGAATCCTGACGGGCCAAATGAGCCAGGCCGTGCCGAGCCAGCACGCAGGCTGAGGCAGCAGCCCAGGCCCGACCCATGGTGTGGGCCAAGCCAGCACGGGCATGACGGCCGCCGTGCTGGGCCGTGCCTGGACCGGGCTAAAAATCGTGCCGTGGGTCGGCCCACGGGCTACGGACCATATGGCCAACTATAATGCATACATCAGTGGTGTCATGGAAAAGAAAGTTACGAAGTGCTTCTGGAGGTAGAAGAAGGTGTTTACTGGGTGTTTATTTGGTCCAATTTTAAGCCCCCCTAACATTTTGTTCTGCGTCATGTCCCCTGGTAATGCCCAATTACAACCTCAGTCATTAAACTAAAAACAAATCACCCTACTGTTAAACCCTACTAACAAATCCGTACACGAATCAAGAAAGTTCATGTTAATGGTCCCACAAACCTCGAGTACTTTACCCCAAAAGACAAAATAAGCAATATTTAATTGGGCAGCTAGGTGCCAGAAATTTGAACCGTATGTCTGGATGCGCTCTCATGAAATGATTTTGAAGCGGATGAATGTCGTAGTAAGAGAAGCAGGCTGGCAAGGCAAAGAGGGTTTGTAGTTTCCTTTGTCCGAACTCCGAAGCTGGCAAATGGTAGCATTGCGAGATGAGGAGAAATACTTTTTGCTCGCGATGTCCATTCTTGGAAGAAGCAAAATCAGCACGAGCACAGCTCACAGCCAAGGAATACGGAACAGTTGATTCTCGTTGCATTGGGAATCGGACATGGCAATACCGCCAACTCACACTTACAGTTACAGAAAGAGAAGACGCACAACCATCCAGAACATCGCGTGCGGCCGCTACAATCCGCAGGTGTTTGTTTACAACGATCGATCCGGCACTAACCGGAATCCACCGAATCATGGATCACCCACCGTAATCACCTGCTCGCGAGCGGGAACCACTTCTCCCGGAAGTTGGACTGGTAGGAGACCATGACGAGGAGCAGGAGGAGGAGGAGGCCGACGCCCCAGGGCGAGCCACCGGCGCGATGGATGGAGTCCCGCTCGGGCATGGGCACCGCCAGCAGGTCGCCCACGCCCCGCGCCGCGCCGCCCTCGCCCGGCGCGACGCTCGACAGCAGGCGCACCGCCAGCAGCAGCGCGAACGGCGACGCCATGAGCAGGATCCGCGCCTGGTTGGCGAACGACTCCGCCGCCGACTCGTAGCTCGTGTACCACGAGAAGCCCAGGAAGAGGAGCAGCACCAGCAGGAAGAAGCACAGGTGCAGCGGCACTTCCAGCGCCGCCACCGAGGACGACGACGAGCCGCCGCCACTGTACGAGTTCCCCATCGGATCGGTGTGAGGCTTCAGGAATTCGGCTAGGCGCTTGGTGGATGGGATGGATTTTCCAGTGGTTTTTGGATCGAAGCTTTTGGTGGGAGGAATGCAATGGAGGGTGGGCTCGATCGGATCAGCTCATTTATAGACGGCCTGCCCGGCAACGCCGCGATACGCCACCAGCCAATGCGCGCGCGCCACGAGTGACCGACCGCACATGGCCAGCTCGAGCTCCAGCCACTCTCCTTCCGACACGTACGCGCCGCACGCGACACGGCCGGCGAGCAGCGGCACGCCCACCCCGGCGCGCGCACGTGGGGCCGGCTCCGCGGGAAGAGGAGGAGGAGACGGGCGCCGGGCGGGCGGGGGGTGGCGGCTTTGCTTAGCGCGAGCACGTCGCGTGCCCCTCGATATTAAGCAAAGCGCGTTCGCCCGATGGGGCCCTTCCGTCAGCGGGAGGGTGGCGTGGAGCAGGTTGCCGCCGTTGCCGCGCTGGCCGGTGCGTGCAGTGCAGCGGGGTGTCTTGGTCAGGCGGCCGGATCTGTACTTTTCTTTGGGCTTGTGTTCCCTGCAGCTCAAGCATGGTCTGCAGCCCAAGCGTGGTTTGGGGATAAAAGAAAGGGGGGTGTGGTTAACTGGAGACGACGAGGCAAGAATGTCTCTTAGCGTTTGGTTTGGAGTGTATCAGCGCGGTATCGCAGAAGATGCGAGCGATCTAGGACATGAGACCAGTGTTACTGCACGGGTGGTCACGTGACGTGCATGCCATCCGATTGGTTTCTCTGGTTCTGGAGTAGATCTGGTCGAGTCAGCGTCCCTTTTCCACAAGGTAAAGGTGATGATGTGGTGGCTTGGGGGGCAAAAAAATAACAGAGAGAGTAGAGTAGGAAAACATAGATTCGATTTGAATCTCTAATATACGAAATCCGGTCAGGGTCTCGGACCATTCTCGAATTCCTATTGAGCCACGTCACAAGCGAATCATGTCCGTTCACTGTCGTGCTTGGTTCAATCAGGCCATCCGCCCGCTGGTCCAGAGTCCAGACTCTTCCTGAGATCGCTGCAGACTTTAGAGCCTCGAGCGCTTGGGCCGAATTCGCTACATGGAGCAAGCAGCGCTCGCGCCGGCGCCGCTTCCCTCTTCCTCGATTCCGTCTCGACTCTTGCGGATGGCCGAATGCCAACACGCTAGCGCGCCGCCTGCCTCCCAGGCGTCCCCGCTCCCTCTGTCACCACCGCCGCCACTCCCTCCACCATACCAATCTCCTTTCCCAACGTAGCCGTCGTCCGTCAGCAGCTCGCAGAGCTGCAGATCCACGCGACAGCGACGCTAAAGAAGAGGTCCGGCGCGTCGAACGCCGACGAAGCGCTCCGCCTGATACGTCATACTACAGGTAATCAACGGCGATGCCGCCGCAGGGTGCTCCTCTGGAGAGCGGCGAGTCCCACAAAGGCCAGGAGCAAAGACTGCAAGAGCACTCTCTGAACAGGCAAGCAAGTCTAGCTATTTCGCTGATCTCCTCGGTCTGCCTCAGATTCAAACGGGAAGCAAAGGCCAAGCCTCCATCTCATCATCCTCTGAATCAAGAAGAGCAAGCAACACAACAAAAAGGATCCCCGGCCTCGTACTCGCTTACGCTCATGATTGGTCCGTGGTGCTGTAATAATTATCAATTTGGCGAGGTAATTTAACTGAACATGCATCATACCATGTGGATAAGTACTGATTGATGATGTAAAGTGTCTGACAAAACCTTTTATCTTTCACTGTGAACATCAGGCACATCAAAATATATCTCCGCCTTCTTGAGCCTAGAGGTTGCGCCTCAAACTAGGAGGCTAATTAAGTATCCAGACGATAATACATGTCAACTATAGTATCTCCAGTCAGGTTGGGCGCGGCAACGCCGCGCCAGAGTTTCTAGTAGGAAATGAAATTCGGCGCAAATAGATAGGAGAAAAAAGAGTGGGCCCACGTAGTTTGGTTGGTACAGTTCTTGTATCATGGGCTGATTTGGATTTTGCATGGGCCACATTAGATTTTGGTGGTGCTCACGTTTCACGTGGGCCTAGGTGTACCGGCCCATGGGTCCTACCTAGCCCCATAAGCTAGCCAACTTCATTCCTCGTTCCTTTTTTGTTTTTCTTTTACCAACGTAAATCATACTCTGAACATTACGCCATCATTTCACAATTCACATCAAATCCCGGCTATTTCTGTGACTGTATCCTCTGAACATTTTCACTGGATACAAACGTCAAGGTCCACGTGAATCAACAGCTGCTGGTTAATGTTTTTTCGCTGTAGTCCTCTGCGAGCGGTTGCAACTGCAATCAGGCCTTGTGTTCTTGGGAAACTGAACAGGGCATGCATGCAGATGCAGGAGTATGCTGTATGCATTGCCAGTGCGCCTGTACTGCTTACATGGGATGGAATGAAGATCACAATGCACAGGTGCAGAATCCTGAGCGAGCGAGCGCTTAGGCTGTTCGCACCAGTACCGCTACCCGCTGCAACACGGTACTGGATGGCTGCCGCTACGGTAGTGGTCAGTCGGTGGACCGCTACTCCTGGAGGAAGCGCTTGCCGCCCGCTATCCGCTTCCCGAGGTTCCGCGCGGAGAGGAGAGAGTTGGGAAGAGAGAGGAAGGGAAGGAAGGGGAATAAAATATGGAGTAGTTAGTATAGAGTATGGGATAAATATAACACGAGTTAGGAAGAAATGAGTATAGAGTAGAGAATCTCGATGACTAGGATAGAATATTCTTTTTAGAGTATGGAAATAGAGGTTGACGAGTGCCGATAGCCTTAGGCACGCAGCGCTCACGCATAACCGATGGGCATCCGCAAGTGACAGAACTGCCCGTGTTAATGCTGCTTCAGATTTTTCAGATGCAGTACTGCCTATTACGATTTCCGTATGAAACATAAAAGAGATTCTCGTGTTTTCCTTGATAATAAATGAAAGATCCAACGAGTAATTCTGAAAGTTCAGACTTCAGATGTCACTATTGCAACCTTTGGAGAGAACAGTAAGATTAATCCGAAACTGCGGCGAATCATTTTGCTAGACCAAAATATTTTTAGAGAAAACTTGTATCGTATCAGGGTGTTTCTCCCTTATTCTACGCCCTCTATCTCCTTTGTCGTCCTTCATTCCGGCGAGCGCGGCCCTACTCACCTCCATTTTCAGCAAGACTGAGATTCTCCAGCAAACTCTCTGACAGTTTAGTGTTTAAGATTTCAGGAGTTAGAGTTGGACATTAAGGGTTGATGATTTGGGGATTTAGAGTGGGCGCCGGAGGGAGAAAAAGGTTGGCCTGATGGTAGAGGCTGTTGGCTGGTTGTGGTTCCAGTGGGATTGTCGTGGGTAGGGTTAAAGTGGTTAGCTTTTTTTTTTAATGAAACAGGACTAGTTTCCCCCTACTGGTTTCCCCCTACTGGTAGAGAGAGAGAATGTTTGGCAGTTTTGACAAATGAAACTTGAAGTACATAGAGACATGATTAAAGAAGAAGGAAGATAATTTGAGGAACATAAAAAGCATCAGTCAGTACCAGTAGGTGACTCTTAAGAAGAAAGAGAAAAGATGCTTTAAGCGGAAAAATTAAAAGGGGACAGAAAGGATGGCACCAGTCATTTTCACGCTCGATCTCTCCCAAGTTTTTTCTTCCATCATTTGTCTCCCATTTCTCATAAAGAAATCGAAAGGCACGAATTAGACAAAGTCGAACAAATGAATCTCTCAACTGAGCGCCGTTACCTAAATAAACAAATTCCAAGAGCTAAAGAAGAGTTTTTTTTTCTCCATCTCAAGTTCTCAACGAACCCGCTAAATGATCACACCCATTCTTCCCTCTCTAGCTATAGAATTACAAGGTGAGATCCAGACTCACATTCTCTCTGTTCCCAGCAGCATCTCCCCGGCGGCGTTCATGCTGCGACGAGGTGGACGAGGAGGACGAGGAAGACAGGGACAATCGCGAGCCGCCCTGTCCTGCCGCTACGTTCCCTCTTCTTGCTCCTGCGACCATTGCCTCCTCCTCACGTCCGGGCAAGGACAGCGGCGCCGGCCGCTCTTGGCGTGCCAGCGGCGCAGCCACGGTGACGGCCGGGACCCGCCAGAGCGCGGCAGCCGGCACCGGGCTGCCGTTGATCGGCTGCGACAGGGAGCCGGCCCCGGCGTAGTACCTCGGAACCACGGGCGGAGCAGCCTGCGGGAGGTGGCTGGACCACGAGGGGTAGTGCGGCGGCGGCCCCGGCGGGGGCTCGTAGCGCGCCATGCCAAAGCGGTGGTGGTAGCTGGTGAAGGCCGGGTACGCGTGGGGGTGGCCGGGGTAGTGGGCGTGGTGGTGCATGGCCATGGCGCTCTGGTACTGCGCCCGCTTCGCGTGCTGCCGCTCCCGCTTGTGCGCGTTCTGGTGCCCACCCAGGGCCTGCGACGTCGGGAAGTTCCGGCAGCAGTAGTGGCACTCGAACTTGCGCCCTCCGCCGCCACCGCCGCCGTCACCCGCGCCCGCGCCCGATCCCGCCGCCTGGCTCGCCGCGGTGGCGGTGGCCGCGGCGGCATCGCTGGTCGCGGTGGAGGGCGTGGCGGCGTCGGGCGGGACGTCGAAGCCGAACAGCCGGATCGGCGAGGGGCTGGAAGAGGACGCCGCCGGCTGCGGCGGCTTGGGGCGGACGAAGGGGAGCTGCGAGAACGACTCGATGGCCGTGTCCGGGGGGCTGCCGCCGACGTGCTGCGCGTCCTGCTCGCTCATTGCCTTGCCGTCCCAAGAGCGCGAGCAGATGCGCGCTTAGGGTAAGGGAGATGTGTAGGGATGCAAGGGGGGAGGGAGACCTACAGCTAGCCTACGGAGGCAGGAGCTCTTTTCTCTCCTGCCCCCTGCTGCTGTTGCGTTTATGGTGGTATGTTGGCATGGAGCAAGCTGCTGTTCTGATGTATTGGGCGTGTTCCCTGCTAAAAAGGGTTAAATTCGGTGGGTAGCAACGGGACCAGGGTAAGGGTACACAGGGGAAGTGTTAAATGCTGTGCTTGCTCAGATTTGTTGACTCCTACATCATCTGCTGGCTCCTTGGCAGTTGATGCAAATAATGAATTCAGGATTTTGTTTACGTTGATTTTTCTTTGTTTTCTTGTATTTTAGACCGTGTTTGTTTCTCTTGAAGCATAACATTTCTCTCAGGTACCTAGAAGTAACATCGGTTCCTTACAACCATTGTAAGAAAACTCTTATCTCAAACCCTAATGAGGTGGCTCATCTTCTTGCTAGGGCGAGTGAGTGTGTTGCTTTCTCGATCTTCAGGCATTGTATTCTTGGTTGTATCAAAATGTTGTAATCTCTGAACGTTTATATTAAATGAATGAGCCAGCTTGATTAAAAAATACTAATGATAACACTTGCTCCCCGAGATGCTCATGGTCCACATCCCATGGGTGGGGAACGTACATCTTTTAACAACTTTATATAGCAAGAAAATACTTTCTCCACCCATCAATATTTGTTTTTTTTCCACTCTTCTTTCATCAAGTGGCAAGAAGTATGGTCATTTTACACTAAGATATATACTCGTTCAATATCCATGTCGCTAATAATGATCGACACCATTTAACAACAAAGCTTTGACAAATTTGACATTTTAGAGAAAGGTAAAAACTATTTTGAAATTACTTTTTCATGATGAATCTAGTAATATATATCTTATATTGCTAATATATAGTTTTATTTTTTATGTATAGAGGGCTAAAGTAAAAAAAATCGTGTAGCAGTAATTGTAAAACGACATTATTTTGAACCGGCGGCGGGAGTAACAGGGAGAAAATACCACAAGTCTGACTTTATACCTGAATGGACTTCATCAGTTGAAAGCCCACTTTGAGCCCCTGCTCGTGTTACGTTTTAAAGGCACAAGAGTCTATACTAAACCTAAACAACTACTCCCCATTGTCTTATTTAGAACACTGTTCCAAGCAATTAGCAGGTGTTTAATGTCGTACTGTTGCATCATACATAAGGTTTTAAATCTCCGGCTATAGTTGTCGCCAGCCAGTTATAGCTGTTTGAGGCTGATCAAACTATTTGTATTTATGTACAACTAACAGTTGTAACCCGCTATAGTCTCATTTAGCTCCGCTATAGCTGTTTTAGAGGTCATCCGTTAAATACCTTTAGTTGGAGATTTAAAACCTTGATCATACAACGGGATGAAGATGAAGGCACGTACGTCTAGCTAATAATATATTGAAGTACCCCACGAGAGGGTTGGAACGGATGGAAAGTGAAGGAAAAGCACGCTTTCCCATTTAAATGGAGACATGCTTTAAATTCCTTTCGCCTGGTCGGTTTTTTTCTTTTCATTTTCTTTTTAATAGGTGTGGCCCAAGAAGCTAGACCTAGCTGCAGACAATCTCTCGAAAATCTAGTTGAAGCAGAAGCTCTAAAGTTTACGCATAGGCCCCTGACATATTGTTTATTTTGTTAGGAATAAAGCTGGGGTACTAGCTACTAGTACTACGGTGCCGCCCGTGTGCGATTCCAAAAGAGGCATGGTTCGCACGTAGTAGGATCATTCGATCGATCGATCCACTCATCCCGCGGCCGGGGGCAGGTACGCCGTACGTACGTGGCTGTTCGCGTTTGCCGGCGGGCGGGCAGGCGTGTGGAGGAAGGGGGGATGGCGACGTGCGCCCTCTCCTCCGAAGCGCTTGTGCACGCCACCGTCAGGTGTCCGGTGGTCGCGTCGCCGTCCGCGAGGCCCGACTCGCAAGCGCCCTCGCCCTCGCCCAGGATACCCCCGATCCCCAGCGACGCGGACGGCACGGCATCGCCGGGTCGCTCAGCGCCACCTCGCTGTCGGTAACTCCGAACCAGCTGCCGCCGGCAGATAGATGCCGCAACTAGCAACTTACCGAGCGAGAGATGTCGTCGTCGACGTGGACTCACGCAGGCTGCTGCTCGGTTTGATGAACTGGTGTCGGGACGGTTTCGAGCTGTTTTCATGGTTCGGTCACCGGTGAGCGTTGGTCCGTGAAATGCCAACGTCGTCAGCTTTCTTCGTGGCCGTTCGCCGGAACAGAGAGAATCTATCAACTGGGGGCTGCAAATGCCGGCCGGCGAAGTGGATGGGAACAATCGATCGACCGCCGGGTGGTCAAATTATGCGAGCCGCGAAAAAACTGGCTCCCCGCAGCAGCCCTTACCATCTTTTTCTTTGATTTGAATGATGAGAGCAACTCGTGTCCGGAGTTTGGATCCGCGCCTTGACAGACAACGATGCGGGCGCCATCGGTGCGCACATCTCAACGTTCTTCGTACACGCCGTGTCTTTCATTTAGCCAAGTGAACAACTGGCTGGCTGCTGCAACATTCAATCACGAACGCTACGAAGTGAACAGGAGGCGACACGTGACGTCGAAAGGTTGCTGGCATTGACGATCAGTTGGTAACTTTTATAGGCAGATGCTGGCGTTGCTTGTGGCAGGAAAACATATACTAAACAAACTAAAAGCTGCCCTTAGAATCCTTCCTCTGCAAAAGCGCCTGTGCTTGTACAAACTAGAGTTGTTTGTTGAGAACACACCCAGCAAACAATCCAGCTCCTGTAGACATTCTCGCGTTGCCACATTCCGCTATGATTGAACGTCGCGTACTTCCGCGGTTGTTTAAGCACCGTGCCGACATGGAACTGACCTCAAGCGCTGCAAATCGCACCTCGGGGTGTCTGGATCGTTTGGCTAAAGTTTAGTCCGAGTCACATCGGATGTTTGATGCTAATTAGAAGTATTAAACATAAGCTAATGATAAAAATAATTGTATAAATGAGGGCTAATTCGCGAGACAAATCTATTAAGTCTAATTAATTTAAGATTAGCACATGTTTATCGTAGCATCACATGCGCTAATCATGAACTAATTAAATTTAATGAATTCGTCTGGCCAATTAGCTCTGGTTTATGCAATTGTTTTTGTCATTTCCCTAGCGACCGAAGGATGCACAAGCAAGCATCGTATCCCTGTCACGATCCATCGACCAAGCATGGCTCCTGGTTTTGTCAGGCTTAGTTTACTACATCTGGATCCGTCCCATGAACCCATCAATCATGCACGCACGCGCGCACGCCGCCGTTCCATGTTTCGCACTGTTCACCGGCTCTGCTCACCGCCGCGTTCCCCCCATCCGGGCCAGGGGCCGGGTCCTGGCCCTAGCTACCAAGCAAGCAAACTGCCATGGCGTACGGCGGCGACGGCGAGCGAGGCCGGTCACGCTTGGGACGTGCATCAGTGTGCTGTTGCCGTCCGAGGAGGTAGCCAGCCAGCCAGTGGATCGGATCAGGTGTCAGGGGGGCACGCCGCACGCCGCGCGCGGCAGTACAGAATTAACTGAGGTGGGTGAATCCGTTTAAGGATTCACATGAGCGTCGCTGCCGCCATAACTGTCCGTTCTCCTTTGCAGATGGATGGATGGATGGATGCCATGGTCCCGTCCGGCCGGGCAGCCAGACCTGTGGCCGTCAGCGACACCGGCGTGGCGCATTCAACCAACGCCCCTCCTCAAGTACGACCCCTGGTCTGGACGAGGAACTGTGCTAGGATTGGCACGAATGTTTCAGGGATCGGCCCAGTGGCTGCCTGCGGAGCTGCAGAGGCAGAATTGGAAGCGCATGCGGCATGTGCCCTCTGCGGCTCTGCCTCAATCTGTTCACCCCGATCTTCATCTAAGTCTAACTATTTATACCCTTTTTCTTTCCATGAACTGTAGACCAGATTTCTGCTGTAATTCGTTAGCATCAGGAAAGTCGATGCGCACCGGAAAAGTTTAAATACTGACCCTGACAGACAGGTACGTCGTGGTCGACAGACGACAGGCACAACTGTAAGGCCCTATCGTTTACCCGCAGACGGCTACGCGACCTGGCACTGGGGCAACCGGCGCACCTCACCATTTGCAGCGAGCGAGGCCAGGTGATGAGATTTGAGATCGAGAGAGCCCCCCTTGCCTTTAAAGCGATGGCTCCCCAGCACCTGTCCACAAGCTTGCTTGCTGCTCGATCTGCTTCGCCCGCCCGCCCCAGCAGCCCCACGGCGCATGCGGGTCGTGGACGGCGACGCCCCAGGGCGCCCTGTCTGCTTGGCTGCTCCCTGCGCCCTGCTACCGTGCTTTGCTTCCCGGCGCGCATCAGGCATCACGACGGCAACGGTCCCCGGACGTCCGCAGCGACGAAGAAAAGTCTCAAGCCTTCTTGCTTGCTTTGCTTGCATCTGAAAGCGCCCAGTCCGATGTAGTAGAAAACTATGAACGGACACAGGCTGTGCGCAGTTCAATTTGATTATCTTGCCATGGTTGTAGTACAGTGCAAAACGCATCACCGTTCGATTCCGGCCAGACCCTGGAGATAAATGTTCGTGGATGCGGTTCGCTAATAGGTGTGGCGCTGTCTCCGGGCTTCGATCGATTGCCATGGCTCTCGCTCACGCCATTCATTCGCGTTGGTGGCTGTCACGCCCCCAAAAACACACAAGCTTTTCGATCGGTCTGGCTCCTCCCCGTCCCTCTCGGACGACGGCCAAGCCCAACCACACCATTCAACTCAACGGCGCGGGGCGAGTGCGCAGACCCATCGCTCGCGGACCCATCGATCGGCCTGTCGCGGCCACTGGCTCGTGCGATCGCGATCGGATATTACCGCGACGGCGATCGGCCGAACAGATGGATGGGCGGCACGGCCCCGTCCACCACCGGATTGGTTGGCCAGTGCAGAAGCACGTCGCCGTCATCCCCGGTCCTTGCCGGCCGGTCCGGCCGAGGGAGGAATTGAAGCTATCGAGGCTGGTTGGCCGCTTGCGCGTCGGTCCGGCCGTCCGGGCGCTCTCCACGTATGCGCGTGTCTCCTCGGCCCCAAACTGGGACGCGGGACAGAGGGGGGTCGAAGGTGTGGCGCGGGAAGTCGACAAGTAGCCGCTCTGTCTGTTCATGTGAGGCATGCATGGCTCGCGGTACTGTAGCTTGACAAGGGGCGTGTCTGCGTGCAAGCTCTAGCTTCGTGCCTAGCTGTATGGCAGCTTGGTCTTGCTGACTGATGGCGAAGCCAAGCGAAGGTTCACGGGGCCTTGTCGAGTAATAGGCGACGTTGGAGTGCACAACGACCTCGTCAGTGGTACTACTGCTGTACCGCATGCGTCCTCGCCTGTTGCCACTCGATCCAGTTGCACGTCCCTTAAAATCTCTCTCTACCGATTCAGTGAGGGCAGTATACTGTGTGTCGTCCTCATGCATCTTTAGTTATTTCTAGGCACTGACTCCTCGCGTTACTCTGTTTTGAGGCAGCAGATGAGTCAGGGAGCAGAGGACCACGTCAACAGTGGGCTGCATGCGTAGCCGGTTGCATCATCTTGAAAGGTCAACTTGAATGCATGCATGCTTTGCTTGCGCATGGTTGCTATGGCTCTGAAGTCTGAACGCTGAACACCGGGAGGAGGCGAAGACGTTCAGAAATCACAAGTGATCAGCGCCCTGGCCCTGCGGCTGCATGCGTGTCCCTGACCACAATTACGCCCGCAAGCCTGCGTGCTGAGCCGGCATGATGCATTGCCGGCAGAAAGCAGCCAGAGAAACCTTGGCTTGGCGTACTAGCTAGCCCAGACTGAGATCAGAGTCAGGGATCGCCGGATCGGAGCCGATGGCCTGCGCACTGCCAATCTGCCATTGCAACTTGCAAGGAGAGAGAATCGTACTCGTACGTGGGGGAGGGGACGGCACGGCTTTCTCGGGTTTCCGCCGGGACCATCCGCAGCGCACAGTCGCTCACCATCGCCGTTCACGTACGCCGTCAGTGGGCGCTGCGGCGAGGGGCGTGAAGGCGCGTTGGGCTGCGTGTGCGTCATCGCGCCAGGACGAGAGCGTGTGGCAGATGCACGCATCATGCCCACCCCGTCCCTCGGGCTGGCTCGGCCGGTATGGTAGCCCTCTTCCGTGCCATGCATGGGGACGCAGGTCGTGGCTACGCACGTAGGCGGTAGGCCTCGACAGGCCGGGCGCGTGGCGCTGGCTACGTGTCGCGCGCGCGCGGGCATGGCGCGGTGTGGCGCTGGCGCAGGGCAACGCAGGCACCGCGCCGGCGCGCCGCACGGGGTTGCCATCGGTCCGGCTCGCCTGGCTGTCTGTCGCTGTTTGCGGATCAGACAGAGCCGTCTATCGTTGACCTTCCTTTTCTTGCTCCGGCGGTCAAGGAGGATGATGGATTGGAGTGGACAGTGGAGCTAGCCGAGCGCCGCCCGCCGAACCGGATCGACCTGACGGAACAACGGCCCAGTTTGACTATCGCGCTTGGCCCATTTAATCGACGTAGCTCAAGGAGAGAGATATCCTCCACTTTGGGCCCATGTAATATGGGCCTTCCCCTTTCTAGGGCGGATACGGGCCAGGCCAGCTACTGGAGAAGTGTCATGTTCACATAGAAAAATTGATCATGTTTTTTCTTTGGAATTCCTCTTTCTTTTATGACGACGAAACTACAGTGATCTTGTTCACATAGAATTGCTGCGTGACAACCGACCGTAACCAGCAGTGTTCCACCCGTAGCAATATTGTACATTTACCCCTCCGCTTTTGTGCGGTGCCCCCAGATACCAGACTGCAGCCGCAATGTGTTGCAAACTTGCAGTTGCTTGTGCGGTGCCCCCAGATACCAGACTGCAGCCACAATGTGGGTGAAGACATAGACATGGATATTTCACTTGTGACCGTATGAGCTATCCGAGCCATTCATTTTTGAATCAATGGTGAGATGGATTATGGGTAGATAAGAAGTACGTGGGTAGGTAGTGAATCAACGATTGAATGGAGAAAAATCAACAGCTAAGATAAGCATACACGTACCCGTGGTTTTGCATTTTCCGTGAAGACATGCTGTCCTTGCGTTCCTGCTGCTGTTTGACAAATCCAAACTGGCAGCTGGATTGATCTCAGTGAAGGCCGGATAAGATGGAGACAGCTGACAAGTCTCGTCTGGGATCGTGTTTTCCGGCCGGTCGTTTTCTTCTGTATGTACAGTGCCAGTCTATCAACAAGTAAATCAGCGCCACGTGCCCAACTGTCAAGCGTCTCTAGATCGTCAACAGCTCTAGAACAACGGCAGCATCCGGGGCTGGTATGACTCGTCGAACTAGCTCGAGGCTCACGTGCGACGATCAGCAGGATGAAGCGAAGGAACATGTGGTCAGCCGGTCTGATCAGTCACGCGTCGCTGCCCCTTCCGAAACGGTACGAGCTGGACGCGAATGTTTCAGTCAAGTTCCTCCGAATTGCCCAGAGACAACAAGTACTTCGCTTTGTGCATAACGGATCCCGGAAGACCTCCTTTTCGTGGTTCTCGTTGTTCACTTGATCAGTTCATCAGGTTACTCCCGTCAGGCGAATTGGCGAAAGAAGCTTCGGCAACTTTGATTTGCTGAATTTGTTTATGCGCTCAAGTGGTTCTTACCAAAACTCACCGAGGAAAGGTTTGATTCTTACGGAAGAAGACGTCTAGATGCGCCTTGATGACTTGACGACGCACGCTTACTTTCGTGTAACTTGGAACTGGGGTTCGGTAAAGCAGTTGCGGCGTCGTATAATTCTGAGGCGTAAATTATTGGTGCGCTACGCTACCTCGTCACGGTCGTCTCTTTTTTACAAGACCGCAATCACGCAAACAAATTGCAAGCGCTAGTAGTAAAATTGAAATGGAATCTGCACACGTTCAGCTCCAACGCCCAATCCGCTCAGGGCTCAGGCAGTAGTGGTCGCCGCCGTTTCCTTCTTCCCGGTGAGCCAGTCGCGTCGGTCTCCCGCGGTAATCTCGTTCGGACACGAAACCGCGGACGACGACTACCGCCGTTGCCGCGAAATTAACTCGACTTTTCGAACCCGTCCCTCGCTCTCCTTTGTCTTTTCATCAGATAGAGTGCATGCATGTGTAAAGGCGGGCGGGCGGCCGCCGGCCGGCCGGTCGTCGTCTGGGCAGAGACGAGCGACGACGAAAAGCCGAGAAGGCCGGGAGGAAAAGCCGAGAAAGGAGCCGCGGCGCCCTCCGTCTTTTCGAGCGCCCGCACACAGGATCCGCGTGCCCGGTGCTGAGAAGAGATTAAGCAGCTCACGGCCTGAAAACGATGCTGGTTGCTAGTGCGTTCTCACCTACTTCGATTCGATCCCCTGGCCTCCTCTAGAGAAAGAGAATCAGCTTCCGTTTCGCTGTTTATTTTACGGGACAGCCGGTCACTTTGCACTGCTTTTGGGGCTCAACGGTTTGGCACCTGAAAGCTCAGACAGGCCCGGGCACGAGGCCTCAGATCAGCAGCCTCTGGTAGCCGCCGTGCGCGGGCGGGATACCATCATCGCTGAGGTGGAGGCTGCGTGATCCGCGAGTTTGGTTTCGAATCCGCCTGGTGATTAGTCAAAACAAGCGACCTGAACCTGAGCTTAGCTGGGCGATGTGGACCTTCAAGACGATCCCATGGTGGCATTCGCTAGCGGAGTTGACTTCCCGAGCTGCGTTTTCCGATTCGATTCGTGTCTGGTCGCGGCCGAGGATTCGTTACCCTTGCAGGCAAGGAACTTGTAGCAAGTGCGCCAGTGCTTGGTCAGCTCCGGGTGAAGGTCATACGACACGTCCGGATAGGCCGGGCTCCCGCAGGTCTGCCTTCTAGAACGCCGGTTGTACCAGTACCGGCCCGCCATTAATTGCGCCAAATCCATGGATCTCCGTCAGCGCCCTCGTTCCCAGCACGAAACCGATCGCGGCATACGTGTCCGCGCAGCGGCCTTTTCCGCCGGCCGTGGGCGCGACGAGAATTCCCGGCCCGGCGGCGCGACGGAACGACCGGGTTCTCTGTGAAAGTATACAGAGGGTAATAACGTGGGAGGAATGTCGCTCACTGCCCAGGACTCATGGTGTTTAAAGAACTCACGGTGTTTAAAGATATATTCAGATATTTTATGAGTTCAAGCACTTTGAAGTCATTAAATGATAATGAATTTGAAGAATGTTGCACTAAATTTGCAGAAACTTTTTCTTTTGATGGTTCATCTGATGTTGAGGTATATGATATTATTTCTGAATTAAAGATTATGAAATTCACTTTGCTAGATGGCGTAAGGTCTGCTATGGAGATTTTTGAGCATATCAGAGATGTGGATTGTTACCCTAATGTCTCCATTGCTTACCGTCTCTTATTTACTGTCCTGTGGCTGTCGCATCGGCTAAAAGAAGCTTTTCAAAGTTGAAGTTATTAAGGAACTATTTGAGGTCAATAATGGCTTAGGAGAGGTTAAATGGTTTGGCAACATTATGCATCGAGAAGAAATTGTTGGATGAGATTGACATCAACCTGACTTTGCATCGAGTAATGTTAGAAGAAACTTTTAAGGTAATATGTTTAAATAATTTGATATGAATATTGCTTTTAGATATATTTAAGTATTTATTGGTATCATTTCATATATATTTGTATAATGTTTATATTAAAGGGTCCCAAGTTTTACTTTCGCCCTGGGTCTCCCAAATCTCAGGACCGGCCCTGCTCATTGCCCTGGGCAGCGATGAGTTCGTGTTATATGGGCGTCAAAGATCTTGACGCATGGAATACAATAGATTGTTACAGACCTTGGAGTATACGACAAGTACAAGCTAACAAACTACAAGTCGTATCTCTCAGCAACATATATTCTCCAAATACATTTACAACTCTATCTCTAACACCTTCCCTCAATCTAACCTATCTAAGTTTAGATTGCTCTTGAAGTTTTCTAACTGTCGAACATAAAGGGGTTTAGTAAACTCGTCAGCAACTTGATCTCCGGAGGGAACATAATCGATTTCCAATAGTTTCTCAAGAACTTGTTCTCTGACAAAGTGATAATCAACCTCTATGTGTTTTGTTCTTGCATGAAACACAGGGTTTGTAGATAAATACTTTACTCCTATGTTGTCACACCATAGCTTAGCAGCTCTTGAACTTGGGACTCCCAATTCCTGCAATAATGTTTGTATCCACATAATCTCAGCTGTTGCATTAGCAATAGATTTATATTCTGACTCTGTGCTAGATCTTGACACTGTGGTTGCTTCCTAGCACTCCAGGAGACTAAATTTGTCCCCCAAAATATAGAAAATCCTCCCGTAGATTTTCTATCATCAACACAGCCTGCCCAGTCTACATTTGAAAAACCACTAACCAGTGTAGAGGCTGACTTAGTAATCCTAAGGCCAAGCCACACAGAATCATATCTCAAGATTCTTTTTACTGCTACCCAATGAATGAACAGTGGTAGGTGCATGCAAGAACTGACAGACTTTATTAACTGAGAATGCAATATCTGGTCTAGTCAGAGTCAAATACTGTAAAGCTCCAACAATACTTTTATATTGTGTAGCATCTCTAGAACCAAGTAAAGAACCTTCTTCTATGGTCAATTTCTCACTAGTTGACATGGAAGTATTAACAGGTTTACAATATGCCATACCAACTCTTTTTAATAAATTTGAAGCATACTTCTCCTAAGTTAAGAGTATACCATCACGTACCTTCGCAACTTCAATTCCTAAGAAATAATGTAGAACACCCAAATCTTTAAGTGCAAAGTCTTGATTTAAGTCCCTAAGCAATGCTAAAACAACCTTGGATGATGAACTCACTACAATTATGTCATTCACATAGATAAGTAGAAAAATAATAACATCTCCTTTGCTATAAAAGAATAATGAAGTATCTGCTTTGGATGACTTAAAACCAAGATCACATAATTTTGTACTTAGCCTTGAATACCATGCTCTTGGCACCTATTTGAGACCATATAAAGTTTTTGTCAAGCTTGCACACATAATCTAGAAGGGATGAGTCCTCATAACCAGGCGACTGTCTCATTTAGACATTTTCTTCTAGAAAACCATGAAGAAAGGTATTGAGTACATCTAGTTGACGTAAGCACCACCCTCGATAGACAGCAATAGATAGAACAGTCCTAATAGTAGCAGCCTTTACAATTGGACTAAACGTGTCTTCATAATCTATGCCGTAATGTTGCTTAAAACCTTTTGCAACTAGGTAAACCTTATGTCTATCCAAACTTCCATCTGCTTTTCTCTTGATTTTGTAGACCCCTTTGCTATCAATAATATTTGTTCCTTTTTGAGGTGGTACTAGGTGCCAAGTTTTCTTTTTCATCAACGCCATGTATTCAAGATCTATTGCATCTTTCCAATTTTTACTATTCAAGGCTTTATCTAAACTTTGTAGTTCTTCTGTAGATGTGAATAAACCATATTTAATAGTGCCATCAGTATATATCTTGGGTTTTCTGATCCCACTTTGCGAACGTGTCTTTGGTTTGTTTGCAGCAGGAGGAGCTTGACGCACATGTTCTGTTGGCGCCACATCGAGAGCATCAGCCCCAGATGCCACATCTTCTGCAGTAGCGTAAGGCAGCGCAACAGATCCCATAGGCAATGTCGTAGAAGCACCCCCTGAATCCCACGCTTGAGCTCGCGGAATGGGGCAGCATGCATCGCTGCCTGGTTCGCCAGGCGTGTGCGCGGGAGCTGTATGCCGCACAGACACTGGAGGGGATCCGCTGCCACCTGCAGCGTGCAATATCGGGGAGGGTTCTCCTTGGATTTCAGCGCCAGAAACCTCTCCATGTTCAGCATGAGAAGCTGGATTGCTGCGTGTACCTCCAGCTGGCAGTATCTATTCTTGATTTTCAACAATAGCTTCACTAGAGATAGTAGTTAAATTAGGACTATTAGTCATACTGGAATCCAAAGTTTGATCCCCCCAATGCTAGCTGGTCTAGAATTTATCAAGCTAGACGGGAGAAGGGAAATTTCTGCTTGTAATTGGGCTCCTGCATTGGGGTTAAGGTGGGAGAATGGAAAGACCGTTTCATCATAAACCACATCACATGGGATATACACACGTTCGGATGAAATTTCGAGACACTTAAATCCCTTATGTAGACTGCTATACCCAAGAAAAGCACACTGCTTATTGAAGCTTGTGTGAATTATATGGTCGTAGGTTGGGATAGCAAACACAACTAAAAATCCGCAGAGAGGAGTAATCAGGTTTTTGATGAAAAAGAAGTTCAAAGGGAGTGGAATTCTGAATGACTTTACTAGGAACTTAATCAGATATGTGGCTGCAAGAAAGGCTTCATCCCAATATTTTAGGGGCATAGAGGCATGAGCAAGCAAAGCTAGGCCAACTTCAACTGTATGACGATGCTTACGCTCGGTTGCACCATTTTGTTGATGAGCATGAGGACAAGAAACTAAATGAGCTATCCCCACTTTATTAAAAAAGGAATTGAGTTTTTCCCTAGTCGGTATGAACAGATACGATCTTACGATTAAGTTGTCGTTCAGCAAAGCTTTGGAACTCATGAAATTTTTGAAAAACATTAGACTTAAAATGAAAAAGATAGATCCACGCGAATTTGCTATAATCATCAATAAAGCTAACATAATATTTCTTTCTCCCAACTGAGTCTGGTGCTGGACCCCAGACATCTGAAAACACAAGTTGCGGAGGATACTTTGATATACTGGAAGACTTAGGATATGGCAACTGATGACTCTTTGCTTTCTGACAAGCATCACAAATAGACTCACTTTTAGACTCGACTAAACAAGGGAGATTATTGTTACTAATGACTTGCTCAACAATAGATGAAGATGGATGGCCTAGATGACTATGCCACCTTGCAAACGTGGGCTTGGTGGCTCCAAAAGCTTGTTTAGATGGAGGCGAAGAAGGAAGTGGATACAATCCCTTGTGACACCTCCCTCTAAGTAGAGTATTTTTCGTGTCCTGATCCTTGATTAAAAAGAAATTTGGGTGAATTTCAAGGAAGGCAGACTTATCAGAAAGTAGACGATGTACGGACACAAGATTTTTTGAAGCTTCAGGAGCATAAAGAACATTATTAAGATGCAGATCACGACTAGGGGTTTTAACAATGGAATGAACAATATGACTATGTCCATAGCTGCTCCGCTGACTGTATGAATCTGATCTCCTCCATTGTAATTGTCACGAACTGTGAGTTTGTCTAGATCACCTGTCACGTGGTCTGTAACTCCCTTGTCAACATACCAGTTGGAATCTACTCCATAAGATCCTGTTGCAGTAGCTACAAGTTTTTGATCAGGAACAAAATTTTCATCAAACCTATGCCAACAGTCAACCACCATGTGTCCCCTCTTGAAACACATTTGGCAGACATGCCTCTTGTCGTTGTTGTTGCTGTTGCTACAACTTCCTGCATTGTTGTTGTAGTGCTGGTTTGAACCAACAAGGCCACGTCCACGCCCTTGACTAGGAGGACTGGGAGGTTCACGCCCAGGGGCACGCTCGCGGCTACCACCTCGGCCACGGTTTGCACCCCCTTTTCCTCTATGGTTCACCATGTTTGCGGATGATCCTGACTGACCACCATCTTGCATGAGCTCGCATACAACTCACCTAGGAAGATAGCACCAGTTCTGGCCACCACCGCTGACACCAATGGATTGAACTCGTAGTCCAAACCCGTCAGTATATACTCCACCAATTCTTCATCATCAAGTTCTCTTCCAGCAGCCGCCATCTCATCGCTGTAGGCCTTCATCTTTGTGAAGTACTCAGCAGCTGTCATGGACCCCTTTTTGGTGGTCGATAGTTGAAGCCGCGTGTTCACTGCTCGTGCACGCTTCTGGAAGGAGAAGATCTCTTAGATCACCCCCTATACCTTAGTAGTAGTCTTCTTGGATGCCACTTGAGATAGCACGTCCCTTGAAACCAACCCGACAAGGAAGCTAAGGACCTACTAGTCAGTAGCCTTCCAATCATCGAGAAGTGGATTGGGAACCTTGGTGTCTTTGCCGTCCGCCGTCTTGCCATCGATGAGTGCTGCCGGAGCTTCTATGGCGCCGGTCAGATAGCCTTCAAGGTGCGCGCCTCGCACCGTTGCTAACACCTGCGCTTCCCATAGTGCGTGATTATTCTTGGCTGGCTTCTCGATAATAGTGTGGCTCGCCAATGGATTGAAGAAGCCAAAGTTGGAGGAGCTGGCCATAGTGGTTTGGAGGTAAGGCTATATATTGGTTCTGGCTCTGTATACCATGAAAATATTCAAAGGGCAATAAGCGTTGGAGGAACGTCGCTTATTGCCCTAGGCAGCGACAGGTTCGTGTTATATGGGCGTCAAAGATCGTGACGCATGGAATACAATAGATTGTTACACACCTTGGAGTATACAGAAAGTACAAGCTAACAAACTACAAGCCGTATCTCTCAGGAATAGATATTCTCCAAATATATTTACAACTCTATCTCTAACACTCTGGCTCTCTGCCAGCCGCCCCGCACGCAGGCTTCTATGGGTGTGATTGGTTGGGCACATATGGCCCAACCAGGCTCACGAGAGTCATTGTCTGGAAGTTTGGTTGCCTGCAAGCAGAGGTGAACCTGGCTGAACAAATGCAAGAGGTGCCTTCCGGCCTTGCTCCACAGAAACGGAATTGAAACTCGTTTAGGGCAGGCCTGGTTCGTGCGCTGCAGCTCACGCATCTAGGGGTCAAGTTTTCCAGCTCGTTGTGTCTCAATCGAGTCCGTAGCCAAGCAACCAGCTTCGCAGTGCAGCCTGTCTCAAGTGAAACAAGCAAACCAATCGTACCTGTCTGCACGGTCACGTCCTGGTTATTCTCACCCTGGTTCTGGCGAACAGCTTGGCCTGTGCATTTACTGTAAGGCCCCGTTTGGTTATTTAGGAGCTCCTAAAATTTCTATCACATCGAATGTTTAGATACTAATTAGGAGTATTAAACATAGACTAATTACAAAATTAGTTGGAGGCTAATTTGCAAGATGAATTTATTAAGTCTAATTAGTCCATCATTTGACAATATGGTACTACAGTAAACATGCACTAATGATGGATTAATTAGGCTTAATAGATTCGTCTCGTGAATTAGCCTACATCTATGTAATTAGTTTTATAATTAGCTCATATTTAATCTTTCACATTAACATTCGAATATTTGATGTGACGTAAACTTTAATCCGGACTAAATAACAAACACCCCTAAGCAATCACGCCCGTAGTCGTTCACCTTGTGGCTCAAAAGGGGTCACGTGGCGTGACGCGACGCCGCTGTCCAAATGGCAAGCCACGCTACGCTAGAGAGAGCGCGCGCGGGCGCGGCTGCTGTCCCGCCCCACAGGGTGACAGGTGACTTTGGCCGCCGCTCGGTGCCAGGCGCGCGGGGCAAGCGCACGAGGTGAAAGCCGACACGACGGCTTGTGCGCGGCCGCAGCCGCTTGCGCGGCGCGGGCCCGGCCGCGGGCGTGGACGAGTTCCCGTGTCTGCCCCTCTCTCCGTTTCACTGTCGCGCGGCCTGTATCGTCCAGCGGCCAGCGGGATGGATTTGGTCGAGGGCATTATAGTCAAATGTGACAAGTTTCAGAACGGCAACGGATTATGTGGAGGTTATTATACGGGAGGGTCAACCGGGTTAGTCTTTTCCCCGGTGGCTGGGCCCCACAGGCATATAATACTTCCTCCTTATTCGTTACCGATGCATGCATATTAGCATTTGGAAGAAATCAGATTTTAACCGTTAATTTCTTTAAGAATTCATTATAAATTGTTGCAATCAGTATCATGTTTCAAATATGTGAATATGATTCTATCGATATAACTTCTAGACCTAATTGCTGATCAAAACACTTACAAAGTTTGACTTTCCCAAACTTTGATGCGTCCTGCATAAAGAAAAGAAAGGAGTGTTGTCAGCGGCAACGAACAGTATCAGCGGAGTTTTTCATCTCCCTTGTCCGTAGTCCTTACCCGTATAATCTTTAGTTATTTATTACCTATAATCTTCTATCACAAGCGTTCATGGAGTCTTATCCAACTCTCACGTTATCAATACTGATGATAACTACGGAGCCACGATTTTTAGGGGAGGAAGGGAGAAAACAAACGAGTTGACCATTTGGCCAGTAGAGAACAGTCAACCCAATACTAGACAAAAGCTAGCTAAAAACATGCCTTTATTTCATGAATAAATGTTGACTAGGGAAATATTTATATGTATACAGTAAATTGAATCTAAATGTACCCTTTTGTGCCAAAAACTAAATTTTCTTGCAAGTTCGACGAAGATAAACGCTTAGTGTAACTCATCAAAATGAATGGATATGTAGACTGTATGTTCCCCAAAATGAATGAATGGAGTAGTATCAAAGAATAAACCAACTTGTTATAGTGATATCCAACGTATCAGTAGCAAGGTATTAAATAGCGTTTAGCGGTATGGTAAAGGATTACTGTGGATCGCGGATAGCGGATGCTATAGCGGACGCTAAGTCCAAATAGCGGAATTCAAAAAATAGTCACAATTTTAGAGCATATATAAATATTAACATCAAGTTTACTTATAAAAAGTTATAGTTTTAAGTTAACCATTACATTTTACGATAAGAATCACAAATAAATAGGTATAATTAAGATGTATGGATATATATTAACATTAATTCCCATATCAATAAATAAAAAAATTCATTTTTCATCCAATAACTCTCATTACCTAAATAACCATTTAAAATATTATTATTACCATTTGATTCATATTCATATTCATATGTCACTTCAACGGTAAATATAGCGTATATTGGCCTAACATGTACGGGGCAATAGTGGACAATAGCGGCCGCTAAGTCCAAACATGCTATCTTGGGTACCTTGTAGCGGTAGAGTATCGCTACCACTATAGCGGCCGCTATTGCGGGCGCTACAAATGATATTTAGGGGCTGTTTGGATACGAGGTGCTAAACTTTAGCAGGGTCACATCGGATGTTCATATGCTAATTAGGACTAAACATGAGCTAATTACAAAATTAATTGCACATATGGAGTCTAATTCGCGAGACGAATCTATTAAGGCTAATTAATCCATCATTAGCAAATGGTTACTATAGCACCGCATTGTCAAATCATGGACTAATTAGGCTTAATAGATTCGTCTCGTGAATTAGACTCCATCTGTGCAATTAGTTTTGTAATTAGACTATGTCTAAAACTCCTAATTAGTATCCAAACATCCAATGTGACAGGTGCTAAAGTTTAGCAAGGGTATCAAATCCCCCTTAGTACTAGAGTGTTATCCACAACCACCTTAAAAAAACGTAGCAAGCATATCAGAGGACAAATAAAAAATTGAGCTATCTAGTATTCAATTAGAAGCTCTGACAAGCAAGCAAAACAAAACTAGGAACAAATCACCCTGGTGAGCTGCTTTCAACACCAACACATCACTGCTGATCAGAACACATGCAAAAGACGTCTAAATCCAAGACTAAAATAAAGGATACTCTTCAAACCTTCCGAACACTCTAGACACCCTGCAAACCTTCTTAAGACCCCCCCTCCAGGTTCCCCATCAACACCCTTCGACCTTCAAATCTTCCCTCTCCACACGCCACCACCACCACCTTCTTTTCCTTCTGTCCGCCTGTCCGTACCACTCGCCCTGGTGCACGCAAAGCCAGAGCGCGGCGGCACGCCATGGGCACCCTCGTCGGGCACGTCGCGCCGGGCGCCGGCTTCCTCCTCATCGGCCTATGGCAGCTGTTCAGCCACACCCGCCTCTTCTTGCTGCGGCCGAGCTCGTACTCGGCGCCGGTCTGGTTCCCGGTGCGCGGCGTGCGGCACCTCGAGCTCATCCTCATAATCATCGGCACCGTGATCTCCATCCTGATGGAGCTCGTCATCGGCCCCGCTAAGCACCAGCCCTTCGACGACGACGGCACCATACCGTCCGACCACCTCCACAACTTCGAGCACGCGTCCATCTCGCTCGCGCTGCTCACCTTCGCCGCGGTCACCATCCACCTCGACAGGGTGAAGGCGCCGATGCGTGACGCGGTGTCGCAGCTCGTGGCCGCCGCGGCGTTCGCGCAGCAGCTACTCATCTTCCACCTCCACTCGGCGGACCACATGGGCGTGGAGGGCCAGTTCCACTGGCTGCTGCAGACGGCCATCGCCGTCACGCTCGCCACCACGCTCCTCGGCATCCCCTACCCTCGGAGCTTCACGGTGAGCCTGGTCCGGTCGGCGAGCCTCGTGTTCCAGGGCGTCTGGTTCATCGTCATGGGCGTCATGCTGTGGACGCCCGCGCTCATCCCCAAGGGGTGCTTCCTCAACCGAGAGGAAGGCCACGACGTCGTCCGGTGCCGCACCGACGAGGCGCTCGACCGCGCCAAGTCGCTCGTCAACCTGCAGTTCAGCTGGTACCTCACCGGCACCGTGGTGTTCGTCGTTTTCTTCTACCTGCAGCTCACCAACCGCTACCCCGAGGAGCCGCAGTACTTGCCGCTGGTAAAAGGTGGCGGCGGCGGCGGCGACAGCGACGGCCGGTTCAGCATCGGAGATGACCACGACGACGAGGACGATCTCGAGGTCGCGAAACGTGGCTTCGGGCACGTGGTTAGCGGCACAAAGCCTATCGAAATCGAGAGGTGAGGTCGCCGCACCGTACGCACGGTTAGGATTGTTCTGTGATTATCGTGTAATTTGGCTTTAGTGTTTGTGGTGAAAAATGTACAATTATTCTTTAGAAAACCGTTACAAAGAACGGTTTACAGTTGGTACTACGAAGTACTTCGTAAATTGTGACCCTTGGAGTACGGATCCAATGGTAGCCCATGTCTGTCCCTCCTCGCTAGGCGTTGTCACGCGCGCAACAATGGCAATCACTGTAATCGCCAATATTTTCAGTTGACAACGCAATCTACCCCACAAAGCATTTATGGTGGCGGCTAGAACAGGTTTGTACTGACGGGTATCGCACCCGTCAGCAACCTTGAGTCAGCACAAATGCCGTCTGTGCTGGTGGGTGCTCGCCCGCCAGCACAGACTGCTCTTTGCAGGCGGACTACATTAGCCACCCACCAGCACATATGCTTTCTGTGCTGACGGTGTGGTTACGCCGCTCGCCACTAATATGTATTTTCCCATTCAATATATTATTTCCTATGAGTTATTTATAATTTTTATTTCCCGCCAGTTTTTAGCCGTTAAATTGCAATATGTATCTCCAACCACATAACAATAAACTTGAATAATAAATAATTCATATTATTATAAACTACATCATACATAATATATAATTCACATTATTACAAGTCCAACATTTTGAATAGAGCTATTCTTTGCCACGCTAATATTAAAACTGCTACGTCCATCTACGAAGATTTGTGCACTCGTTTGCCATCAACACGCCATCTTTATCAAAGAATGCTCCATCCTCATGACAAATCTTGCATAGGATGAACCTCGCCATGTTCGTATAAATGTTGTTGATTTGTTTATCTTTGATCTTGCTATAGTTACTGTCGATGGTAGGCATCTGCAGGTATACAGTAAATGAAGATTAGGATGTATTGACATTAGGAAGTTAGCACATGGTAGTGTATAAGAGACTTACGTCTTCAGGGTTCGTCCAGTACCTCCCATTATTTATGATGAACTCGCACATGTAGTACCACATAGAACAGAGCTGGGAGGTTGCTTGTGGCACTGCAAACAAATAGAAAAATGATGAGTTGTTATTAATGACAAGTCTACATTATATGAAAAAAACCAAAATTTATGTTCTTACGAATCTATGATGTATTATTTTCATAGCTTTTGTCCTTTTTGGATTGTGGATCCCGCCTTTTAGTATGTAAAGCTTGTACGCACTTTGAGGGTATAAAGATAAGAGTTAGTAATACAACTTAGGTGCATAGAATGTCAACATGCATTTAAGTACTACCAAGGAATGTCTTATTTTTGTATAATGCCTATAAAATCCTTGTACCTATCTCTATGATAGCTGACTGAGTCGAGGACCACTGCTTCTCCTAGCTTGGGTAAAATAATGATGCAAATCCAGTGATCTGTACATTATATTAAAATAATTTATATTATAGACGATATTAAATAACACCTAGTATATATATAGTAATTAAAACTAGCTTACTCAAAACCATAAGGAATCATGATATAATCCTTGTTAGCCTTTTTATTCATTACTTTTGCAATGTATACGGACACTTTGTGCATTTCTTCTTTGTGGGCTTTTATTTTTATAGTATCTTTCTCTGCTTGTGTCGCTGCTGCTTCTATTTGTGCTTTGATCGTTTCCGTCATTTTGAGCTTGTGCTCTGGCTCGCTTATTCGTGATGGGTCAAGGTACGCTACCTTGAACCTGCCGTGCGTCAATTCTTCCTCACTCCATTGCATCTTGCAGAATAGGTTGCTCAGGTACTTGAAATAAAATACGTATGTATTTAAAACTCGTGTATGCAGTACATGTGGACTTACAAGCACCATACAGAATGAGATTCATGTCGAGGTGTTGTCAATGATAAAGTCTGTGCGAACCCTCAAAATTGATCACAATCTGGTATGGGAGAACGCCAAGGAAAACCTTAGTTGGGACATGCGCGGTGATTTATTGAATTCCTTGCTTCATTGCATTCATGATCCATCCATGCAGCTTATGCAGTTCCCATGAGCCCTTCAGCAGATCCGACCAATACAAGAATGGTTTTCCTTGCTCATAATGCTTGGGATATCATTTGACGCAAAAGAATTGAGGTTTTGATCCTTTTCCTTTTGCCGAGAGGCGCTGCGAGTTATAGATTTTTCACTGGAAGATGAAGCCTTCTTCTTCAATACGTTTAAAAACTTATCGACGTCTGCTGATGGAGCCTTTTCATATGTGCTGACCATACGAGGTATTGCTGGCCTCTTGGGAGGTGGAGATGCTGGTGAAAGCGATGTTGGATCATTAACTTCTAAATCATCTACTCGTTCATCGCCTTCTAGTGCTGATGTCCCATCGTCCTCATTGGGAGCTTCTTGGATAGGTGATAGAATTGGCTGCTCATCCTCATTGTTAGCTCCCTGCACATGCGACAACATCGGCTGCTCCGTGTCAGCATTTGAATTTTGAAGGGGTAGTTCTTAGCTCGGCCACGAGGTTTCTAGCGATGCATTCAGAATGATATCTCGACGATGTCGCAGTATGTACTGGTTCATCGCATCACTGAGAACCTCAATCCCCTCATCAGTAGGGATGTCTACCTCGCACAACTCATCCAACACTGTAACAACTTGTCGGGCATACACCCCAGGTCCACGAGTAGGCCTTGGACGGCCCACCAAGGGATGTACTCGGACAAGGTCAGAACAAGGATGGGCGTATCCTTCTCGGATTAGTCTTGTATGTTTATGGAAAACTACTCGGGCCATTACCGAGTAGAACTCTGTAATAGTACCCGACTAGGACTCAGACTTGTAACCCTGCCCTCCCGTGTATATAAGGCCGGGCAGGGACCCCCCTCAAAGGCATCTCTCTCAAGATCAAAGCAAACATCAATACAAACCAACACACAGGACGTAGGGTATTACGCGATCTAGCGGCCCGAACCTGTCTAAATCGTGTTCCTTGCGTCACCATTGATTCCTTGATTCTCGACGATCCTTACCGCATAAAAGACCACCTAGGGTACCCCCTAGGCGGGTTGCCGGTCTAAAACACCGACAGCTGGCGCGCCAGGTAGGGGAACTCGTCGAGTTTCTCAGCGCGAACTCAATGGCACGGTCGTCATTAAGCCCATCTTCGCTATCGAAGCGGGCGCAACCTTCGTTTTTGGATCCTGGCTCTGCATCGCTGACGGCGCCGGATCGTTCCGGCACCAGATCGTCAACTCCGACGGAGACCTCGGGTTCCACCGCGATTCGAACTTGAACTCCGACGGCGACTCCGGGCCCGACTACAACTTGGAGTCCAACGGCGACTCTGGGTCCAACTACGACTCGAAGTCGACAGCGAATCTGAGTTTGACTACAACTCGAAAGTTCGACTACATCGCAAGCTCGCCGACCACTACGGGCGGCTCGCCAATGATTTCATGGACTATGTCGTAGGCACACCGACTACTCCAGCCAAGCATGGTCTACGCTCAAAACGCACCCTTGTCTCAGGGTCTTGGATAAGTCCGACCCTCTAAGCCGGGGGTCGGGCGATTCGAAGCCTTGCGGCAAGGGGTCGGGCGCATCCGACCCTGGGACCAAGGGTCGGGCGAGGCGGAGTTCCAGCCTCAAAGGGTCGGGCGCATCCGACCCTGGGACCAAGGGTCGGGCGAGGCGGAGTTCCATCCTCAAAGGGTCGGGCATGTCCGACCCCGGGACCTTGGGTCGGGCGAGACTGAATGAACTACTCCTCACCCACGTCAAGACAACCACGATCAGCTTGCCAACCACTCCGTTAGCTACGGGCAGCTCGTCGACGACTTCAACTCGTCTTGACTAAAAATTAGTCGGGGCAAACTTTGCATCACCGACAACTAGTCAGAATCGCCTCCGACTAGTTGACTTCGTCAACAACCGTTACGGCTACTCTATTCAACGGACTGCTGACCACTTCAACGACAGAAATCGCCTAAGTGCTCGGGGGCTGCGGGTACCGTACCCGTTGGTCAGTTTTTTCTTTTCAAGATCTCCAAGGGTAAAATGGACAAAAGCTGGTTTGACCCTAAGACTGACTCTTCGACTCAATTTAAGGCTCGGGGGCTACTCCATATGGAGTGCGATTGACATCTCACTACCATATAAAATTACTCGGGAACGGAGACAACTCGAAGAAAGCAAAAGAGTACCTTCCAGCCACGCAACAGTACTCGAGCACTTCAATCTGCAACCTCTACGACCAAGCTACTCGGATGGCACCTGCAGTGCCCAAGACTGTGGCGCACGACTACAAAGTACTCGGGGGCTTGTCGGGCATACACCCCAGGTCCACGAGTAGGCCTTGGACGGCCCACCAAGGGACGTACTCGGACAAGGTCAGAACAAGGATGGGCGTATCCTTCTCGGATTAGTCTTGTATGTTTATGGAAAACTACTCGGGCCATTACCGAGTAGAACTCTGTAATAGTACCCGACTAGGACTCAGACTTGTAACCCTGCCCTCCCGTGTATATAAGGCCGGGCAAGGACCCCCCTCAAAGGCATCTCTCTCAAGATCAAAGCAAACATCAATACAAACCAACACACAGGACGTAGGGTATTACACGATCTAGCAGCCCGAACCTGTCTAAATCGTGTTCCTTGCGTCACTAGTGATTCCTTGATTCTCGACGATCCTTACCGCATAAAAGACCACCTAGGGTACCCCCTAGGTGGGTTGCCAGTCTAAAACACCGACACAACTTGCACCCAGACGTATTCTAGCGGGGGTGCCTTTGGAAACACATGACCCGTTACTGCCATGCCAGTTGCGACCTCTCAAAACTTATTTTATTTCCTTCCATAAAGTATAACCAACCTGCATGGTGTATCCACTTGTATGTCATCAACGGGATACCTCACGTTTGCAATGGAGCCAACACTACTTGGCGCAACGAATCCTGTCTAGGCAAGTAGCATGGTTGGTTTTGCCTGTCGTTGACCATCGAATACTGTCGGGTCAGCCATCGTTTGGCTCATCGTATGGTTTGTTAGGAACTCTAAGAACTCCTGCTTGCGATTTCTCTCATCTTCTCTTCAAGGTTTTTTAACGGTCGCGCTTCCTGTAGCTTGCTTCGTCGTTGGGGAATGCTTTACCATAAGGCAATGTTGATGACATCCCTCGAACATGTTCTGAGTGCTTCGCGGTTCCAATCATAGCGGTTAGCTGATTTTTCTGCCTTTGTCGGGCCTGAAAAGACCCTTGTTTTGCGCCTCGGCGAGCTGTTCCAACCTCTCATAAATTAGCTGTGTTAAGGGGTATTTGAATTTAACCTTGCCGTTGGGTGTTACAGTCGGAATTTGAGCTAGTACTCAATTTCTGCTGCACTCATCCAAGCCTGCAAACATATCCGGTAAACTAGCTTTCCTCCGTTTTTCTTGCTCTCTCCTCCATTTAGCAATCTTGGTAGCGTACCCTCCTACACATAAGTGATGGGGGTTCTTGGCGGCTTTCATAGCCTTCGTAGTATTTTCTTCGCTCTGGGCTTTTGCTTCTGATGTGTTCTTCTATTGTTTGAACTTTTCCCACATTTCTGGATAAATCTTACTGAAGTCATCCCTAGCATTCGCTTTTCTGTACATATTCTTTATTAAGAGTAGACCTCCAATTCTGAAACATCTCCCAAGGAGGCCCTCAGCAAAGTTTTATGCGAATTTCTCTTGACCTGAAGGAAAAGTGATCCTTTCTTTCACTATGGCCCGCAATATATCCTTTGTAGTGGTAGGCACCTTCTTCCAATTACTAGTCGTGATCTAGATCTGCAATTTATCCCTAACAATAGCTCCACATATGTTCCAAAACCTAGCAAATATCCCCTTAGGTAATATGGGCTCACCTTTGGTGCCAAGTTCTTCTATTACGAGACTACCTTTTTCAGGGATATGGTTTTAGCTTCATTTCCTACGTTTCCTTTTCGGATTACTACTAGAAGCAGTAGTAGCTGAAGGTTGTGGTGCAGAGGCAAGTACCTCCTCTTTATGCAGAGTAGATGTTCTACAACGTCGCGGCGGGGAATGCACTGGGGATTGGTCATCGTTTTATAGAGAAAATAATAGTTGGAGTTTATCATCTTCAAGTGAACAACAAACATATCACTAGCTAGTATATGAATGTGCATGCAGGTACCTAATGATCCGTAGTTAGATCGTATTCAGGGTCATCTTCATCTAGATGCCTGCGAGACCTAGGTGGGCTTGGTTCATACTCAGGTGGAGTAGAATACGATCCACAATCGTCATTAGAATCGTCATCTTCCTCCTCTGAGGATTCAACATTAGGTGTGGGCTACTGTTCTCCCCCATCTTGCAATGGAGGGTTCACGAATTTGTTGGCATCTGGTTCCGCGATATTGTCATTGTTCTCATTGTTGTCGTTGTTCTCGTTGTTGTCCATCGCTCTTAATATGCAGATTGTGAATGCAGGATTTAATAAATAATTTAAATTCTATTATCATTCCTATAAAAGAATATAGGTAACAATGTTCTAATTTCTACCGGAATCCGTATCCTATAAACATTTTAATTTATACCACCATGTCTACCATATCAAAAAATAAAGTTAACAATTTGTTCCGAAATAGAGAAAACAATAGTTGATCATCGCTATATAGAGAAAATAATAGTTTGGAGTTTATGCCCTTCACGCACAAGGATATCACTAGTATATAAATGTATGTACATGCGGGGATTGTTCCTACCAAAACATATAATTAACAATATTCTAATTTCTACAAATTTTTTTTAACAACATTTACAGTAAAATTGCAATACAAATTGTATCATATGCAATTTCATATTTATTATCATATTTACAATGCAGTTATAATACTTTTACCACTAATGGAATAAAAATGAAATTGCAATAGAATTTACTTTAAAAAAATGAATTTGAAATACACTAATGAATTTACTTGAAAAAATGGAATAAAAACTTCTACGAACCGGCGCATGGGAGAAGGGGCGCGGCGGAGGAGCCAAGACCGGCGGCGTAAGGAGCCGGGGGGAGGGGGGGGCGAGGGTCGACTGTGCTCGACGGGAGCAGAGGAGGCGACATCGGTAGAGGGAGGCTAGGCGGCACTCGGGAGGGGCTGAGGCCGGGGCCGGTGGTGCTTGAAGACAAGGCAGGATGGGACCGGCAGCGCTCGGAGATGGGCCGGCACCACTCGGTGGGAGCGGAGGAGGCGGGGCCAGTGGAGGGAGGCGCAACGACGCTCGGAGACGGGGCGGGAGGGGGCCACCGACGGTGGACAAGTGGCGGCGCTACGAAAATTCCGGCATGAAATTTTGGCAGCCTGATGGCATGTTGAGATTTCACGTCGGGACTTAGGAAAAATTTCGCCGCGCCAGGCAGTGGAGGCCCTTCGTGCTCAGCACAGAATTTTCACCAAATCTCAAACAATTTTAAATAATTGCTAATTGAGTTCAAAAATATTTGAAATTTTTACACCTGATCATAAATATTTTATAGTGTATGTAAAAATTATATTTTGATAAATAACATAGGTTGAAACTCCTCTTGAGTTATATGGTTGGTATGAGTTGGATATCCATTTTGGAAGGAGGTACAATTATACTATCTCAAAATTGTGTTATTTATTTATGTCCATGTTGGGGTAGTGATAAAGTTGTTATATGCCAATTATCATGATTGTTGGGACACATTTACAATTTATAACAACTTATTTAAGTGTAATAATGTAATCCGCTACCACAACTGGCCTAAATCTAAGTCATTTTATCCTAAATTAACATAGATAAAAATTCCAACACAAATTTTATCCAATTCATCATACTGATTGTATCTCAATGTCCACTACACATAATCACCATATAACTCATAAGGTGTTTCAATCTACTCAAAACATTTAAGTTATGTATGAAAATATAGTTTTTACATGCACTATAAAACATTTATGTTTAGGTGTAGAAGTTTGAAATATTTTTGAACTCATTTAGTAAGTATTTAAAATATTTAAAATTTTGTAAAAAGTCTTTGTTGGCGGGTACTTAATGACACCCGCCAGCACACAGGAACTGTGCTGGCGGACCTCACTAGCACCCGCTAGCACAAAGGGTCAGTGCTGGCGGGCGTCATTAGCACCCTCCAGCACAGTGGCCTCCACTATAAGACCTGAGAGGCCTTAAAAATTTCTAAGTCCTAACAGAGAACTGCAAGGACACGCCATCAGGCTGCCCAATTTTTGCTCCGCGCCGCGCCTCGCCGATGCCGCTGGGCCACCTCCTCCCTGACTTCGTTGCGGCCTCCCCGCGTGCCACCACGGGCCCCTCCCCGTCCGCCGTCATGCCTGTCGACCGCCACCGCTCCACCTCCTCCTCGACTCCACTGTGGCCTTCCCGAGCGCCGCCGGGCAGCCTCCTCCCCGACTTCGCCTTCGTCCTCCCCGACTTCGCTGCCTCCTCCCTGACCCCCCGGCTGGTTGTTTTTTTCCATTTTTTCCATTTTATTCATATAAATTAATTAAGAAGAATTGTGACCTTTTTCGATTTTGATTCCATGCAATTGCAACATGATAAAAATATGTTATGATTAGTTTATATGCAAATCACACTATATTTTTTAGATAGGGATTGTGTTAGAAATTAAAAATTGTTACCTTTTTCCATTGTTATTCCATGCAATTTCAATATGATAATAAATATGTTATGATTAGTTATAACAATGTTCATGAGATCTAAACTAACAATTGTAAATTTCTTCCATTATTTTGGATAATCTTTTATTCTGAGCATTTTGTGAATTAATCAATTTCCAGCATAATTATTATTGAAGATGATGCTTATGGAGCCACCTATATCTTATTACAATTTTATTTGGATAGTTTGGGCTAACTATGGCAAGTGGAAGTTCTTTTCCCCGTGGTAGTGGCGGCTGTGGAGGTGGCTTCCTTGGTGGAGGCGACCGTAGAGGTGGCAGGAGACAGTACATATTCGAGGACCCTTCCTGCTAGTCATCCAGGACTTCACTTCCCTAATGGCGCCATTGACTTGCCAACACGCGATCGAAGGAGTGGATCAGTTCCCAACATAGTAATATTCTTTACTTCTTTTAATTGATTTTTTTACTACACACGAATAAATTCTAAATTTAATTACATACAATGTAGCTTATCAACCCTATTATATGGCTCAAAGATGTTGTCAAAGTTATAGGTGGTACTTTTCCTATAGTGCAAACCGAGGTTGTTGGTGAACCTCATTTTAAAAGAGTACATCTCTCTTTTTAAGTGCCTGTTCGAGATATAGATTTCACCTCGATGTCACCAGGAGAGGCCATCTCGATAGTTTCAATTGTCGCATGGGGTCAAATAGCACAAAATAAGGTAACTTTTGAGAGGACCATTGTGGAGGCTTTGTTGGAGGTATGCCCTAGAGGCAATCATAGAGATGATGATATTCCATTTGTATCCATGTTTTATATTGTGTTCCTTGAATATCCATTAAAGGCTACTTGAATTGATTTGCAATTATGTGAATTGTATGTGAAACTCTTTACTTGTATGGTTATTCTAAAGTTGTCCCTAGTCGGAGTTCATGTGAGGACACACATGAATATTAGACTAGTACATGTATTAGTTGATGACTATGTTTCACAAGTCATGGACATAGAGATGTCAAACTAATAATGTAGGAGTATGTGGAGACATATGCTAGGACTGATCCAACATGAGAAGTAGTTCTCTCTTTACACAACATGTACGCTTTGTCCTTAGACCTGAGGTTGTCGCATGTACTCAAGATGTGGATCATCTTACTTAGGGGCTATCAAACGCTACACCGTAACAGGGTAGTTAAAAAGGTAGCTTTCGGTTTTGTCAAGAAGCATGCTGTGAGGCATGGTCAAATCAAGACGGGATTTGCCTCTCTCTAATTGAGAGTGATATCTCTGGACCCCTTGAGTGATCGGATCCGAAAATGCATGGCCATGCTACGTATGGTTAAGAGTTAACCTACAAAGGGATTCTGAATCACAGGATCGAGAAAGAGCGGTCGGCTTGGAGCTAGACCAAATATCGTGAGGCAAAAGGAGTACCAAGTACATGATGTCGTGACGGTTCGTCTGATATGATCTTCATGTGCGTATAGGAGTTGGCACGTTTTGCTAGAGGAAGCTACCGACTATTGGGTCGAGTAGGAGTACTCGGGCCATGTCTATACGTATCCGAACCTATAGGGTCACATACTTAAGGGGTTGGAAGCCCAATTCGGATGTGATCCGAATTGAATCAGGTTTAGGAGTACTAATGGGCCTCGGACCTAGAGGCCCGTCAGGAACCTCTATAAATAGAGGGGTGGGGGCGCCCTAGGGTTTCATCTTTTTGGCCGAACCACAGCTGCCGCGCGTCCCACGCCCTCACCTATTGCAACTCGCGGACCTAGTAGTCCGGCTTGCGACGCTTCCTCCGTGCACGTGTGGATACCTTCGAGGTGTTGCACCTGCAGCACTTGGACGAGCCGCTGCCGAGCCGCGGCACGAGGACGACCTCACTGTACGTGGACAAGCTGTTGAGGAGCTGCTCGACATCGACGTGATCGACTACGTGTTCGACTACGCTGATCAACTTCACTGCCCCGATGCGATTCTACGACTTCCGCACCTATGCGTCGAGTGGTAATCCCGTGATCCATATACAACAGTTTTCCTAGTTTACATGGTAGAAAAATTTTGTTTTGCGCTAGCGTAGCCTACCTCGTATCCCAACAGGCTTGCCTAGAGCAGATTAAGGATCATGGGTACTTTGTGCCAGACTTATCATATTTTCGAATAAAGCAGCTTGAGAGGGAGAAGGCAATGTGATTGTGACTACTGAGAGGCTTTGTTTGCTTAATCAACATGACATTGTATGGTACATTCTTTTATCATTCTTTTAACTTTTAGTTATGTTACATCTTTTAACTTTCATCATGTTATTATCATCTTTTAAGATATATTTGGTACTACCATTGCGGAAGGGAGCTTTTGTGCGATTTCGGATCAAGTCTTGGATGTGTTTGATTTGACTTACATGGGTAGAAACTCGATGTTCACTAGAGATTGGAAGTTCTAGCCTCATCTCACTTTCTATAGGCCACATCAGTTAATGTCTCCATTGTTCAAGATTTATAGTAGTGTATGTGATCGTCTATGTGAAGCGAAGGAAAGTGCACTCGTCTGTGCTCGAACTTATTTTGATGAAGTTCTAGGCTGGACGATTGGAGACCTTAACTATGTTCTATATCTAAGGAGAGCTGGAGTGTGAAATATGTAACATGCATGGTTGTACCCCTACCCTTTTCTTGTGGATTTGAACTTGTTCTCTCTAGGACCTTTAAGTATTGATGTACGAACTTGCACTATTATCATAATTGGTTATATTGGGTTGTGGCATGGATGTACCCCTACCCTTTTCTTATGCTAGCGGTCAGTTAGAAGATAATAAAGTCTAATCCACATTAATAAAGTCTTACAAGATAATTAATAAGTTTTACAATATAACTAATAAGAAATGTTAATTTATCCTTTAACGATTCTTCCTTCACATGCACTACGTAACCATGGCTTCATGGATTTATCAATGCTTGCTTCAACACGCTTGATTCTTCGTTCATGGTCTTTGAACAGGTTCAATTCCTCATACTGATTGTAATCATCAATGCCCACTACACCTTCAACTCCAAGGATCCTTTGTTTTCCAAAGACAACAATGTGCTTCTTTGCATTCATAGGGTCGGTCATGTAGAATACTTGTGCGACACGCTCAGCGAGTACCCATGGGTCATCTTTGTAACCTACATTGGCTAGGTCTACAAGTGTCAACCCATAATTGTCATATGTAACACCATTTGGGTGTTTGACCCATTGGCACTGAAAGACGGGGATCCGAATATTCTCTCCATAGTCAAGTTCCCATATTTCCTCTATGAAACCATAGTAAGTTATGTTCTATCCGGATGTATCAATCGTCTGTATACGAACACCACTATTTTGGTACGCCACGCTTTTGTTGTCCTTTGTGGTGGTATAAAATGTGTATCCATTAATTTCATATGCGTGCCACGAGGTGACATTGCTTGATGGGCCAGACGCCAACCTTGTTAATGTTACTTCATCTGTGGAATTTCCTTCAAATAGCTGCATATGGTCCTTCAACCATGATGGGAAACAATGCTTTTGCTCTTTGATGATCCAATCCTCCGAGCAACCATTACTTTGTCCACATACCTCATTTAGGTGTTGCTCGATGATGGGCTCCACTATTGCGAGCTGTTGTAGAACGCTTGAATGTGCTTTCTCCAATTGCTGGTTGTCCTTGTCGATGAATCTTTTCATTCCAATGGTACCTCTCCCGGATAATCTGCCTTTGTGTCGAGATTCCGGTAAACCAATAACTCTCTTATCTTTTATGTAATCTATGCAACAATCACCACTCTCTTCTGTATGGTATCTCTCGATCATGCTGCCCTCTGGAAAGACCTTGCTTCTCATGTATCCATTGAGAGTCGACATCAACCGTTCATATGTCCACATCTGATGGAAGTACATATGCCCTGGTTTAGTTATTTGCTGGACCATGTGGACCATGAGATGTTCAATGATATCGAAAAAGGACAGAGAGAAGCACATCTCGAGCTGGGCCTGAGTTTCTGACACAAACAGTTGAGGCCTAGCCAACTCGACACAATCGATCACTTTCTGCGAAATCATGTTGAAGAAGTAACACATCCGTGTGATAACCATCTTTACGAATATTGGTTTAATAGCCCGGATTGCAATAGCGAGAAAAACTGTGATCATCACATGGCAATCATGAGAGTTATAGCCGGCAAGCGTCATGTCCTTCAATGAGACTAGTGACTGAATGTTGGATGAGAATCTGGTCGGCACTTTCAACCCGCGCAAGCATGTGCACATAGCCAATCTCTCATCTGGTGTTAAGTTGTAGCTAGCTGGGGGAAGGTACTGCTTACCATTAGGAAGTTCTTGCGGGCGGAGCTCTGGCCTAATTTGAAGGTCAACCAGATCCTTGCGTGATTTTAGTCCATCCTTTGTCTTGCCTGATAAGTCCAAGAATCCGATGGTGCTATCAAACACATTCTTTTAAAGATGCATCCCATCAATGGTATGGCACACCGCCAGCTCTTGCCAGTATGGCAAATACTTAAAGAAGATAGACATCTTAAACAGCATGTCTGCGACGTCTGTAGTTTCAACCTGCTTTCTTCCCCTTTTCGAATTATCAGCACCACCTAATGACTTCTTACTGAGTTTGAACTTGACCTTTTTGCACATTTCAAATACTATTTTACTTGTAGTCGGTTTTGGAGCAAAATCATTCTCATTGGTGGCATTGAAAAAATCCTTCATCCCGCGGTATTTGGGCGCCTTCAATAAGAAGCGCTTGTGCCGCATGAACATTGTTTTCATAGATCCCTTATGGTACGCATATGATGTACCATCCAAGCAAACTACGCATGTTGTCTTACCTTTTACCTGACCTGTCAGGGCAAATAGAACAGGATAATCATTGATGGTAACAAAGATAATGACCCTTAGTGTGAATTGCTCCTGTCCATACTCATCCCATATCCGAACCCTATCTTTCAAAAGCTCCTGCATATGTTCCATCAATGGCTCAAGGAAAATATTTATGTCGATGCTAGGTTACTTTGGGCCTTGTATGGGAATGGTTAGCAAAAGGAACTTTCTCTTGTGACAAAGCCATGGGGGAAGGTTGTATATGGTCATCAGCACTGGCCATGTGCTGTGTTGCTGGTTCTTTCACCAAATTGATTCATGCTGTTTGTACTCAACGTGAACCGTACATTCCTTTTTTCATTTGAAAACTCTGGATGATTGGCATCGAAGGTTCTCTACTAGCGAGCATCGGAAGAATATCGAAGCTTTCCGTTAGCCTTTACTGGGCGATCAGCATACCAAGTCATCATTTCAGCGGTCTTTGGGTTTGAGAACAAACACTTCAAATGGTCCACCACTGGCAAGTACCACATCACCAAGGCAGGAACTCTTTGCACCCTTCTTCCTCTTATTCCTGATGGAAGAACCGGCACGGTCCTCATAGAAATCGGCATTACTTTTGTAACGGCTAGCATCGCAATTTGGACACTTTTCCAATGCTGCATACTCACTGCGGTACAATATGCAGTATTCCTGCACGCGTGTATTCTTTGCGCATGCATCTTCAATGGATTGATAATCTTCTTTGCTTCATATGTATTTTTTGTATAAAGTTAGGCTTCGGGAGGAACTTGCCCAGCAGAGTAAGGAAATCATTGAAATTATTGTCTGACCAGCCGAATTTAGCCTTTAGGATCAGAAGATGAAGGACGAAACATAACACTATCCACTTCTTCCCACATCCCTCATACATACAGTTCTTTACTGCCTTCTTGAGTGTCTCGAAATTCTCTAAACCTTTAGCACTCCCTAGCAACACTTCCGATTCAATGTGGCGCAACATGTCCTCCATGTCAACATCACGTTCCTCGTCCACTTGTGGTTCCACATGCGCATCTGTTTGATCACCATTTTGATCTCCATGGTCATAATCATCATCCATCATAACATGACCATTTTTGTTTGCATCATCACACCCACTTTATCAGAGCCAGTATCAATGTCTGTATTGTTGAAAGTACGTCCTGCCTCACCATGGTGGGACCAAATTATGTATCCATGCACAAAACCTTGCTTTATCAAATGTCTCTTGATGACATCAGTATCCTCCGATACAATATTGTTGCTACAGTCAAAACATAGACAACATATTTGCTTTGTCTTGCAAATGCAAGTGTGCTTCTTCGCATCCTCCACAAACTTTGATAGCTCTGATATGAATGCATGCGAATATCTCCGTATACCATACATTCATGCTCTATGATCCATCTTTAACAACCTATCACAACAATTATATTATATTAACTAATTTAATGAACTATGGATCGCAATTTTATAAACTCAATTATATATTAAATTCAATCAAACTCATTAATTAAAACTATAGATGTAATAATTAATAAGTAGGAAACTCATTTCTATATTACATTAGATGACAAACATAGCATTGTAATGGTTATAATATGATCATAGCATTTTATTTAAAAAATAATCCATCTCTAGTTATTTTCTCTCTCTTCCCTCCTCCCTCTTCTAGATCTAGATCTAGATTTAGATGACAACCTAATGAAGCTAGAAATGATGGATAGGAGTTGAAAAAGAAGGTTGGAATGGCACAAACTTACCTTTTATAGCCACCTCCTAAAAAAATAAGAGCAAGACTTTCCACCTTAGATTTATTATTTTTGGATCTTTTTCCAAGCTCCTCTCGGGCAAACTCCAAATGAAAGGTTGGCTAGGGAAGAATCTATTTGCGGCTTTATCTGGGCGGTATTTGAGCTGGCGGGCACTAGCCTGACGGTCCTATTCACCTGTGTGCTGGTGGGTGCCAATTCCGTTCGTCAGCACGTTAATTCCGACGTGTTAGCTCAGATCGTTTATGGCAGTACGTTAATTCCGACGTGTTAGCCCACATCGTTTATGGCGTAGCGCGGAAACGTGTTTCGTTTATCCCACTTAAACAATTCCCTTTGCAACTTTGACGTGTCCAATCTACAACCAACAGTTCCACCTGGCAAATCCACTCTAGCTGCCGCTCTTCTTCGTCCTGAGGCAGTATCCATCTTCCCGGACAAGAAACCTGGACCACTCGGAGCACAAGAATTGACCTGTCTCGTCGCATGACGGACGGAATTTCAAACAAACTGACGACCGCTAGCAATTTCCATGAAATTCACATGTTCAAACCCGTCGACCTCTTTCCGTCCATTTGCGGCATGAAAGAAAGAAACCTAAATCAAAGAGTAATTTCCAGAACGCGTACGAAATTGAGCCGCCGGCCGGCCGCCGCTTATCGTCCAGACCATGAGAATTGACAAACATCTATGAATTGTGAAGAAAAGGAAAAGTCGCGGTACCCTCCTACGTCCTCGTCAGTCGTCACCTACCAGAGTCTCTGTGCATTTCTGCTGGGGCTCAACGGATATACGGATCACCTGGATGCTCTGGAACCTGGTGGCCGCCGGCCGTGCGCGCGCCCGGCCGCTAGGATCATCCGTGAGGTGGACGCTGCGCGAGCCGCCAGCTATAATCCGTCGGACTAGTCAGAAGTCAGAACAAGAGGACCTGAACTCAGCAGGATGATGGCAACTGTTTGCCCATTTAATTGATGGAACTATCTACCTATCCGGTGACGGATTTCGTGGCTTAAATTTAAGAGTAACCATATTCATTCCGAGCACTGGAAAAATAAATAAAATTTACAAATTCTCAAAAAAAAAACTCTAACCAATGTAACCGTGAGATGATGAGGTGGGTCTTATATTAATGGTGTGGTATGCATCAATAGAAAAATATGATACTGGCGGGTTGTTAGACCGATGGTATATATGAACCAGAGTGTAACTTGGCTGATAAGGTTACTTACGGCAGAACTAGTCCATTAGAGTTTGAGTTATCGCCTTAGCATCGATGCTTATATTTTCTTGTAGTGATAGGCAACATGCCCATCAATAGCGAGACGCCAGTGGTGATTTCGTCAATCTCGAGGATCTGCCAACTCAGTCTCTCGGAGGTGCTCATAAAAATAAGGTTATTGCCTGTGTTTATATATAGGGTTGAGTGTGCGTGCGTTTATTTAAGCGTCTGCGTGTATACTCTATACTATGTTGCAAAAAAGGTTGACGCTAATATAAACCAGCAGTTGACTAAATTATTAACCTTGCTCTTAAATGACTGTTTGCATTCTCAGTAAAAACATTTAGAAATAGAGACAGAAGTTAGAGACAAAATTAGGAAAAATCTGAAATCCTGTCCAACGTGTCTTAAACAGACTTTGGGACATCGGTGAAAAACAAGGTTCGCAACAAAGTGTGTTAAAATGAAGATGGATATTCAACTTTTGCTTTCACAAATATAATAAAAACAGAAAACTAGTCAGTGATATCCAAAGGGATTACGGAGTGCTATCCACAACCTTCATGCAAAACAACGCATCATTGGAGTGTTATTCATAAACATCTTGCAAAACATCACGTGTAGTATATCAGTGTGCAGTATCAAAAGGTACTCAATTAGACGCTCAGACAAGAAAAGTTAAAAAAGGGACTCTCTACCTGTTACTCGGGTGTTGCTCTGTCTGTCATCACTCAGGTAATCTGATTTGCTAGAACGCTTGATTTTGACTCACGAAAAAATTAAGTGCTGGCAACAAACCAGTCACTCGAATTTCAAAACCATCAGATTCTCGTTAGACGGTGTAGATAATTAATACCCAAACAAGACATAAACTAGTATGATGAACACACATATTAGAAACTGCAGATTCACAGATATATCAGTGCTGTGACTCCATCTTGATCAAATGAAAAATAAATGCTGATTCACAGATATTTCAGGAAAACAAAAAATTCTGAAGAACACAAGGCTAAAAGATATCATTCAACAGAGGCAGCATTCCAACATAACAACCACCATTAATATTACATTACTGTAAGCTGTTCAACCACCATTAATATTCCAGACATATGGATGTTGCATATCAAACAAAACAAAAGATAGCTGAATGCTGCATCTAGATAACTATATAAGATTCAAAATTTAGAGTTCATCATATATCTAGATAACTCCATAATGATATGGTTCACAGTTCATCATATATAAGATTCAGACAGTAGACATCTGAAAATATAATTGGATATTTCAGAGGCTTGAACATGACATATCTGGATGATGCTTGATTAGTTGCAGAGAAGACTTCTTCAAAGCATATTCACAACCCTGAGGTGCTGATTGACATCTTCAATGAAGGGCAAATACTTCACACTCCTTACCAGATCAAAGAAAATCTTCTCACGCCCAACTGTGACATAGTGTGCACGAAGTGCCTCTGCAGTCTGATTATGTGGACAAAGGATGAAACCAAACCTTCGCCTTGGGTCTACTGCAATCTTGAACAAAGGAAGATCGTTGTGGCCACAGTACCTCTCCAAAGCACGAACTGTGGTCATCCACCTGGTGTTATTTTCATCAGTAGGAGACCAGGCTAGAACCAAACAGTCCTAAGGACCATCTTTGATACCTAGGTAGCACATGTTGTCACAAGTGATCGGAACATCACTCTTAGAAAAAGCGTTTTCACCAAGAACACGATTCTGCAATCCAAATGTCAAAAGAATTAGAAAACCTGTGCTATGTACCAAATTGAAAACAAAAGCAATCAATGTTTAAAATAAAGAAATATAAAATTAACAGCATAAAAAAATAGATATTATAATAATAAGGAAAAGCAAATTGAACAAATGCACAGATATTTTTCTATGGTTAGCCGAAGAACAAAGAGTTTTGGGATAGTGGAACCCTTCAGATTCAAACACAGCATTCAAATATACACAGATTTAAATTACAAAACATAATAATTGAATTTATAGTAACACCATCACTGTAAATTAGTAACTAATAAAGTGTAAATGATTAAAAATGCTAATTTAGATGGAATTATACAAGAAACAGGTCACTATAGCATTTAATTATCCTTCAGTCACTAATAACTCTGATGAACATTACTTCAGCAACCAACAATTACATTAGATCGAATTAATTGATGGATGACACTGAATAAATCATCAAATAGGACTTAATAGAACACAAAAAATACTGATCAGGATAGACTCACTCAAGCCTAGCAAAGCAAAACTTCAAATTTGGCATAGTAAAACAGATATTATATTAACAAGGAAAAGCAAATTAAATAGCTAAACAATTTTTTCTATGGTTAGCCAAAGAACAAAGAGTTTTGGGGTAGTGGAAACCCTTCAGATTCAAACACATCATTTAGATATACACATATTTAAAATTACAGAACATAGAAATTGATTTTACAGTAGCATGATCACTCACTTAGTAATGTTCCTACTTGTGGGTACCCACTTGGGGGCATAACATATGGTTTATTTTTCTTGATTGGAGTAGGTGTAGTATGCTTTTCCAACTTCTGAATGACTCTATCAACATGTTCTTGATTTAGCTTAACATTTACAAAAGAAAATCATATGTAAGCAGTAGGGATTGAGTGTACGAAAAATTGACAATTAAAATTGGAGAATGCGTATGAGACCTTATGATAATGGAAATTTATGAAGATCGAAGCATATTTTTTGTGTCAAGCATATTTTCATTGCTTAGACCACTAGGTTTCTTGGGTGGTTTTAAACATGATCTTGGAACATCAGGAGAATTCTGAAAAAAGGGAGAACTAATAGATATATTAATATCATATATTATAGTATTCAATTGAAACCAAAAAGCTGTGACAAAACTACCTTATTGTGGTCAGAATAAGCGTTCGGTATTTTTGATTGAGAAAGAATCAGATTGTCATCATAAACAAGATCATCCATAGACGCATGAACTGCAAATGATTCATAAAGGTAGAGAAGTATATTATCTTTTTGTATTACACAAGACATGAACATAAGTAAGCATATATAAAACTAAATAGAGGAAATGAGTGAAAACCTATAGTACTATTGAACTTCAAATGATTTTTCTGTGGTAGACACTTAGAGAAAATGGGTGAAGAAACTTGGGTAGGAGAAGCAGAATCATGAGGATATTCAGTAATGAGTTTGAGAGCTTCCAAAACTATATTCCTGATTCTAGAATCTGTGCTTGAAACATGTTGCATCAGCTTCTTGAAAGTATGAAAGATATTATAAGGAAGAGATGTCATTGAAGTTATATCCAAATTAACCCACAATACATAACTGAAGGTATGTTTGTCAATAGCCTTGCAAATTGATTTCTTCAATTCAAGTGGGACATTACATCTTGAAACTGGATCAATGTTGTCTATTAATTCACAATCATCTGATGTAGAATTAAGAAGATCAGGACTCTGCTGAGCATAAGAAATGAGTCATATATACTAAAAAATAGATGTCATTTTACTAGAAGAAATTAGAAACAGGAGGAATCAAACCTTGGCATAACATGTATCAGCAAAGTCTAGAATTGGTCTAAAACCATAAACACCTGAAGACTTGATGTCAAGATCAGAATAAGTTTGAATCATATTGCCTTTCCAAACAGAGATCATTGGCAAATTAGCATCAACACGATGGTGATCAAAATCAACATGATCCAAATATATGACCTGAAAGATGAAAAGGAAAATAAAAAATAATTATTCAGTTCAGAAATGTATAATGTAAAAAGAATTTAATATAACTATAGGAAAGAGATACTTACAGCTAGATAAAAAGGACATCCAAGGGTTCCTGGTTCTTTACCAGCTTTGGTTTTGCCCTTGTTGAAAGTTTTGATGTGCTTAAGCAACCCACTTAAGACATAGCCAGACCAATCAAAATCTTTGCAGTTGGTAATATCATAAAAAATACCAAAGTGTTTCTGACTTGGTGTCATAAAAGCATTCGGACAAAGAAATGAATTCAACGCAATAAAAATAAAACAAATGAATGTATCCTCATCAGACAAAACTTCTTCTTCACTCTGAAGTTTCTTGGTAAAAAATTCAACTAACGGAATTGATAGCTTCTTCAACTTTTTCAAAACTACTGACTTGCCATTAGTAATATCAGTAGGAAAAGGTCTACGACCAAGTGGTATTCCAAGAACGTTGTGCACAGATTCCTTGGTAAGAGAAATAATTTTTCCATCAGCAACAATATCACCAGATTTGTGATCAACAAGTTTTGCTACACACCTAGAAAACTTGTTCAGAACAAAACACTTGTCGAATAGCAAAAGAGAACCAAAGCCATAACTTTCAATAATCTCCCCCTGATTACGGGTCAATTTCTTTATGATATTAGCAAAACCAGTAGCAGAGAATCGAGTGAAAGTATATTTTCGCTTCTTAACAACCTTTTGCTTGTTGAACTATAATGGTGCATAATGAATTAAATTAGGTAATATAGGGGAATAAAAAATATAGGTGATATGTATGAGTATAAAATGAGTTATTGCTACACACCTGACTAGTCAAAGCCTTCTTCATTTTATTTTTCAACAGCTTAAATTTCTTGTACTGAAATTAAAAGATTAAAGTTATGATAATGAAAAGAATGTAAACGTAACAAATACTATGAAAACTTACATCAGCAAGAACTTTCTGGTATATATGTATGTTATTTGATCTTCACTAGAACCAGTATCCTATGAAAAGATATTATAAATCACAATTAAAGTCATTTTACATACAAATACAAGGCTTTAGTGGATAGATAAAATAACTACATTAAATGCCATCTAAACTATATAAAGATGTGTATTAAATTGATCAGAAAGTGCAATAAACAAATGTAAGAACTGTTAAGATAGTAGAAACTGTATAATATCCAACAACAAATCATAGATAAATAAATATAATAGTGAACTTGGAAAAAGTGCAATATACAGAACTTACGTCAGAATGATTAGATTCATCAGCAAAATCATCACCCAAAAGAATATCCAAATCTTCAGCTTTAGAAAAGGTTTCTTCAAGATTTTTGGTATTAGCATCTTCATCAGTATCACTGTGGGTAAAATCATCTATATCTCTATGCCTGTTACGGGCCATCTTAATAACAAAAGAGATAATTGCCACATACTCAGAAATAACATCACAATGTCTGCAATTAATAACATTACAACCTAGGATGTCAACTCAAATGAAAACTAATGAGTAGTACTAGACCTTAATTCTGAATCACCGCTGATCATACAAGATAATTTGCTGGAGAATGTATTTTAGTAAATAAAAGTTCAAAATCCATCAATTACATTAGCTCGAATTCACTAAGGGGTTCAGCTAAAATAAATCAGCAACTAGGACTTAATAGTGCTGAGAAATTATATTTCTAGATAGGGACAAGCATAACAAACCAAAATACAAATATGAAACTCTAATCATAGCCTAAGCAAAACAACTACATCACAACAGAAAGGCAAAACAACCAGCAACCACAAACAAGTTAAAAGCCTATGGGTGCATAACCCAACAAACAAAGCCTAGAATGAAATCCCAGCAGGGGTTTCGAACTACAGCAACACACAACAAACAATCAAACTTATGATGAGAAGGGGAGCAGCAATTACAAATTATTAACCTAGAAATTAGGGAGAAATGAACCAGATGAGATGAAAAATAGAGAGGTAAATCAAAATTGCAGTAATCAAAAGGGGCAAAAGCAGCAGTTCATCCTAATCAAAATAATACAACCAGGGAAAAATTACTAGTTCATCATAATCAAACAATGCAACCCTGAGAATTGATGAATCAAAGGAAAAGTGGAGGAATCAGCTCACCTTTGGACCTCACCTGGGTAGCGGAAAACAGAGGGGAATATCATAAAATCCAAAACCAAAAATAGGGCAAATCAGCAATTCAACAACGACAAGCATCAAACAAACAAATGAATCAAATAATCGAAGGGGAAAGGGGATGAATCACCTCATCTCGGGAGCTCGCCTGTAGAGATCAGTAACAAAGAGCGAGCAAGGAATCAGAGAGAAAATAGGCAAATCAGCAAATCATCAATGACAAACATCAAACAAACAAATGAATCAATTAAGCAAAGTGGAAAGGATGAATCGCCTGACCTCGGGAGCTCGCCTGGAGAAAGCAGAAACTAAGAGAGAAAGAGGAAGCAGGCAAGAATGAAAAGATCTAGCCCTAAGACAACGGGAAGAAACAAAAAAGGCGTGGTTCCCAAAGTGAAACAGTAGAGGCAGACATGTGGGACCATGATGTCAGAGAGCCAAAAAAATAAAATAATCGAGTGGAGCGGGGTAGAACAACAAACAGAGAAGATCGCAGATAAAAAAATGGACGGCCCCAAAATCGAGTGAGGAGAGCTCAAGAATCACTCGGGCAATGTTTAGCTTTTTCCAAAAAAACAATTACCTGGGAAACTGGCCTTGCTTTCAAAACTAACAAAACACATGGCTGCTGATCAATAGATACAAAGTAAAATAAGAGGACTTTTCCAACATTCCAACCCATCCGAACTCTTTAGACGCACTCCAAACCTTCTTAAACCCCCATTCCCATCAAGCGTTCAACTCGCCATCAGCTCCACCCCGCCTCTGCTCGGCTACTTCCCCGTACCACTGCTGCACGAAATAGAGCCATGGGCACCCTCGCCGGGCATGTCGCGCCAGGCGCCAGCTTCATCATCATCAATCTGTGGCAGCTGTTCAGCCTCTTCTTGCTTCGGTCGGGCTCCTACGTAGCATCAGTCTAGTTCCTTGTGCGTGGCATCCGACACCTTGAGCTCATACTAATCATCATCGATACGGTGATCTCGATCCTTATGGAGCTGGTCATCAGCTCGGAGAAGCACCGACCATTCAATGCTGACGGCACCGTCCCATCCAACCACCTCCCCAACTTCGAGCACGTGTCCATCTCGCTAGGGCTGCTCATCTTTGACCTGATCACCATCCACATGGACCGGGTCCGGGCAGCCAATTGCGACGCCGTGTTGTAGCTCGTGGCCGTCGCAGCGTCCGCGCAGCAGCTGCTTGTCTTCCACCTCCACTCGGTGGACCACATGGGTGTTGAGGGCTAGTTCCACTAGCTGCTGCAGATCGTCATCGCCGTCACGCTCGCCACCACGCTTCTCAGGATCCCCTGCCTGCGGAGCTTCAGGGTGAGCCTGGTCTGGTCGGCGAGCCTCGTGTTCCAGGGCATCTGGTTCATCACCATGGGCGTCATGCTGTGCACGCCCGTGCTCATCCCCAAAGGCTACTTCCTCAGCTAGAAGAAGGCCACAACATCGTCCGATGCCGCACCAACGTGGCGCTCGACCGTGCCAAGTCGCTCATCAACCTGCAGTTCAGCTGGTACCTCACCGGCACCATCGTCTTTGTCATCATCTTGTACCTGCAGCTCACCAAGTTCTACCCCGAGGAACCACAATACGTTCCGCTAGTGAAGGCAGATAGTGGTAGAGATAGCGACAATGGCCGGTTAAGCATCGGAGATGAACACGACAACGATGACGATCTCAAGGCCGCGAAATGTGGCTTTGGACAGGTGGTCAGTGGCACAAGGCCTATGGAAATTGAGAGGTGAAGTCGTAGTAACTACTACACTAAGGTTAATTACAAAGTTCATGTGGTTACAGTGCACTCCGCATGTAAATTGCAAAAGCTAGTACTTCTTTGAAATCTGTCGCCTTCTTAGTGATTTGTGTAGTGGAGTGACCGGACTCGTAATTCAGAGTAAATTCATGCTGGTCACACAATTTGTTTATTTATAAGCGCATGCTCAATGGATTCATTTGGTTGGCTGTTTCATGTGTGAATGGCAAGTTGTACCTGTACCTGAGGACCAATGGTGGTCACCCTTGGATGATGAGGGATTGACAATGTTGTGCAGAATGATGTTGCTCTTGGCTTGTGATGTGCAGGTGTAAGATGCGACATGGCGGCCGATGGCATGCGGTGAAGGTCAAGCGAAAGGTTCATGCCGATGGACCAAGGGTGGTGAAGGATGAACACGAGTAGGCTTGGACCGAGGGACACGAGGAGTCTGGGTGGAGTCATGGGCGATCCACATGGTGCACGGAAGAGCAAGAGAACATGATGGGATGGAGACAACATCAGTTGAGTCAAGCGGGATAGAGGCCTCATAGGCTTGGCGGAGGCCGAACACGCGTTGATATCAAGGAGCGGAGATGGACAGTTTGGGTGGTTTGGGCCTCAAAACCACCGTGCAGGTAGGTTTCTCGGTTTGGGCCTCAAAATTGGGGGTGAGCCCGGTGCGGCCGGAGCTTCGAGAAGAAGGACACGTGGTGCCATCACAAAGCTTGTGTCGAGGCGAAGCGAAGTTGTGAAGGCGGCATGTCCGTCCAATGCGTATACAAAAATCTGGACAGTTTTGCCCCTGCGAGGGTATGTATCCTAGTTGTAGCTGTAGGGATATTTTAGTCTTTAGCCATGGATCATATAGGCAATAGGATGGCTGCTTGAGAGAGTCTGTTCTCAGAGTTTTTGTTTTTCCTTCTCGTTAGGCTAGACAGGGGCTTCATGTGAAATCAAGAGTGGGAGGATGAGGCTGGCTTCCTAGCCTTGTATCAAGATCTTGATTTGTTTGCTTAATCCATCTTCTGGTTGCTTAGTCTCTCCTCCTGTTCTTGAAGGTTTTTCTTTTTCTACATTTTCGGGTGAATTTTGGGGGAATTTTTGTTCATCGGATCTGAGTGCGAGTTGAGGAAATTTTCCTTAGGGGAATTCATGCTGGAGCATCAGTGAGCTTGCTTGTGGCAATTCCCTAGCGAATCCCTCCCTCAAATCTCTTGAATTTGATGTTTTGTTCAGTCTGGTTCTTTTCTTAGGGTTCTTTGTTTTTCTCCAAATTGATGCTGAATTTCTGATCTTTAAGGAGGCTTCTTTTTGGATCTGTTCATTGTGTGGAGAGGAGCTTGCGGTTTGAAGCTTTTGTGAATTGGAGTTGTGCAGGTCGAATTCTGAGAAATTGAAGGGGAGTTCAAGCTTCTGTTCTTGGTCTGCTAGACTTTGATTTTTCAACCAATTGCTCCACTGCTTCTTGCATTGGTTTTTGCTCTCAGCTGTAGCTAGGGAATTTAATTCTCACTATTTTGATCTCCTGCTACAGCTTGTGCTCTTCTCAGTTGTTTAATTCGTGCAGTTCAACAACACAGGCCAACAATGCTTTGGACATCAGGTTGGTAGTGTCATTTTCAAGCTACAACAAGCAATCATTGGTTTGTGCTCTTTTAGCTACACGATGGATTTCTTGCATCATTGACCATTTAACTCACTGTCTTAACTATTTGCTTGCCTATCTAGATGAACAACTAGCTATTCTCTACATGTTGAGTGAACTTAAAGTATGAGCCTTTTAATTGTCAGATCACTCACTTGTTTTGATTAGTAGCTGTGCAATTCAGTAGCTCTTGTGGATTTATCATCTGCTAAAGAAAGTTTGACAGTGGTTAACTGAGTTTATCTATTTGCAAGGAAACAACCTGTGTGTCTTGCAGTTTGCTCTAGCTGGTAGTTTGCTTACTCTCAAGAATTTTAAAGGCTCTCATTCACCCCCCTCTGGTCGCCCATTTTGGTCCTAAAATTGGCATCAGAATATGATTAAGGTTCTCAATACCCTAATCGGTTTCGAGATCCAATATGGTGACCATTGAGCGTTCTTCCTCAACCGCGCCTCCTTACTTTGGTGGGTCTGATTATCGATATTGGAAAACTCGCATGAGAGCCCATGTCAATAGTACAGGAGCATTTGTTTGGGAAATCACTCAGGATGATAACTACGTGAGCCCTGCCACTCGTTTGACTCAAGAAGCAAGAGATGAATATCACGCCAACAACAAGGCGGTGGATATTCTGCTTGCAAGTCTGTGTCATGTTGAGTTTGATCGTGTCGAGGATCTATCTTTGGCTCATGAGATTTGGTCCCGCCTTTAGAGTTTCCATGAGGGGAACAGTCAGGTGAAGGCACAACTCTTTGAGACCTACCGGTGTGAGTATGAAAACTTTGCTCATTTGTCCAGTGAGTCTGCTGATGCTTTGTTCTAGCACTTTCTTGCTTGAACAAGATGAAAGCGAACATCACCAACTTGTCCTACACTGATCATGATAGAGCTTTAAAGCTCTTGCATGCTTTGGATCATGAGGTGTGGGGTACAAAGGTTGATGCTATCATTGAGTCCATAAGCTATGAGACCCTTACAACTGATGAGCTTTTCGCCAAGCTGAAGTCGATAGAGGTTGACATGAGGCTCTGAGGAAAACATGGGAACCCTACTGACCCTCATAGTATGGCTGTCGTATCAGGCTTTGGACAGTCTACATCTTTGGGTAACTCTTCCACCACATCCTTTGTTTCAGAGGAGCAGTTGGAGGTTTTGAGGATGAGGAGCTCGCCTTGATCATGAGGTGGTTCATGCGCTTCAACAACAATCGCAAGAACTGGTGAAGGAGCAACAACAATTGTTTCGAGTATGGCAAGCCAGGTCACTTCGCCACCAACTTCCCTGATAAGAACAAGTCCAAGAATAGGTATGACTACAGCAAGTACAAGGACAACAAAAACAACAAGAAGAAGTACAACGATCGAAAGAAGAAGGAGGACTGCAAGAAGGCCAAAGTGCGCGCCTTCATCGCCTCCCTCAGCGATGTCGACTCCGACACTGACGACCACACCAATTCAAGCTCAAGTGAGGAGGACGACAACCGCAAGGTGAAGAAGAAGGACGGCAAGAATTTCAACAGCCTTAACTTCTACTCCGGCAAGAACCGCGACGGGTACTGTGTCATGGCCCTCAACACTGATGACAAGAAGGATGGTGAGGAAAGCGACTCTGACCAAAAAACAGAGGTAAAGCCTACTCCTGAACAACTTGCCTTAGAAGTAGAAGAACTCAATGATTGCTTGATCAATCAAGATAAGTTAATCAAAAAGGTTGCTCATGAATGAATTGAGCTTAAGGCTAAGTTGGAGAGTGCATTGATTAAGTTATATATGCTTAAATCTGCTCCTACTATTTCTGATATTGTTGAGTGTGATGAATGTGCTGTTCACATGGCTAGTTTAGCTTCTTTGCAATCTAAGCATGCTTCTCTAGTAGATGCACTTGATGTGACTAGGGCTACTTTTAGATGAAGTTAAAACTAGACCTATTTTACTCGGTACTTGCAAATCTTGCCCCGCTTTACAAATTCAACTTGATGATGCGTGTGCTCAGATTAAGGCTTTTGAGAAATCTAAATTAATTGCTAAATCCAAAGTTCCTGAATGCACAAAATGGGCTAAGGATGAAAATACCTACTTGCGCACAATTCTCAGTTGGGTGTCAAGTAGGGAACCTCAGTTGGGTATCATGATTCAGGAGTTTAAGAGGACTGATGGTTTTGGGATTGGGAGTGTGATTAAGAATTACAATTTTGATTGGTTGTATGAGAAGGTTGGTTAGTGCAGTGGTGAGAGAGAAAAACAAGCAACTTCCACCACATGTGAGGCAACTAAACTGAGTGGAGAGCAACCCAACCTAGAATGTGAGGAAAACCCCAAAGATGGAGTGTTTACTGAACCACCAAAACAAACTCCAAAGAAAGCCATCTAGGTGGAAAAACCCAACCATCTTAGAAACAAGCTTGATACACTTCCAGATATAGCTTTGAAGTATCCTCCACCAAAACCCAAAGGCAAACCACAACCAAGAGTGAATCCTCAACTAAGAGTGAACCCTCAACCCAAAGCTAACCCACAGCCGAGAGCTAACCCACAGCCAAAGCAAGTAGTTCGGTTCCACTGTGAGTATTGCAAAAGGGAGGTTCATCTTGAGGAGTTTTGCTTTCGAGGGAAGAAAACTTTGAGGCCTGAGCGTGCGTGGGGAACCGAGACATGTACCACCCTTCTTATGGTGTAAATGTGCATAGATCAGCTTCTCCACCTCATCGTGTGGGTAGTGTGTGTTCAGTTCCTTCTCGCAGGTTTGCCAAGCATGCTCCTAGTCGTGATCAATATGACTTAGGATAACATGGCCGTGGCTTTGAGTCTCAAAGGTACAACTAACGTACCACAGTTTCTCCCTCGTGGTGGTCATTATTCTCCAGTGAGACGAGAGATGGTTAACTTTGCCAACCCCACTCTTGAGCAGATGGCTCGACACTAGTATTCTACTTGTTTTACTAACCCCAGTGTTGAGAAATTTGCTCATCCTTGGTCTCCTTTTTGTTGAGCAGGTCGAAGGCTTAGAGAACACGTGGCTCATTGACTCCGGTTTTTCTCGACACATGACTGGTGATCATAGATGGTTCTCTAGCCTCACCCTAGTGATGACTAGAGAGTACATCACTTTCAGGGATAACAGTAGAGGAAAGGTATTGCTCAAGGAGCTATCAAGGTGAGTGAGAATTTCATGCTCAAGCAAGTTGCTCTTGTTAATTCCCTCAGTTTTAATTTTCTTTCAGTTTCGCAACTGCTTAATGATGGTTTTGAGGTTCGCTTCAAGCAAGGAGCCTCACGGATTTTAGACTCTCGAGGTGATCTTGCGTGCATGATCATTCCCGAGGGTTAGGTTTTTCGAGTTGACTTTTCTAAGTTGTTTGGTCTCTCTCGGTGTTTAGTTGCTGGTTCTTCTTCTGAGATTTGGAAGTGGTATAGGAGATTGGGTCATTTGAGCATTGATTTGCTCTCCCGCTTGAGTGCTCTTGACCTTATCCGAGGATTGCCCAAGTTCAAGTTTGAGAAAGATCTTATTTGCGCTCCTTGTCTTCATGGCAAAATGGTTGCCGCTTCACACCCACCTGTGAACTAGGTGATGATTGAGCATCCAGGGAAGTTGTTGCATATGAATACAATTGGTCCAGCTCGCGTTTGCTCAGTTGGTGGGAAGTGGTATATTCTTGTAGTTGTTGACGATTTCTCGAGGTATTCATGGGTTTTCTTTATGGAATCTAAGGAGGAGGCATTTCCTTTTGTTCGAGATCTGATCTTGAGGTTGAAAAATGAGCGACCTAAAGATGCCATGGGAGCTATTCACAGAGACAATGGCACAAATTTAAGAACGCTCATTTTAAAACCTTTTGCAATGATCTTGGTCTTGAACATCAGTTTTCATCGCCTTATATCCTTCCTCAGAATGGTGTTGTTGAACGGAAGAATCAGACTCTTTGTGAAATAGCTAGGATGATGCTTGATGAGAATAGGACTCCTAGAAAATATTGGGCCGAGGCCGTTAACACTGCTTGCTATGTTTCCAATTGAATCTTCTTGCGAGCTTTCTTGAAGAAAACCTCTTATGAGCTGATGCATCGATGAACCCCCAAGGTAAGTCACTTGAGAGTGTTTGGCTACAAGTGTTTCATTCTTAAGCAAGCTAACTTGGATAAATTTGAGTCTCGCTCTACGGATGGTATCTTTCTAGGTTATGCTTCTCATAATCGTGCTTATTGTGTGCTTAACCTTGAAACTAACCGAATTGTGGAAACATGTGAAATTACCTTTGATGAAACTATGCCTTGCACAACTCCTGTCTTTGAGCTTTCAAGTGAACATGAAATAGGACAAAGCATCTTTGAGGAAGAGGAAGAGCATGTTGATGGTGGTGATGAAGATGTTTATGAGATTGATCATGCACCAGTTGCTACACCTGTACTTTCTACTTCAACTATGACAGTTGATGGCCCTACCCCTACTCCCACTACTACAAGCCATCAACAAGTACCACTACATGATCATGATGAAGAAGAAGATTAGAGTGACCCGGCTGCTGTTGAGGGGGAGGCGACTTCAGAGCGCGAGACTCCACGGCACATTCATCATCGTCATCCTCCATGACACATGATCGGTAACTTACATGAACACACCACTAGGCACAGCTCTAGGCAGATTTCACACTTTACACATTCTATTTTTGTTGCCTCTTTCGAACCCCGAGATATTGGACATGCTTTATCTCATTCAAACTGGGTTAATGCCGTGCATGAGGAGTTGGAGAATTTTAAGCAAAATAGGGTTTGGGTTTTAGTTGAACCACCTCCAAATTGCCATCCCATAAGAACAAAATGGGTTTTCAAAAACAAACAAGGAGAGGATGGGTTGTTTGTGAGAAACAAAGCGAGGTTGGTTGCTCAAGGTTTTTGCCAAAAAAAGTAGGAATTGATTATGAGGAAACATTTGCTCCTGTTGCTCGTTTGGAAGCGATTAAAATCCTTCTAGTCTTCTCCATGGCTAAAGGTTTTAAGCTCTTCCAAATGGATATCAAAAGTACCTTTCTAAATGGTTTTATTGAGGAGGAAGTTTATGTGAAACAACCCCCTGGTTTTGAAAATCCTAAATATCCTGACCGTGTTTTCAAACTCCAAAAAGCTCTTTATGGCCTAAAACAAGCACCAGGAGTGTGGTATGCTAGATTAAAATCCTTTTTGCTTGGGAATGAGTTTGAAATGTGGTTAGTGGATAAAACACTCGTTCTCCTCAAGCAAGGTAAAGACATATTGATCATTTAGATATACGTGGATGATATTATCTTTGGTGGTTCTTCTCACACTTTGATTGCTAAGTTTGCAGATGATATGAGCAGGAACTTTGAGATGTCGATGATGGGTGAGTTGACCTTCTACCTTGGGCTAAATATCAAGCAAAGCAAGGATGGGACCTTTGTGCACCAAGGCAAGTACACGTAGGATGTGCTGAGGAAATTAGACATGGCTAGACAAGGAGTACCGCAGTATGATCGGCTCCCACCTATATCTGACGGCAACGGGGCCAGACATACACTTCATCGTGTGTCTGTATGCCCATTTTCACGCTTCTCCAAGAACTTCTCATTGCCAAGCGATGAATAGGATCATGAGGTACCTTCATTTCATGCCTGAGTTTGGTTTGTGGTACTCTGCCTCCTCCACACTTACACTTCACGGTTATTCCAATGCGGATTTCGCTGGGTGTCGGTTGGATTGCAAGTCCACTTCTGGTACTTGTCAGTTTCTTGGTTCTTCCTTGGTTTTTTGGTCTTCCCGCAAACAGTCCAGTGTTGCTCAGTCTACCACCGAAGCCGAGTACGTTGCCGCTACTAGTTGTTGCTCCCAGCTATTGTGGATGATCTCCACTTTGAGAGACTTTGGAATGACTTTTTCTCGTGTACCCCTCCTGTGTGATAGTACGAGTGCAATCAGTGTAGCCAAGAATCCTGTTCTCCACTCAAAAACCAAACACATAGATGTGAGATACCATTTTTTGAGAGATCACGTTGAGAAAGGAGACATTGACCTTGGCCACGTTGCTACCCAAAACCAACTTGCTGACATTTTTACCAAACCCTTGGATCAAGCAACTTTTGCTCATTTGCGGGGGAGATTGGTGTGTGTTTTCCATTCTAAGTTGGGTTTTGGATGTTCTCTTATATTATACTTGTATCATGCTTGTGTATATACCATGGTAGGCTAGCCACCTTTTCATGTTAGCATAGATGATTATCATGTATATCCTATCATGCTAGCTTTGTAATATATCATGGTGGATGATCCACATGAACATCATGTCATGCTTTACCTTAGACTTCACATTGGGTATGGCTTGTTGTTCATTTGGTATCATTTTAGCTTAGTTCCTTAGCATCTATATCATGTTGCATTTGTATCATATTGCACTAGATTAGCTTCTCCTATATACCCTGAGTAGTCTCTTATGCTACTTGTGAGTTATTGCTTTGGTTGGTTATCCTGTAGCAATGTGCAGTTATGCTCTTGATGACATTGTCTTATAAACATGATGAGATAACTGTTTTTGAATCCAATGCTAATTCTAAGCTATGAACTTGACATGCTTATCACCATGAGTAGTTGCTTGGTTATGCATTGTTCTTGCTTGAATGCTAGTTCCATGTTTAGCTTTTGCTTGGAATTCATGTTCTTTTCAATTGGGTCAAAGATCAGGTATCATTGCAAATGTTTAGCTCATGATGCACCCAAGGGGGAGCATTGTTTTTTTGTGCCGCAAAGGCACTTCATGAAACTTGTTTAATGTGAATGATGAAAAAAATGATAAAAAAAATCAGTAATTCATCAAATCTTTTTGCTTAATGTTGATATTCTTGCTTGCTTAGTTGTTACAAGATGTCTACCAAAAGAAGTAGGCACTTGGTTTCAACAAGCTTTCACATGACTTGTGATGCATATATGGGTGTTTGCAATGATCTTTTGTTGAGAATATATCTTGCTTGTATGAGCTCTGATGGCCTAGTTTGTTCTTGCTTGAGTGATTCATGGCTAGGTGCTTGTCATGTGGTGATACTTTTACAAGCTACTAAAACTTGATCAGATGCTTTGTCTTTTGCTTATATCATAATATCCTCTTGATGGTGATGTAATTGCTCTTTATGATCTACCTGCTTATGCATTATCTCATTTGTAGCCTTTGTGAGTGCTTTGTGATATATTTGAGAAGCTTGGTACATTATGCACACCATGGCATGCATTTTGTGCTCTCATGATATACTTGATGTTTGCATTGTCAACAAGGGGGATAGATTCACACAAACTTAATTTGGGGAGAAGATGGTTGCATTCTCTTTTGTGCATGCATTTCAGTGTGGCATGTTTTCAGGGGGGAGTGCTTGTGCTCAGGGGGAGCTTGTGAGCTATATGCGCTCTTGTGCTCATTTGCCGGTCATGTTGAGCTTTTACCTCTTCTTGAGGAGCCGGTGTTTGGTTTGAACTTTCGATCTTCACATGATTGGTGTTGAGCCCTTTCTGCCTCTTCTTGAGGGATTATGTGGTTTTATCTCAGTTTTGTCAAGCCGTCGCCCTTGTCTTAGGGGACTAAGACTTCTCATTTCGAGTGATCTTGTGTTTGCCTTTTTCTCTTGGCTTTTGGATCACTTGGATGAGCTTTCTTTTTTTCTTTCTCTTTCTTCTCTTCTTTTCAGCTATGAATTTATGTGGGGTGTTGTCAATGCACTCATCAACGGGGAGATTGAGGACCAATGGTGGTCACCCTTGCATGATGAGTGATTAACATTAACAACGTTGTGCGGAATGATGTTGCTCTTGGCTTGTGATGTGCAGGTCTAGGATGTGACATGGCGGCCGACGGTATGTGGTGAAAGTCAAGTGAAAGGTTCATGGCGATGGACCAAGGGCGGTGAAGGGTGAACACGAGTAGGCTTGGACCAAGGGATCCGAGGAGTCCAAGCGGAGTCATGGGCGATCCACATGGTGCACAGAAAAGCAAGAGAACATGACGGGATGGACACAACGTCCGTCAAGTCAAGCAGGACGGAGGCGTCATAGGCTTGGTGGAGGCCGAACACGTGTCGACATCAAGGAGGTCACATGGTGGCCAAGTGGAGATGGACGTTTTTCGTGGTTTGGGCCTCAAAACCACCATGCAGGCAAGTTTCCCAGTTTGGACCTCATAACTGGGGGCGAGCCCGGTGCGGCCAGAGCTTCAAGAAGGAGGGCACGTGGCACCATCACGAAGCTTGCATCGAGGCGAAGCGAAGTCGTCAAGGCAGCATGTCCGTCCGATGCGTCTACAAAAACATGGATAGTTTTGCCCCTACAAGGGTATGTATCCTAGTTGTAACTGTAGGGGTATTTTAGTCTTTAGCCATGGACCATATAGGCAACAGGATGGCTGCTCGAGAGAGTCAGTTCTTGGAGTTTTTGTTTTTCCTTCTCGTTATGCTAGATAGGGGCTTCATGTGAAATAAAGATTGGGAGGATGAGGGTGGCTTCCTAGCCTTGTATCAAGATCTTGATTTGTGTGCTTAATCCATCTCCTAGTTGCTTAGTCTCCCCTCCTGTTCTTGAAGGTTTTTCTTTTTCTGAGTTTTTGGGTGAATTTTGGGGAATTTCTGTTGGTCGGATTCAAGTGCGAGTTGAGGAAATTTTCCTTGTGGGAATTCATGCTGGAGCATTAGTGAGCTTGCCTGTGGCAATTCCCTAGTGAATCCCTCCCTTGAATCTCTCCAATTTGATGTTTTGTTTAGTCTAGTTCTTTTCTTAGGGTTCTTTGTTTTCCCCAAATCAATGCAGAGTTTCTGATCTTTTAGGAGGCTACTTTTTGGATCCATTCGTTGTGTGGAGAGGAGCTTGTGGTTTGAAGCTTTTCTGACTCGGAGTTGTGCAGGTCAAATTCTGAGAAACTGAAGGGGAGTTCAGGCTTCTGTTCTTGATCTGCTAGACTTTGATTTTTCAACCATTTGCTCCACTACTTCTTGCGTTGGTTTTTGCTCTCACCTGTAGCTAGGGAATTTAATTTTCACTATTTTGATCTCCTGCTGCAGCTTGTGCTCTTCTCAATTGTTTAATTCGTGTAGTTCAATGATGCAGGCCAACAATGCTTTGGACATCAGGTTGCTAGTGTCATTTTCAAGCTACAACAAGCAATCATTGCTTTCTGCTCTTTTAGCTACTCGATGGATTTCTTGCATCATTGACCATTTAACTCACTATCTTAACTATTTGCTTGCCTATCTAGATGAACAACTAGCTATTATCTATATGTTGAGTGAACTTAAAGTATGAGCCTTTTAATTGTTAGATCACTCACTTGTTTTGATTAGTAGTTGTGCAATTCAATAGCTCTTGTGGCTTTATCATCTGCTAAAGAAAGTTTGACAGTGGTTAACTGAGTTTATTTATTTACAAGGAAACAGCCTGTGTGTCTTGCAGTTTGCTCTAGCTGGTAGTTTGCTTACTCTCGAGTAATATTATTGCTTTGGCTTGATCACTATGATTGTGCTACTATGTTCTTAATTTCATATTAGGCATAGTAGTATAGTAGCTTAGTGCAAGTTTGTGCCGGGCTGTTACCTTGTGTTTTGCTTCCACGTCGATTTGAATTGTTTTCCTTAATTGTTCCTAGAGCTAGAATATCACAAGTTGAGATGCGTAGCCTTGGCGATTAAAAGAGAGGTGTGTTGGGTTGTAATTGGACATATACCTTGTTTTCAGAGAATTTTCAAGGCTCTCATTCACCCCCCCTCTGGTCGCACATTCGGGTCCTTCAGTACTTGAAGACTTGTCACAAGTGGATTGATCCCCCATAGCCATCACCAGCGCTTTTGACTCATTGTTGTTGTTGTCTTTTCCGCATCACTCACCTTGTCCAATCGCATCGCTGTCACGCGTCCGTTGCTAACATATGCTCCATTCTAAACTATCTACAATCTTTTCAAGGTTGTCTATTTTCCCCTGGGGATCCTCGGTGCTGTCCTTTTGGATCGTAACCTCTAGAGATTCTTGATTTCACTGCACATACAGTGCATAAAGCAATGTAATAGTATCACGGCGACAACTCAGGCGTCACGCAAGGGCCTTCCTAATTAGGTGATAAATTTGTACGCATAACTTTTTTCCTAACAACAATTTAAGTGATAAATTTTGTAATACAACTTTCATGATATACATAACTTATACGCGTAACATTTGTCATAACTTTTAATACTAGTAGAGAACTGATCTTCCATGCGCCCCCTTTTGTCTTGGTTTAAAGTTGACCTGGGACAAAAGGGGGCGCGCCACGGTAGGCTGGAATGGAGCGGAGCTTTACACCCGGTTGGTATTTGCAACCGGGACTACAGGCCCTCCTTTAGTTCCGGTTGTAACAACCAGAGTCCAGGCGTTGGTGGCGTGCCCCTTTTATCCCGGTCGGAGCCTCCAATTGGGGTAAAAAGTTTAGTCCCGGTTGGTAATTCCAACCGGGACAAAAGAGACCTCAAAAGATACATTGGAAGCATGACAGGACCTGAAACCCATGGGGCAACGAGATGACCTACATCTAGAAAAGAGAGATAATGGACAGCACTACTTACGTCCTGCCAGTTACACTCTCAGCAAAGAAGAGAAGGATAGCATGTTTGAATGCTTGAATAATACGAAGGTCCCATCTGGGTACTCCTCGAATATAAAGGGAATAATAAATATGAAACAAAATAAGTTCACAAATCTCAAGGCCCATGACTGCCACATGTTGATGACCCAATTGCTTCCGGTTGCACTGAGGGGTGTTCTACCAAAGAATGTCCGATTGCCCCTCGTAAAGCTATGCGCGTTTGTCAATGCGATTTCACAGAAGGCAATCAATCCACCCAAGCTAGCAAAGCTACATAATGATGTGGTGCAATGTCTTGTCAGTTTTGAGTTGGTATTTCCACCATCCTTCTTCAATATTATGACGCACCTCCCGGTTCACCTAGTAAAAGAGATTAGTATTCTCGGACCTGTATACCTTCACAATATGTGGCCTTTCGAGAGGTTCATGTTAGTCCTAAAAAACTATGTTCTTAATCGTGCCCATTCAAAAGTAAGCATCGCTAAGGGATATAGAACAGAGGAGGTGATCGAGTTTTGTGTTGATTTTATTGACTCAATTTACTCGATTGGGGTTCCAACTTCACGCCACGAGGGGAGGCTACGGGGAATGGGCACCCTTGGAAGGAAATCAAGTTTGAGCAATGATACTGATTTGTTCGACAAGGCACACTATACTGTTCTACAACAGTCATCCTTTGTGGCTCCGTATATCGAGCAGCACAGGCATATGGTAGTTTTCAAAAACCCGACGACATCCGATACTTGGCTTACACGTCATCACATGGAAACTTTTCCCTCCTGGTTGCGGCAACAACTTATGGGTAACTCTGAGATTCACCCACAGCTCGCTTGGTTAGCCAGGGGACCTGCTAGCACAATCGTGAAAATCCAAGACTACGAGATAAATGGTTATACATTTTACACGAGAGCCCAGGACTAGAAAAGCACGAACCAGAATAGTGGTGTCCGCATAGATGCCATAGACAGAAATAATAGCAAGGAGTCGTATTATGGTTTCATACAGGAGATATGGAAACTCGAATAGGGACCGCTCTACATCCCTCTATTTCTTTGCAATTGGGTGAAGCTAACTGACGTAACCAAAGATCAGTACGGAATAACAATAGTGGATCTGAGCAAGACTGGATACAGTGATGAACCATTCGTACTTGCCAATGATGAGCATCAGGTTTTCTATGTGAAGGACATGTCTAACAAACCCAAGAGAAATCCAGAAGAGCCATGGGAGCCAAAGCTCTATATAGTTCTTCCAGGTAAAAGAAAAATCATGGGAGTCGAGGATAAAATAGACCAATCAGATTGATGGTATGCCTCTATTCACTGTTGAAGTTGACCCAAGCATCTTGCTATCCAAAGAAGAGGCTCCAAACTTACTCCGCGATCATGATCAAGGAACTTTCATGAAGAAGAAATTTTATAACGTTATATTGTAATGCACTAAATTTGCTTCACCTTTATGTACTACTTGATACAATTTTTAATTTAACGTCTGTATGATTTCATGTGTGTTTAAATTAGTTGAGGTGAAGATTTATTAGATAAATATGAACAATGTTAACCACATACATAAATTGAATTTTTCTTGCATTGAAATTATTTAATTGAATAATTTCTTGATGATAGCGATGCAGTAAAATAACTATTTTAGAATCTAAAAGAACTGGTATAAAATTAATGACTCATTCACACTTATTGTCAATATACTTGCTAATTTAATATACTTTTGCATGTTCAAAATATGTAAAGTTTTTTGTTTTTGCATCCTGAAATCCAGTGAAAACATAAATAAAATCCATTTCCAAAAAAACAGGCGGGAGACGAAAAATGGAAAAAGGCCCTTTTGTCCCGGGTGCCAACACAACCGGGACAAAAGGGTATTTTTCGATTCCCGCTGGGAATGTACCCTTTTATCCCGGTTGCAAACTGGAACCGAGATAAAAAAGGGGTGCCTTTTGTCCCAGTTGTTGTTGGCACCCGGAACAAAAGGTACCTTTAGTCCCGAGTTCAATTACGAGCCGAGATAAAAGGTGCGGGGGATAAAAGTAATTGTAGTCTTTTGCCCCCGTCCCCCCACACCCTTCAACAGTTGGGCAAATTTTTTACTGCCACCAAGATCCGTGTCTGTCCGTCTGCTCCATTGCTGCCCGTCCGCCTCCCTCGCCGGCCGCCGTTCTCCTCGTCGCCCCGGCCACTATCGTCTTACCGCCCTGACCGCCTCGCCCGCACCCGGACTGCCGCCTCCTCCGTCACCCCGGCCCGCCACCTCCTCCGTCGCACCCCCACGAGCTCGTCGCCGCCTCCTCCATCACGCTGCCTCCGTCGCCGACAGCCTCCGTCCTCATCGCCACCTCCATCCCCATCGTCGCTGCCGGCCTCCGCCCTCGTCGCCGCCACCTTCGCTCCATCCCCGCCGCCTCCTCCGTCGCCTCGGCTTGCCGCCTCCTCCATCACGACCCCTCGAGCTCGTCACCGCCGCCTCTATCACGCCGCCTCATCGCCTTCTCCGTCCTCGTCGTCGCTGCCTCCGTCCCCGTCATTGTCGTTGCCGGCCTCCGCCCTCGTCGTTGCAGCCACCTCGCTTTGTCCCCGCCTCCGCCGGCATCCACCACCCCAGCCTCCTCATCCTGCGCATTGCCACTTGATCTGCCGCCCCGGCCGCCGTACGGCCTTTTGCCCTAGGCGCCACCACCTAACCCCTGCTGACCCTAGCTCTCGCATGTACGGCCCTTGCTGACGCAAGCCACCGGCTTGCTGACGCCAACGCCCTTTTTTATTTTTTAGTTGAAAATGAATAGAAATTTGTAGAAAATTAGTAGATTAGTAAAAAAATCAATAGGAAATTACTATTATTAGTTGAAACTCAGTATAGTTAGTAGAAATTTGTATAAATTTGGTAGAAATTCTTAATTTGTAGAAATTTTGTAGAAATACTTAGAAATTAGAAGAAATTTGGTAGAAATTCTATAAATTAGTAGGAATTAGTAGAAATTTTCTAGAATTTCCAATAAATTAGTAGAAATTTGTATATACACTTCAAATTTGGTAGAAATTAGTAGAAATTTGTATAAACACTTCAAATTTGGTGGGATCCATTCAAGACTGTCATGTATGGTTTCATGTTATTCTATGATTTCATGTACATACCTTAAAGTACATGTAACTATGATTTCATGTAAGTTTCATTTTGTGTGAGCTACCTATTTCATGGTTGTTCTATGATTCTAGACTGTCATGTATGGTTTCATGTGTACGTTTCAATCAGTTTATTTTTTTCCATGGTTGTTCTATGATTTCATGTATATACCTTAACGTACTTGTAACTACAATTTCATGTGTGTTTAAAGTAGTTGAGTTGGCAGACGACGAGACCGCAAGGTATTTAATGGAGCAGATTATTGCTGGTGATGGTAGTGGCTCCAACCTTCCCATAACGTACACCGATGAAGAGGGTACCTAGGCGGACATGTTGAGGAACATGTCCGGCTGTGACAATGAAGAGCCCAAGCCCTAGCAAAACCTTGCCGTGGCGGAAGATTCTGGTGATGGCAATGAAGAGCTCGAGCCCCAGCAAAACCTTACCGTGGCGGAAGGTTCTGGCGAGGTATATATAATTTCTATTGCTTTACCCCATCTATAATGTCTTATTCGTTATTACTATGTACTAATTAATGAATAACTGTTAGCTCTCTGGATCGATGAAACGTAAGAAGCCCCGAGTGGTACAAGGGTGATGGATGGGAGGCTTGTCATCACGGAAGTCACAGAAGAGGGCATGCCGGTTGCTCCCAAAAAAGTAGCAAAGAAGTACGTGAGTCAGATCGGGGTAATCGTAAGGGACAACGTGCCCATCAGCATCAGGGAATGGAAGGGCAAAAGAACTAATCCATACGTGCTCCCGGATACACAAAAGAATATGATGTGGAAAGATGTCAAGAGACATTTCATATTTCTCGAAGGATATATTGAAAAGGATGTGAAAGTGTGTACGCTGAAGAAGATGGCCACACAATTCCAGACATTCAAGAAGATGCTGGATGCCAACTACCTTAAGAAGGGCCGAACTTCAGATTTCGATGTGTGGCCAAAGTTGAGGGACCACTGGAAGGCATTTGTCGAATACAAGAGGAGCAAAGACGGTGTGAAAAAGATCCAGACCAACACTACAAATGCTGGTCAGAAGGAGTACCATCATCGTCTAGAGTGAGGTGGTTATGTCACAGCAATTCCCAGATGGAAGAAGATGGAACAAGACCTGATCGATCGGGGTATCGTACCAGCAACTATTGAATGGACCGAATGATCGAAAAATTGGTATTACGCTCATGGAGGCTTCCTGAGCTAAGTGAATGGGACGTTGATATTCAATGAGACAATACGTCAGAAGGCCAAAAGGCTTATCAAGAACATCGAAGATTCTAAGGCTGGGAGGTTCAAGGTGGACCGAGAGAATGATGAGCTCACATTGGCCCTCGGGAATCCCGAGCACCCAGGACGTTGCCGAGGGTTCGGGGTCATTTCGTGGAAGTTTGCTTTCCGAGGCGACAGCGCATCGTGCAGAAGCCACAAGCGAAGAAAGGAACAAATCGAGGAGAGCTAGTGGCAGATGCTACAATCCAAAGTGCATTCACAAGAAGTAAGAATGTTGAAGGAAATCAATCATCAAGTGGCCCACGTAGTTGCGAAGTTGGCCCAATCTGGAGCATTGCCGGATCCAAACTTCACCAGCCCTTCTCAACGCCTCTTGAGCAGTTGTGCTTCTACAGGGCTCCTTGATGCGCAGACGCCAAGATTACCCATGGACGAGCAACGGTTCATTGTGGATGCCATCACGCAATGCACCTCATGTGAGCTGCATACACCGGTCGGCAACCTCACTATTAAGGTATACTTATACATAATATTTATGCAATATTCTCAATTGATCCACGCCTTACCAATTCGCTATGGAGTTTAATAACTTGTTTACTTTTTCTGTATGTACAGGTGGCGTACGGGAGTGCCTTACCAATCCTAGCAAGGCAGACAAGCAATGGCACGGAGATTCCACCTGGCTACGCCAGCGTCAGCCTAGAGCAGATTGCTGATAGCCAATATGAAGACCTGGAGCTTGACCTCGCGGGAGGTGTTGGGGAAAGGACACTAGGAGATGCGCTTCACGGGATCATTCTATAGCGCAAACGCTATATCATCATCCTCGGCACGGAAGCACCTCCTCAGAGCTCAAGACCGCTCCTCGCAGATCCCCAGCAGCGACCATCTCCTCAAAGCTCAAGATCGTCATCTCCAGCACAACCTGCTCCAGGACCGTTGCTTCCTGCTTGATCAAGGTCTCCATCTCCACCACATCCTGGTGGTGGGAGCAACGACGATAATAACAACACCCCTCCCCGATCACTATCACTGGGACTAAGAGCAGCCCCGAGGAAGGAACCTGCAGCACCACTTAAGAAGTCACGACAACCACCTCCCAAGCCAAGACAGAGAAAGAAGAAAAGAAAGAAGTCTGAAGTGACTCATGAGGAACGCTGGGAGGCAATGACTCATGCGGAACAGTGGGCCAAAATCCAAGCAGAGGCCAGTGAGTGATTCAAGAAACAGGCCAAAAAAAAGCAAGGGAGATGGAGCCACCGCTAGTAAATTGAAGAGAATTAAATTTTTTTATCAGGATGGAAGAAGGAGCCAAGAAGAGGATACCACTATTATCGAACTACGAACGGGCGTTAGTCAAGGCTGATGAGAGGGAAAAAAGAAAAGGAAAGTCATCTTCCAGTGGTGCTGTCCCCGACCTCGGGCATCTACCAGAAAAGACACTGAAAAGATAGCAGCAATGCCCATGGATCAACAAGCACAAGTATTGAAATTCATGGAAGAAATAGGTATGGGACTTGATGAATGTCTAGGGTAAGTTGAGCTGCTAGCTGCACCGCTAGTTGAACCGAGATGGACTTTTGAGCTAGGCAAGTCTCTGGTAAGGCTTGAGTTGGTACGGAAGCTATCAACAAAGATGTACAAATTCCATCATTGGTACATGAAGGTGTCCGCCGACTCGAGGGAGATGTTCGACCTTAAGGTAAAACCGATAGATTTTTACGGCGAAGGCGAGAAAGTTTTGTGGCTAGAATTCAAGGATATATATGAAGTGTACCATCATGATGCCCTGGACGTCTCTCTGATCAGCGTCTGGGTTCTATAAGTGTCCGTTTATCTACATGTAAATTTTGGCTCATATCATTATTCTTTTTGCGTGCGTCACCGTACTAACTTCGTCTTCCATTCTATATAGGATGCTAATTCAGACATGCCGACAAGAAGCGTACCTCCATATTGGCTTCATGGATCCATCCGTAGTTAACCAAAAACAGATACAGGTCGCGTCAGAAAAAACCTTGGTGGAAGCATACAATTTACTAGACAAACAAAAATTCAAGGATTTCATACTACTTCATACAACTTCAATTAAGTATGTGTATACCATCTACTGTCATTTTCTTTTTCCTTACCTGATTAATGTTAGTTAGCTCTAATATATCTGAACATTTACGTACATAGCTTCCACTGGATCCTCATTATACTTGAGCCTGAAAGAAGCCACGTCACTGTCTTTAATTCGTTGAGGAAAGATCCGGTGGAGTACCAAGATATGCAAGACATGCTAGGCTTGTAATAATTCTGGACCTTTATCTCTATGCAAAAGTTTGTTTCCTAAATTTTCACCTAATACTATATCATTCATTATTTTAATCCGCAGCGCATGGAGACAATTCATCAGGACACACAAAGGTCAATTCAAAGAAAAACTTACATGGAACACAGACTTCCCGGTACGTATGAAGTCTGCACATTTTGTACATTCTATAACATGAATATTTCATAACTTATTTTTTTTCCCACTGAAGTGCTTAAGACAGGAACCCGGGAATAATATATGTGGCTACTACATCTGTGAGCACATGCACAGTTTTGTGGGACCCAAGGGACTAAAGATGACGCCACACAACTTTAAAGTACATAAAATAAAACTATTAATAGTTAATTATTTTCTAGCTCCTTATATTTAATTGTTCGTGTAACATTCACATATTTTCAAATTTTAGATGTTCAATATTCAACATGGACTATTGAAGAAGGAAAGAGTAGCGGCAATATGTGAAGGTCTCATTGGATTCCTAATGGACGAGGTGGTAAACCCACAAGGAGAATTTTATTACAATGGACAAAATTTAGACGCTCCGAGCAACACCTCGACGGGAAGATTGTAGATATATAGTTTGATTTGTATATATAATATGCTAAGATCAATTTGTATAGTACGCTAAGAATTGTATATATATACTAAGAATTGTATATATAATAATTGTATAATTACTAGTTTCATTCGTTTAAATACTAGTTTGATTTCATTATAAAAAAGTCTCAACTACTAAAGGTTAACAAAAGGATCGGGGTACGTACGTGATGCATGAAATTACAGGCGCCATGCAGGCGTCTGCATGGAGCGCGCCTGAAATTTCATGCAGGACTTTAGTCCCGGTTGGAAAACCCAACCGGGACTAAAGGGGCACCCTTTACTCCCGGTTGGTTTTACCAACCAGGAGTAAAGGGCCCTATCCCGCGCCTGGCGTGGCAGGCCCTTTAGTCCCAGTTGGTAAAGGGTGGCTTTACTCCTCCTTGGAAGGACCCAGGACTAAAGACCTCCTCCCCCTTTGTATCGATTGGTTTATCCCGGATGAATTTTCGGAAAATTTGCACCCTACCAACCAGGACTAATACTGAGTTCTCTACTGGTGTAAGAGAATGTTGTTAAAAAAATTTATGTACATAACTTATACACATATATAATATTATAGAAAAAATAATTGAAAAGGAAAAAAATACGGGTCAGCACATGGCGGGCCGTGTGGGACCCACCAGCTGCGGCGCGCGCAGATTCAATATTGCGGTCACGCGAGTGACAGCTTGCGTAGAGTTTCGCACGAGTTTGCGATAGAACACGACGTCGTGTCTTTAGGAAAATGAGGGCGGCATGTGGCTGGCGGACACACATGATGCGAAGAAGGCTTGTAAGATGGCATAAGCGTTTTGCACGGTGAGCAGATGTGTGGGATGCAGAAAGCATCACCGTGCACGGACCTGCTCGATCCCGTTATCTACCTGGGGGATGCGAATGCGATCACCAGGTATGATTTCAGCCAAGGTATCACCAGCTGCAAAAATACCACATTTCCGTGTCGTTTTGTGGATCCCCACGGCTATATCTTTCCATTGATCAGCGGATAATTTAAGTTGCCAGGCCGCCGCGGGCACCTTCTGCGAAGATTCTATTTGCATTGCTCAGCAAGGCACTGCAGGTAGTCTACTTGTTCTTCCCATAGTCCCATCATCTTTCTTGGTTAGAGTGAGGACACGGCTCCAGGATTATATAAATCCCTCGTTGATCGCGATAGCAAAATTAATCATCACTACTATGATTAAATCATATAGGTCCCAAACAAGGTTCTTGTTCATGAAGATCATAAGCGGGCCCATCATTGATCAATCGCGATAACTTTATAACCCTCAGTTTGTGCAGAAAGCAGGGATCACAAGGAATGTGACAATTGACAAGGACAGGCAAAACAAAAATTGTTCCTTTGCTTCTGTGCCCTCACCACTTCTGTTCCGGGCTTCCTTCCAGTGCTACGTGCCAAGCTGATCAAGACGTCATTTCAGGGTCTCTTTCGCCATGGGGCCGGCACCCGGCCGTGATCTCGCAGTCAATCAAATGGCTCGAGCAGCCGGCAACCTGCTCCTGCTGCGCTGCACACCGCAAAAAGGTAACGGCTGCTTGGGCAATTTTCAGAGGCGCTTACGTGCGATGACTGCTAGGAGAAAGGCCTGGTTTGGTTAGTTTGCTTAAAAACACCCGTCACATCGAATGTTTAGATACTAATTAGGAGTATTAAACGTAGACTATTTACAAAATCCATTACATAAGTGGAGGCTAAACGGCGAGACGAATCTATTAAGCCTAATTAGTCCATGATTTGACAATGTGTTACTACAGTAAACATTTGCTAATGATGGATTAATTAGGCTTAATAGGTTCGTCTCGCTGTTTAACCTCCACTTATGTAATGGGTTTTGTAAATAGCCTACGTTTAATACTTCTAATTAGTATCTAAACATTGATGTGACACTTACTTAAAAATAAGCAAAGGGAACCAAACGCCCCCTAAGCAAATGAGTGGACCAAAGTGACAGATTTGCTTGTCCCGAACAGCGCGTAGCCGTCCGCTGATGCCAGCTATATCTTGGGCAGTTTGAGAAGATCACGGATGGTTCTCAGTTTATACTTACAAATGGGTAGAGCTGGCGTCTTCATGTTAGTCATGATTCGGAAGCACCGATCATGTTTCGGCCAGGCATTGACAGAGGCCACGGCACAAGATAGCCTCTGCACAGAGGTTTTGCTAGGAACTGGAGCTGCTGTTCTAAAAAAACTCCATCGGATGGTGTGTTTTCATTATCCATGGATCATCTCGGTTGATTAGCGTTCAAGAAACAGAGGACAATCAATGTTGTCAAGCTTCGGTGTTAAATGTCGTGCTATATCTGAATCTTTGGCTGTTCGTTTGAATGAGATATTCAGGACCTGCGTTTGAATGGGATATTAACTGAATGTCTGAATCCACGGTTATATTTTTTTTGGAAGGGAAGCCTGCAATGCAATCTTGCGTCGGCATTGTGCTGATTTCCAAATTGAGAGATTCAGAAAAAAATATAGTAAGTTGGTTTTTGATGTGGTGTCTGTGCCCCACTGCGACTATCTGCGACAGATATAGTTATCTGTCGCATATGCATGGGTCCCACTTGTGATCTTTCTTCTTCCTCCATCCGGTTCCTTCCTCTTCCTCCATCCGTGCGCCACCCCCTCCCCGTGGAGATGAGGTCCCGGCAGAGCCAGGTTAGAGCGACGGAGGGTGGTGGCAGAGGATGCTGCGGTGGGAGCCGCCGGAGTCGGAGGAGGAAGGCGGCGCGGGGGCAAGCATAGGAGAGGGGTTAGGGTTTGGGGTTAGGGCTCGCCGCCAGTAGGCTTAGGGTTCGGGGTGGGCTTCGGAGTTCGGGTTGCTGGGGTTGGCGTCTCGTGTGACCTCCGGCTGTAGAGGGAGGGCCTTAGGTGGCGGCGGACTGGCAGCGACAATGGGTTGTGGGCGGGGCGGCGAGGCGGTGGGAGCCGCCGGCCGTGGGTGGCGGAGGATAGCTGGTGGGCGGAGGAGGTGGTAGGGGGTGACGGCGAGCATCCCGGCGGAGCCGGGTTAGGGCGGCAGCGGTTGGCGATGGCGAATCCGGCGGCAGGAGACGGTGGAGGAGGGCGGCATGGGGTGAGGAGGAGGGGAGCGGCAGCGAGGAGGCGACTGGAGGAGGAAGACGACCTCCTCATGAGCTGTTTTGGTGGGCTGGAGGCGGTGGTGGGCCGCGTGCTATCTGAAGGCGACACTGTCGCCTTCAACAGCGCGTAGGCAACACTCGGCCCCGCCCTCTGTGCCCCGCCGTAGTCTCCCAAAAATGGTTTCCCAATTTCTTCAGTTGTCCAACTGCATTACACACAGCTATGGCTATCAAGCACGCTGCAGCGTGCGGATGGTCACCGTTTGAAGCGTGCAAATTTTAGCTAAGGATATCATCATGCGGATGGTCACCGTTTGAAGCGTGCAAATTTTAGCTAAGGATATCATCAGCATCATCGTTCTCATGCCAAGATCACTCGACAACGTGTGGAACACGATGAAGTCCTTTGCCTACATTTCTTTTGTTTAAGAAAATGCTGCAACTTTGTGCAGAAAATCCTTGGCCTACATTTAATGCCAAGAGATTTCAAAACCTGTCTTTCAAGATTTGACACTCATCAGTACTGTATGACATAGGGGCCATTTGGGTCATTGACATGTGGTCTACGGTATCAAATCTTAAAAAGACTTGCAGGTTGAGATCCAAATTCATCTACGCCTAGCTGACTAGATCCAATTGAGATCCAAATTCATCTACGCCAAATTCATCTATTGGTTGGTCGAAGGAAGAACACATTAGCATGCTAGTAATTTTTACATGTAGCGATAGGTGAGCGTCCTCCGCATTGTTGAAAGTAGGGACAAAGCGGACTAAACCTAAAGGTTTCTACGAGTCCTGAAAATGGCAAATACTTTATTTGTTGAGAGAAAAATGCCAATAAATATGACTATTGCACATGACTTGATTGTTTTGGGCGCCCTGGCAGTTTAATACGAAGAACACATGACAAAGAAATAGAAAGTCACAGAAAAGAGGAAGAACCAGGGAGCCCACCATAGTAGTGGATTAAAAGGAAACCCAATTAAGAAGAAGAGATACAAGACCGGCCCATGTGGCATCCAAACAAAATCCCAATTTGTCTTTTTTTCTTCTCCCCATGATCTGAATTAATTGAATTAAAAGACAAGTAATTTACTGCCCGTACTGTGCCAAATTATAAGTCATTCTACCTTTATTCTAAGTCAAACTTATCTAGTTTTGACCAAATTTATAAAAAAAAGTACACAAATATCTACAACATCTGCGCTAGATACACAATGCAACATATATTGGTTGTGCATTTATTATATACCAATTTAGATAAGTTTGACTTAGAACAAAACTAAAAAAACTTATAATTTGGAACGAGAAGAGTAGCAGAGGAGAATCTTGTTGTCCTATGTGTGCAAGAGTGCTCCTAGGGAGATATCTAAATTCAACTCGGTATTGCAATCTTGAGGGAAGGCAGAGTGTGATTTGGATGATTGCTTCAGCATATGGACATACGACAGCTGCTCCACTTAATGCCACCACTTCCTCTGGCTGCTTCACCAAGAAAGATTGCCAACCCAAGATCTCTTTTTTTTTTAAGAAAACGGAATTGTCCAGCCTCTGCGACCGCACACAATCAATTTTTTACAGCAAGTTCAGCTTTAGAGATGGTCTAAAAAATATAGATAATAATCCACGAAATAGAGCTTTAAAGCTTTAGCCCAAGATCCCTTGCGCAGGTGACACATTACTCATAATGACCATTGCCAATAACATGCACGGCCTGAAACACAAACAATGCCTGACAAATCTGAAGCACAGCGGGGATGTCGGATGCCAGCTTGTGCACTTAGCCATCTGACCTTGGGATCCCGCGCCTTCAGAATGCTACCGCATCAATAAAGGCATGGCACTCTATTGTAGCAGCGATGCTATGGAACGTTTGGAAAAAATAGGATGTGAAAAATCTTCAAAGATCACCTTCTTCCAACCAATCAAGTTGTGCGATGTACAACCATTGACCTCTTTCTCTAGGCTCACCGTATAAAAAAGACCCTACCTTGTAGGTTTACCTTTATTTGTGGAGAAGCATATCAAGCTAAAAGGTAGAAGACTTGGGATTTAGTAAAATTCATCAAAAGTCTTGGTCAATTTCCATGGATATCTAGGGGGATTTCAATGAAATTTTACATAATGAGGAATAGTTTAGGGCAAATCCTAGAGAGAAATATCTAATGGAGGGCTTTCAGGGTGCAATGGACGTGTGCAGTTTTTTGAGGAATCTAAAGAGATCAAAGAAAAAGGAGATATTCAGTGAGAGCTAACATAGAGTAAGATTTCCTCTTAGTACTTTGAATCATTGTGGCATGTTATTTTGGTCTAAGTAATGAAAACTTTGAAATAACACTATCAAAGGCTACCAATTTAAAACAAAATCTTACTTAGGGGCCTAGAGCAAGTACATTGGTAGGGTGGTGGTCTCAAGCATTGACACATAATCTTAAAATAAAATAATATAAAATCTTCACAATTAGCATTGTCTCGTAGTAATTCCCCCAATTTCTTAATTACTTTGTGCATTTAACAGCTAAATGATCTAAGTTCCATGGCAACAAATACACGTGCAATGATGGAGAAATAGTCCCGTAGTCCTAAAATTTAGCTTATGAGGTGATTGCTTTACAAATAACGATCTCTTTCTACTACCTTCCTCTCTCCTCTCCACACAACATTTTTTAAATAAAAAATTCTACTTGGCACCACATGAGATGACCTATGACACTACTGACATGCAACATGTATTTTCCTTGTATGCAATCACACTACTAAATCAAACATACTTTAATTATGCAAGCACTAATGAGCCAAGATAACCAAATATTAGTTTTCCATGCAAAATAAACATTAATTTCAATTTAAGAACCTCCAAATTATGCAATCAGATGATATAATGATGCAGTAATTTCTTGAGATATGCAAGCGTTAATTTCAAATTTTAATCTCTTATTTATACCTTCTAACACAATATAGATGAGCAAAACCAAAATCACACTTGCTAGGACTATTGAAACAGCCAAGGCAACAAGAACATGATGACCAAATTTGCATCTTTTGCTCTCTATGTCTTCCTTCTCACTCTATGCTCAAGTTCGTGTGCTCTAGCTGATGATACTATACACCAATCTCTTTTTGCATTGCTTGCATGATGTTTTTTTTTATCTATGTTTCTCATATTCTAACCATGTAGGGGAGGCAATGGCTAGAGGCCTCACAAAGGACCAACTTGTTGCAAGCCCAATACCAGGCCCGTACCTGTGTGGTGACCACATAATAGACAGCTATGGCATATGTGATGATGCTCACTGTTCGAGACTCTGCGAAGCAGAATTTGAACCTTATTACCGGATTATTCGGTATTGGTACTACCATATGTTTCAACCCAAGTACTCACACCTGCTATTGTGAGGTAATATGCAACCAGAGGCATTATTGAGCCTATTGATAGTGCATGTTAATGTGATGTAAAAAGAGAAATAAAATATGTTTAATCATGGTTGCCTTTTTATAAGTGGTTATTTGCATATGTTTTGTCACATTTTTTTATAAGATTGGCTTTAATATTCATGATTAGGCCATAGTACTTAGGATCATACTCTCACCAGTAGGAAAATTAAAAGGAATCGGATCCAAAGATAAATCGTACATGTCCACCAATTATATGAAGTTTACCCAAATAGGACTTGTTAGATGCTATCATGATATTGTTTGATTGTATCTAATAGGTAAATAAATTAAAAAAATATATACTACAGATATTATCTTTTTACATCAATCATGAAAAAATTATGATTTTTCACTTTTCAAATCCATTCTCCTAGTTTATCAATAAAAGAGTTTGATGTTTGTAAACTCCATCTACCGAGTTTATAATGGGTCAAAACGACTTGTCATGTGCTGAATGGCTGTCCACTAGATTGGAATTTGCACAATTTTTCAAACAAAGGAATAAAATCCCATCTTTCATTTCATTAGAGACTTTAAGACGGTCACTTATTGCAAATTGTCACCTCTATGGGTCGAGGGTATCCCCACTTGTGTGACATGAAGGAAAATAATAACCATAGCCAAAAAGTTTGATACGTGATCCAAGTGATGCAAACAGATACATGATCATGTCTCCAATGTACATTATGCTAGCTAAATTATATCCTTATCTTAATCCACGTCACTACCCAGAATAGTTGATGTCTTGCCAAAAATAATATCATTTCTACTGAGCGAGCATCTCCAGCAGTCCCTCAATAAATATTTCCCAATAACTAGTTCGTAAGGATAGCCCAATATCACCTTCATCGGTACTGGGAGAGTTGTTGTGGGGACCTCCCTTCGGGAGTCCCACTGATAACCTGTATTAGTCCTTGGATCAATAGGCTAATACAGTCATCACCATAGTTTAAGCAATAAAAAGGCGTATAATTTAAAAAGAAAAGGTTTTCACCTTAGCGCAGCGAAGTGGTGCCCATCCACTAACAAGATGGTCTAAACACCTGGAGATCTACACCTACATGATGAAAGCAAGGCTGAGTAAACTTATGGTTGGTACTCAACAAATCCTAATAATTACTAAGTAATTATATGTATTTTGGGAGGTGGACAAGGAGTATGGTTGAGGGGAAAAACCTATGCCTAAAGCATCTCACATATGCAAAGTGAATTAAGAAAGGTGAGTTTTGCAAAGACACTCTAACAAGGTTATTATTATGTTATTAAATGGAAGTTGTGGTCCTGGAGGGGGAAAACTACCTCCCCTACCAGTCCCCAGGTTTTAACTCTAGAATCCAGTCCACGACCTTCATCCATCATTTCCAAAACACTAACTCCCACCCAAGGAGTTTCAGAGGTAATCATGGGGCTTTAACTTAGTGAGCTCATGACCGTGAGCCTCAGCTATTCGAATAGATCATACTCTGCGCGGAGGTGTACACTTTCCTTGTACGTCCGATCAACCCATACCCTAGCGAAAAGGCGAACTGACCTATGAGATCCATACCCGCCCAGCATTCCCTAGGTCCATCCACGGATAACACTGGGGTCTAAACAGGGGCCACTAACATCCGCTTCGCGGATCTCATCCCGGGAACATGCGCATATAATAAATCAAACAAGACCTCTGGCCCTCAGGGTCTCTGACCCTCTCTCAGTCAACTCGTGCCAACCAGACCTGGGACTATGCGAAGGTCCTGCTCCAGCATATCCGTTGCCTACCTTGGCCCCTTGGAATGGATGACTAGGTTCAGCTAGCGGGGTTTGAACCAAGGCCTCATATAAACAGGCACTCCCGAAGGCTGTACCTTTTTGGCATGTATGGCTATATGGTTCACAAGAAAGCTCGCCCAATGAACCAGTTCTTATGCGACCGGAGTATGCTCTGGGATAGAGTACCCTCCACTGAGGCCGTCCCTTTACTCCCAAGTCCAAAACACACACTAGGGGTTGTCATTACTATTATTTCATTTTTTTAACTCATGTATTCTCAAAGAGAAAATCCTTCCTAAGCATCTTGCTTAATATAAAATGATATTTTGTTAGATCCTCTATGGGGTATGACTCGACTGGCCTAGCATTTCTAATATGGGATGGCTTATGGAGATGTAGTTTCCTAGGGTTATATGGCATGTGGCATTTCAATAGAAAAAAGGGTTAATATAGCAAGCACGTATTTCTAAAGAAATAGCTCTTAAAAAGAAAAGAATGCAGTTCGTATTAGGTTGCAATATTATTAACTCTCGTACTCAATAGGATAAAACATGAACTAAGAGTCGGGACTTGCCTTCGTTGAGGATCCTTAACGCGTGTGCTAAGTCGACAAGGTCTTGGCTTCACGCCTTCTGGATCCTTGGCTTCGGGGCAGAGTCTGGTCATTCTACCAGCTACACAAGCATATGATGGTACAACCAAACTAGCAATCAATCAATTGATTAAATATCTAAGGAAATAGAAGGAAGTAAGATGATGGGTATTTTGGGAATTACCTTGCATCTAAAGGTGAATTCCCGGATATTCGATGGGTAGTTCATTAATTATTTAGAAATAAATTTTTTAAATAATTAATAAATTAGATGGATGGATTTTAAGGAAAATAATGAATAATTTCCTAGGAATTTATAAGGTTTCGGTTGGGCAGCATAACGGCTAGGTTTGGATGATAATCGAGATTTTGATCGGGTGGCATAACAGCTTAGGTGGGTTGGTATTCGGAGTTTTAGATTGGGCGGCATGACGGCTATGCCGGGATGATATCCGAGATTTTAATTGGGCAGCATGATAGATGGGTTGGGTTAAAGGTTAGGATTTTTATCGGGCAGCATCTTGGTTGAATGGACCTAGATATGATTTGGGTGCTGGGTGGTGGTAGTAGAAACTTGCATGATGAACTCAGTTTTGTCCTGGGGCTCAGCCCTACGGCGGGTGGAGTTTGGCAAGTTTCTTTTAGGAGTATAACTTGAGAGCTTTCTTGATGGACACCACTTTGACCTGACCTGGTGATAGTCACCCGGCGACAGGTGGGGCCTAGGCAAGATCAAGTAGATGTGCGGCACTGATAGGGGTTAGCAGTGATGATAGGGCAGCGAGGAACAACCATATGGTGCTGTTACAGTCGCGGGTAATAGTGGCTAAAGGTCGCACGACGCACTCAGCTTCGACCCGAGGCCTTCGGCCTTACGGCGGGTGGAGGCAGTGCGGAATTGTTTCCTAATAGAGTTGAGCTCTAAGATCATAGTACAAGATAGAAGAGGGACTCATATGAGGTGAATTATAGGTAAGAAGGGCATGAATAGACTTGAATGGCTTTGTAGTATTTTTAGGAATTTTCTATGAATTTTTGGAAGAGGGGTGGCTTATACACGAATTTCTACGTACACCAAAATGGATTTATCTATTAAAGGAATGGAAGATGTAATTTGAATACTACAACTTTGAGATTTACACTAGGATCGTGCCCGTGCGTTGCTACGGGCAATAAAATTTTTATATTGCAAAACATTGGATTCAATGGGATAATAAAAATATAAAACATGTATAAATATGAAATAAGTATATCATCCAAGATTGGATTCAGCAGGACAATAATCATGTAGAACAAGTACGAATACAGGTCATCCAAATGCCCCCCATCTATCCTATTTCTTTGCCTGTGATGCACCAAAGGAAATGTTTTACAATGCCTGGTAGTCTTGTCCTCCAGGCATTCGCTTCGTGCGCTAGAAGATCGATGAAGAAGTTGTGCCGCATCGTTATAGCATCCTGTAAGTAAGATAAGTGCTTACTTCAAGTTAAGCTCTTGTGTGATGGGATTTATCGTATATTGTAAAATTATAAAGGAATGTACAACAAAGCATATTTACTCACTTTTTTATGTGCACGTTTCGAGGACTATCCCACCATGCCATGTACTGTAGAATAAGCCATCCATCTGAAAATCTGTGGTATGATGAATCGTCAGCTATATAAATATACAAACATATCTTTTAAGAAATAAAGGATATTGACACTCTAAAATGCCGGTGTGTCAGAGCTGATCTTACCCATCAGTGTCTTCCACAATCCCTTTCGCGCGTTCAAATTCCCATTTGTGAACATCCTCCCATGAATCAGGTTTAAGCTGTCTAAATGCGTTCATAAATTTTAGGCGAAATCCTACAATCTGTATCACATAATGTTTATATGGCACATCCATAGCATATTTTGGAATGGGTTTAGTGTCAATCACAATAAGTTTCTTCCGCTTAATGTCGAGTACATAAAGCAGGTAGGTATTGACATGCTTCCATGGCAAGAGAAACTGCAAAGCACTCAGTATTAGGACCACAAAGGATATGTAATGAACAAATAATGGCATAAAAAGAACTTACATATCTGCAACCTAGTATGTCATATTTTACTATTTCCCATCCACCAATCACATCACCCAACTCTTTACCACCGTGATGTTTACGATATTTTTCATGACGTGTTAACTCCAACATTTTCTGAAGCAAAATGATATATAGCCATGATCAGTATCACTTATCAATTTTCTGTATAATTAATAAATATAAATAGACAATGAATGCAGTATATTCCACAGTTATGATTGTAATTATAAACAAGCTAACTTACACAGAATCGCAGATCCACGTGATGCTTTGCAACCTTGTTGTTGTACCTTATCATCCCTTTAGCCTCTCGGTATGCAAGAAATCGGACACCTAAGTTGAAAAATGGTTCAGGCATGGGCGAACCTCGTTTCAACAACACCTTGAGATCACCGAGTTTATACACACTCTTATAGGGCAAATCACTTCTTACCCAAACCATACTGCAAATCAATATATAAGGACAATGCATAAGAAACCATAATAAACTGCAATACTATTAGTGGTAAACGAAAGTGATGAAGTACTGAGCTTACTCCAATTCTGCAGGATCCTTGATTGTCAAAATATAATCACAAAAAATCTCAGCTAACTCATCTCTCTTCAAGGGTCAGTCCTTGTAGTATAGAAGAACATCTTGCTTATCTGAGTCTATCTCGGTATCGATTTTCTTTGGTTTAAGTGCATTTTCATGGCTGTTTATGGATTTCCTCTTTTGTTTGATCTGCTGAAACTCGTTAAGTTCTATTATTTCTGCAAAGTCACTCAGGCTTCCGATGTTTTCATCTTCATTGCGTAGTAATGGTTTACCTAACCATTCATTAAATATAGTTGATAGTAATGTAGCTGCTATTTTAGTCCTAAATTTTACCATACTCTCCTGTACGTTAGTAGTAACACAGTTTATTCAGAAAATATGCTAGTAAAAATTTTCACTAATTACTTGTATTAAAATTATACATAAAGTACCTGATCCACGGTAGCGCACAGATGATCCCCAGTCCAATACTTTATAAAGGCAACCATGAATAACCCACATGAGACACTACAGAATCATTATTATATAGAAAAAAGTAAGATATATACATATGAGATTGTAGAATTGGTATTTTAAATCAGTGTGCAATATCATACATACCCATCAAACTGTATTCTGTCAACCATGACCTCCACAACATCCTAGGTGTCAACATTGACGTCCGGCCAAGCGTGATCTTTAAGGCCAGTGCATTGCAATGTGTATTCCATCTGCTCCGCAATCACTTCAACTTTTTGTGCATGTACTGGTTAATTAGTATGTGCAGTTTGCAAAAAAAAATAGATCCACCGCCGTCCCCCTCCATGGATCTCACCGCGCCACCGCCGTCTCCCTCCCCCTAGCCCGCGCCGCCGCTGTCCCCTCTGCCCCTGCCCCGCGTGCGCCGCTGTCTCCCTCCCCCTCCCCGGATCTCGCCGTTGGGGGAAGGAGGGAGGGAAGGGGCGGCCCCAGCTACCGGATGTTGCCGGTGGGGAGGGGGCGGCCGGAGAGGGAGGGAGAGGGAGGAGGGGGCCTTTGCCGCCCGGATCTCGCCAGTGAGAGGGAGAAGGAGGGGGCCGGCGCGCGGATCTCACCGCTGAGAGGGAGAAGAAGGGGGCCGCCGCTCGGATCTTGTCGAGGAGGGGCGAGGGGAGGGGGCGACCGCCGGGGGAAGGAGTGGCGGCCGGCCACCGCCGGATCCGGCCCCGAGGGGCCACCACGGCCCCTGCCCACCTTGGCCTCTGCCGGATCCGGCCTCGAGGGGCAGCGCGGTGGATCCGACCCGGAGGAGGGGGCGGCGCGACGAAGGAGAGGGAGGGGAGGGGCCCGCCAGAGGAGAGGGAAGGGAAGGGGCCGGGGGGGACCGCTGGGTCGCGGAGGAGAAGAAGGGGCGGGGGCGGTCTCGGGCGGAGGGAGGGGGCGCTGGGGCTGAGGGGGTGGTGTAAGTAGATTTTTTGTTTGCCGAAGGTCCCAACGTGGACACTGAGCAAAGGTTTGATTTGCCGAGTGCAATAAATAAAACACTAGGCAATTTTTTTTCTCATTTTTCTTTGTTTTAAAAAACTTTCTTCTCCATTTGTTTCGATATATTTTAAAAATACTCCATCAAATTATCTCAACAATATATATTTTATTGTTTTACTCGTATTATTCCATGATTTTATGCGGTTATAGTCAAATTCAATTTATATGAATTAAAATATTATAATTGTCTTTAATACATTAAAATTATTCAATAATTTTAAAAAATTACCAAAATTTCACATGAAACAATATATGTTCTCTATTGACTATTCAAAAAGTTTTGTAGTCAAATTAAAACTCGATCGTCACTTTGACTTCAAATCTTATCGAATCCTTCTCAACGCTACTATTCTTCTTTTCAGATGTTTCGGTTTGTAAACATCGTACGTGATGAAATGTGCAAAACCTTCTCAAATTTTTTCCACAGCCTCCACGTATGATATCATCACATCATGACAAATCTCATGATTTTCAGACTTTGCTTGCTTTTTTTACAATTTAAAAATCATTCGATCACACATTCGTGGTCGTGTTTCCTGAACAAGATGTTTGAAATTTCTTTTCATTTCATGGGTCAGGTCTCAAATTGGGTTAAATAATATGAATATCATTTTTGTACTCATTTTATTCTATAATTTGAATCACTTGCAGTTCAAATTTGACTTATACCAAAAATTTCCTTAAAATACAATTAATTAATTAAATATAGCAAAAAAATTCAAAAATATACCAAATTTTAACATGGACTACCACATGTTGTATGTGGGGAGTAGAAAAAATATCAAGATGAAAAGGGAAAAAACTTATTGTTTTGTCGAGTGTTAAAAAAATACTCGGCAAACCCCCCTCGTTCAAAATAAGAAAAAGTGGCGCGCTCAACAACAAAAATGATGATAGCTATTTCAAACGTGCATGTCCACAGATAATCTTTGTCCAGTGCATTATTGTTGAACAAGTGTGCTGGTACAAGATATGGGGATATCATTCTAACTTGGATCCAAATGGCAACAAATGTAACACTGAAGAAACTATATCTAGCTCATCACCACCCAGATAAAGGGAATTCACTGCCGCAAAGTCAGGTATGAACCAAAAACATCTCATTCAGACCTACACAGACAAAACCTACATATGAAGAACTAGGCAGCTGGCAAAACAAGGTAAGAAGAAGATAATGTACCGGCAGGGAAGTTACAAGAAGAAGGATCATCATTGCTTAATGGGAAGTTTCCATCCAATCCTGTATTGAAATAAAATTGACAAAAATTAAACAAATGCAAGCAAGATGCAAAAGAACTTTGTACATCTGGAGGCCCACCTGATACATGAATCAAGTCGTCATTTCCATCCAAATCTCTCTCATGTAGCCATTCATCATTGTCATCCAGATATCCCCTATGTAGCCAGTCATCGTTTTCATCTTTGACCATGGATATACCATCACCTACAACTTGAATTTGCAAAGTAAATAAAGTGACATGAATATGACAAAAATATTGCAAGATGACACAGGAAAAAATCGAGTACCCTCCAACTGCATAACTAGGTGCGAATTATCTTTGTCTACAATTTTATTAATCATATAGCGTTCACGACGCTTTTTGTTCCTTTCCATTCTTTTTTCATCAGACATTGTTGCAGACCGTTCTCTATTTCTCAGCCTCTTACGAGCATTAGGATCGACATCATCTGGCCACCATCCATGTGGTGCTTGGTTAGCTACAAAGCAGCCCATTATTAAAAAAGGCCATATCTCCGGAGGAGAGAAACATTTAATTGAAACGATATTTCACCTTGAGGTGTTGTGTTGGTGATGTCTGCAAGCGGATGTCTACCACGGGTGGACTTTGATGGATCCATGGATGTCGCTGACGTTCCCAAGAAGCAAGAATCTGGAGAGCATACATTGATGGAGATGAAACAATGGATAAAGAGCCATAACATACAGAATTTGACAGTGGATTGTACCCTTTATTGAAAGGCGATTGTAACGGCAACAGGTAAGGGCACTATATTAAAACATAATGTCACAAAAACAGGTTTAACATACATTTTTCATAGTAGGATAACATTAATACGCTGCAAAGGAGAATGGTTGAATTGTCTTGATCACAAAAGGATGAGAAGCGTAATGAAATGGACCCTAAGACTAAACCAGCAGCACCTGACAACAAGCTTCATTAAAATACCTATTCTATAGCAGGGTCCTCCCCTATTGCTTCATTGAAAAAAAGACCTTAGACCCCTACAATTCAACCTCCTAAGCTTAATGTGCATCGGATCAATGGCGAATTTTTGTTGCATAAGACAACTGAAGATTACTAAAGCATAAAAAAACAGTTGCAAGCACCACATCCATTTTGGAATACATACGGTAGCATGCAACAATGAAAGAGAGAAAGAATGGTCTCAGTAAATACCTACCAATAATCCATTATTGCTTGTTGGAATAGAACAAAAATGAGAGAATTCTTGGACCTGACTCGTCAATCTCACCGACCACTACAAAGGCCCTGTTCTACAACACGTTATTATCAACAATGCCATCCAGATCCCAAGAACAAAAGGCAGCTCACAAACAGGGCCATTAACTGGATGAATAAGAAATGACAGTGGATACTAAAGCAAGCAATTTCTGCCGAGTATGAAGCAAGTTGTTGACATACAAGTTAAATTCAGTTAATGGCCAAGACTTAACCAGCATTACCTGACAACAACCTTCTTTAAAATAGCTATTGTACAGCAGGGTCCTCCCCTATTGCTTCATTTAAAAAAAAGGACCTCAGACCCCTACAATTCAACCTCATAAGCTTAATGCTCAGCATACCAATGGAAAATTTTTGTTGCATAAGACAACTGAAGATTACTAAAGCAAAAAAAAAAAATACCAGTTGCAAGCACCCCATCCATTTTGGAATACATCAGGTAGCATGCATTCATGAAAGAGCATCCCTAAAAGCCTAAGACATCATCCCCAGCAGGTTCTATGTCGGTCTGATATAGTTACCATTGTGTTCACTTAAGACAAGTGTTAAGCCATTAATCTAGCAATTTCACTATCTTGCTAATCTAGATTGCGTGTTGGAATAGAACAGAAATGAGATAAATCTGCGACATGACTCGTCAATCTCAGAGACCACTACAAAAACCATGATCTACAGCACGTTACTACCAACAATGAATGCCAGATCTCAGGAACAAAATAAGCAGAGAATGACCATCTACCTTTGGCGACGATGGCGACTGAGGGCGGTGGCGGGGCGTTGATGGAAGATGGTGGCGGGCCGGCGGGCAATCGCCCACGGTGGAGAGGCGCGGCTCGGTGGCAGCTCGTGTGTCCGAGGCTGGAGGGCCGGTGAGACGGTGTCACGGCCGGTGGAGCAAGGGGTGGTGAGGCGGCGACGGGTAGGAGGCGGCGTGTCGTGCCAGCCGAAGTCGGCGGCGCACAGGAGGCGGTCCAGGGAGAGGATGAGCGTACCGTAGGGGCGGCGGCGGCGGCGGTGGGCAGGAGGCGGCGCTGGGCGACGTGGGACCGGATGGCGCTCGGGGGGTGGCGGCTGTGGGAGGCGATAGGAGGCCTCAGGGACGCGGGCGACGCGCAGCGAAAGGAAGATGCGGCGAGGAGAAGAGGAGGAGGCCAGGTGGATCCGGCTGCGCGCAGAGGAGGAGGGCGAGTGGGCGGGGTGACGGTCGGCGGCGGCGACGGGGGTAACGGTGGCGGCGGTGCTTGTGGCGGCGGTGCGGCCTGTCGAAGGGGGGGTGGCGGCAGCGGTGCTTGCGGCGGCGGAGGAAGGTGTGCGAGGTAGGGAGGAAAGCTCGGAGGACGAAGGGCGTAGATCCTGCGATTGTGTAGCGGACGGAGGCCCGTCGCAGGAAAGCTCGGGGGTGGCGGCGGAAGTGTGCGAGGTAGGGAGGAAAGGTCGGAGAACGAAGGACATAGATCCTACGATTGTGTAGCGGACGGAGGGAATTCGATGCAGCGCGGGACGAAACCACCGAGCGGAAGATGATGTACCAAAAAATAGTCTTACTTTTGCTTTTTTAAGGAGTAGAGATTAAGAAAGGTGGGTATGGTTAGGTTTCTAAGATTTTTTTGAACTTTTGAAGAATTTATGGGAATTTTTGGGGATGTGAAAAGGCTTTAAGTGGAACTTGGTGTACACTTGTGGGGTGCGTGTAGCATTTTTGGAGGGGCTGATGTGGAGCACGGTTACTGTACGGTGGACCGGTGGTCCGGGGTGGTGCACCAGGGGCGCGGCCGTGATTGTGGTCCACGTGCGCCAGGCGCACGAGGGAGCGGATGAAGGAGGGGACGGCGGGGGCTGACGGCGTCGTCCCTGGGCCCACCCGTCAGGTTTAAGTGAAGAGAGGGGGGTGGACGGAGGGGAGACGGATGGGGATGGCGGCATATCGGTTCGGCCGGAGCCGGGCGGCGCCGCCGTGCCCGCCATCTCCGCCGCCGCGGGGCTCGCCAGAGCACGCCGATCTGGCGCTCCGAATTGCCGCTGGGCACGCGGGTGGCACCGGGAGGGAGCGGAGGCCACGGGGAACGCGTCTGGGGGGGTGCGGCCGCTGCCGCGGCGGGGGTGGGAGGATGGCTCAGCGGTGGGCGGATGAGGATGGCAGGGGGGTGACGCACCGAGGCGGTTTCCTTCACGGCCAAGCAAGGAGAGGGGAGGGGCACCGGCGGCCAGAGCGCGGCGGGGTGCTTGGAGGGAGTACCGACGGGAGAGGATAGGGGAGGAGAGGGGAGAGGATGGTGGCGGTTTTGGCAGTGAGGCCGAGATGGTTTGGGGCCAGAGGAGGTGACAGGGGTGGCGAGGAGGGCAGCGGCGAGGGGGGGTGCATCCGGGCAGTGGCGCCGTGGCGCGGCGTCGCGTACGGCGGGCGCGGTGACCGCGTACGGCGCGGGTGCGTGCGGGTGGCATGGTGCGTACGTGCGCGGCGAGGGCGCGGGCAGGTGGCGGAGGCAGGCGAGGCGTGGCGCGGGTGGCTACGCCGGCGAGGCTGGCCGACCGGAGCTACGGCGCGCGGGGGCAGGCGCGCTCGGCGGTGCGGCGGCGCCGGCGAAGAGGGGCGAGCGGGCCGTGTTGGCCAGCTTGCGGTTGCTGGGCCGCGTTGCCGAGCCGGGCCGCGTGTGTAGGTGGGTTGCGAAGGAGGGGAGGCAGGCCGGCTGCGCTGGGCCGAAGGGGAGAAGGGGAAGACGGGAGCGGTCTGGGCCAGAAGGAGTGTGGGCCGGGAAGGGGAGGTTGGCGGCCCGTGGGGTTTCAAAAGGCTTTTATTTATTTGGAAGAGGTTTTGGGGAATTTAAACGGGTTTTGAGGTGTGCGTTTAAACAAGACTTAGAAAGGGAACTTTTAAGAAGAGGTTGAGATCTATAGGATGCGACATGGTGAGAGTTTGCATTAGGATTTGATTTGGGAAATTTATATTCAAATTACCTTTGAATATTAATTCGAGGGTTTTAGAAAAGAAAGTATTTCTAGGATTTTGGAGATGACGATGGATGAGATCAAGGGCTGAGATTTGGATAATCTTCAGAAAGAAATTAGAGTAGGGATCATTATAGATGGGTTACTGGATTTGGATTTGGAATTAATATTTGAATAAATTCAAATATTATTTCTAGGATTTTTAGAGAAGGGAAATATTCCTAAGGTTAAAAAAAGAAAAGAAAGCTAGAGCAATCAAATGCATCACACATGTGAGTTAAATTCATAGTTTGATTTACAAATTAGGTTTTGAATATTTCAGGAAAAGGAGTTTAGTTTGTATTTGAAGAAATTTTTTAAAAAAGTACGTATTTTTAAATGCTCCAAAAAGTGGATTGTTACCGTTGCTTTTGCAGTCTTTCAATAATGTCATCCCAATCCAACTACCGTATTGGGAGTGTCACAACTCCTCCTTTATTTGGGGAGAGTTGGGGTGAATTATTGGGTTGTCCTAATAATTATTGGGAAAAGGGAAAGATAAAGGCTCTTCCAATATGGTAGTTGGATTGAGGAACGGGGATCTGCTGGAGATGCTCTAACTCCCAACAGGGAGTAGAAGCTCCAATTAACATGTAAGATTTTAATGTAGTTCACATCCTATTAATATTATTGAGCTATATTAGACATACATACATTAAACCACCCCAAATTAACTTAGATAAATGATAGTCAAAGAACAAACACTTAATGGATGAAAGGGTCTCTAGCCTAGTGGTTAGAGTACCTGAGTAGCACCAAGCAGGTCTAGGTTCGACTCCTCGTGGAAGCGAATTAAATGGATCTGGAATAAAAAAATTATAAAAAATAGGTAGGAGCTTCCCCTGCTGACTTCGGTAAAAAAACACTAAATATATTCTTCTTTGTTGCAAAAGCAATACTTCATAGACCATTCCAACTTATTCATGCTAATTTATCTTTGGTTAGGATTACTCCACTTTTGTGGTACCACATGAAAATCTTAGTCCTCAAGGGGAGTTTTAGATTGTACAGTAGGTTGTTTTGCAATTTGTATTCCATTATTTATGAGTGCTTTATGCATAGATCGGTTGGAAAATGTCCATTTTGATGTGGGCTGCATCTAAAAACATCTCTACTATTGTTTCATTATATTGGCAATTCTCGCTACAAGGTTAAACGGATCCACGAGTTTAGTCACTAATAATCTCTCCTAAAGATTATGTTTATAGGACACTACTCAAACTTTAGCCACAGATGCTTTGTTTTTGCGAACTATATTATATAGGTAGGTTTGGATATTGACCTCTAGAGTTTCCCAGCCATTTGTCACTATTGGAAAACTCACTATCGGTCCGGAGCATTGGTACCAGCCAACAAGAGGTCCGGTGCTAATATTAGCATTAGTACAAGGTCTAAATTTAGTTACCCCAGAGACCTTTTAAGTACATGTTGGTGTTACCACCTAGTACTAATGCTACTCCAGAAGCATGAAGCACGAAGTTATTGTCGATCACCATGAAGCCACGTCAATCGTGACCATAGGGCAACCCTCAATCCCATGTTGCTACAATTTCACAATATGTCATTACCACTAAATACCAGAAAATAGTGCTATGCACATTACTATGATGCTGATGGAAACCACCGACATTCTTCATGCATAGATTTCAATTTGGTAACAAATTCACCATATGCACCAAAAATATAAGTAAGGCTTTAAAAAAGGAACCGAAAATCTGATGTGACCTTAACTGGAATTACTCCGTGGAGGTAAAAGTATTCGGATTAAACCTAGAGGGCTGCAACAAAAGTGAACCATTGGAAGCTAGTATTAGCCAAACCAGGTAGAGAATATGTTATAGCTGATAAAACTTTATGATCACATATTAGCAATGTAGATTGTAGCATGGTAGGAATGGAGACAAATGCAACACAGATACCAGCAAGCCCCTTTCAAAACACACAAAAATAAAATAATTAACTTTAGCCAGACCCATAATCTGATATTATGCCAGAAAAAATGGAAATAGAAACCTATCCTTGGTTAAACTTTGTGCACTACAATTGCAGATGCTATTATTGGTTGGAATTGAAATTTTCTTACTTCATGGATGGAGTTTCAGTAAACAGCTTTTCGAGCGTCACATGTATAACCATAACATTTAATCCTTTTATGATTTGTGTTATTCCCATTGTAATCTACCTAATGCTGTTCAAACTCATGACATGTCTTGTTGTTACCGTGTTCTGGTCATCTCTCAGATCAGCCTTGTTGTCACTCCACACGACTCAAAACTGAGTCATTATCATTTGGGGGTTCCTTGTACACCTCGCTATGTTTTCTTGATGTATTATGCTTTGCTGGAATCAAAGACTCTTGCATGGATTGCCTGAGAAGAACTTTTGAATAAAATGCAATCATCTCAGTGGAGACCACCTGAAAGGATCCTTGTCAGTCTAACGTGTCTCTGTACTAGTGCTAAGAGAGTCGCAAAACCATGTTAATAAGGAACAATTAACAGATTCACTTTTCTCACTTAACAAGTCCAATTAGCATCACCGGACAATATACTTTCAGGTCATTTGAGGATCCCTGTCCTCCAATGATAAATTGATAATCCTCATTTGGCAATGGAAATGTACTGTGACAAATTCAGCAGGTTGGTAAAGCATAGACGGCAGTTCAGTGGGCATGAGCACAGGATGAGCCTGCCAGTTCGGGTAAGCATTAGGTTTGGGGATTTGAGAAAGCTGGCCTCCTTGGCTCCTTGCATCTTCTGATGCTCTCTCAGTTGGGTATGAATTAAAGTCTTATCAACATGTTTAAAACTGAAGTACGCAACAACTTCCATATCTTTCATGACAGATACAGGTCTTTGATCTCAGCTCTCACAGTACAGTCGCGGTTTTCAAACAATCATGCAATCTTTGTACACTGTCGTACAAGCAACTCCTTCGCATCATTCAAACTTACTCAACGTCCATCCCTCCCGACATCGATCGCCTGGACCAACCCTCCCCGCCTGCGTACACGTCCACCTTTTAAGCCTCGCAAAAGTTGGTCATCGATCGATCGCGAGGCGAGCACCCCAAGAAAACATCAAGCAAGCCGTTGATCCGAGAACAGTAGCAGTTGCCCAACCACCGTCAGCGCGGCGATCGAGCCATGGGCGGCACGCCGCGCAACAGCATCGGCCACATCCTGCCCGGCGCCGGCTTCTTGGCCGTCGGCCTGTGGCACCTGTTCAATCACATCAGGCTCTTCTCCCTGCGCCCGGACGCGTACGTCGCGCCGGTCTGGTTCCCTGCGCCGGGCGTCCGCCACCTCGAACTCATCCTCGTCATCGTCGGCAGCGCCGTCGAGTTCGCCATGGAGATGTTCGTCGACCACTCCACCTTCCTCCCGTTCGACGCCGACGGCTCCATCCCGTCGGACCGCCTGCACAACCACGAGCACGCCATCATCTGCCTCGCGCTCCTCGTCTACGCTGGCTCCGCGCTCCACCTCGACCGCGTCCGGGCGCGGTGCCGCGACGCGATCTCCCTGCTCCTCGTCGCCGTCGTCTTCGCGCAGGAGCTGCTCGTGTTCCACTTCCACTCCACCGACCACGCCGGCTTCGAGGGGCAGTTCCACTGGCTCCTGCAGCTCGTTGTCGCCGCGTGCCTCGCCACGGCGCTCCTCGGCATCGGCTTCCCGCGGAGCTTCGCGGTGAGCCTGGTCAGGTCGGCATGCATCACGTTCCATGGCGTGTGGCTCATGGTCATCGGCGCCATGGTCTGGGTGCCGAGCCGGGTGCCCAAGGGCTGCTCGCTCGTGGAGGAGGACGGCCGCGACACCGTGCGCTGCCATAGCAAGGCCAGCCTGCATCGCGCCAAGGCGCTCGCCAACCTGCAGTTCGGGTGGTACCTGTCCTTCATGACGGTGTTCGTTGTCGCACTATACCTGTACGTGTGCAAGAGGTATCCTGAGGAGGCAGCGTACGTGCGGGTGCCGGAAGCCAGCGAACAGGAGGAACAGCTGCAGGAGCGCAAGTGCGGTGGCGGCGAAGATGTTCATGGATTCACGCCGTTGGAGATCGAGGTGTAGCTGGCCAATTGTAGAACATGTTCCTGCGTGTACACTTGTACAGTAGCTTGCATGTGCGATGATGAATTCATTGATCTCTTCGTGCTCATGTACAATGTAGTCAAAAGCTAAGGTTTATATGTGCATTGTGTATTTTTTTTTTCTAACCACTGGACACTGGTGCATGTTTTCTTTCCAACGTTCCTATCCCTATCATCTTCTTTTTTTTCTTTTGCGAGGGTTTATATCCCTATCTTGTTGTTGTACCAACTAACAATGCTCTCTTAGTAATTGTAAAAGTAAAACGCATGTGCGTTGTAACGGACCAAAAGTTTGTTTTACAAGTTAATTAATATATATATGCTGGGCATATTTACATGTTGTAATTTACAGGTGAATACTTAGATAAAACCATGAAACTTGTAACAATATTATTTACAAATTAAGTTCATAGGCACATTTGAAATAACACTTTGAACCAAACCAATTGCCTGCCTAACGGAAACCTAGATGCAAGACTTCTGAAATGTTAATTCATTCATTCACATATTCTCAAATATTTGAATCAAACTTTTTTAACATGGTTATCAATAATTAAAATTTTATACAGATTGATAATACAAGAATGATGTTGTTAGATTCATTAGATTGATATTAAATATTAGATTCATAATCAAAAAAAATAATTTCATAAAATATTTAGAGAATATATAAGCTTCTATTAAATAGGGAGACTTTGATGTGTGTAGCGCCATCATGATTAATCCTTTCCTTTTATTACAGAGAAAAGCAATGTAAGTTGTTCTAATCCTAATAAGAATATTTGTGTTACAATTTTAAGAAAACTAAAATCAGATCTTTTTTAGTGTTTACATCCTCAATGTATGCAACTTTTGAGATATTTTTTATTCTTGTATATGATGTGTCTAGGAGTGATACATGCGTTATAAAAGTAAATGCTAGTAAGAATTAGTAATTATGTTACTATGGTTTTTGCTCCAAATTAACTGTACCTTGTTACTTTACACAACGATTTTATGGAACGGTACATTTGATACTGTGTATAGCCAATACTAAATGTACATGACTAGTATGTAAAAATCGATAGAAGAAAATTTTGCAGAACTTCTTTTTACTATAATTTGATACATAAAGGTAGCTCTCTCCAACAGTCACAGGCGTCGATGTGGGAAACATGAGTAGGTACCTAGTGGAACCCTTAGCCACACATCTAGCCACTATTTAACCTGTCATTATTTTATAACACCAATGTTCCTACTCTGGCTATTACTATTTAGGTGCTGCTCTTCCCATCTAGTTTTTCTCCAAATAGTCTCCTCTGCAAACTTCTAAGGAAGTTCCTGATTTCTAACCTCCTTGTAGGCCAAGTTCTGATGGTAGCTTCTTGTTCATAAGTTATGTCTCCAAATTAAGGTAACTAGTCGGCCCGGCATTTTCTTTGAACCGTGCATTTGTCCCTTCACTGTGTGACGTCGAACATATAAATGTGAAGAAGTTTTTCTTGAAGAAAACTGGCAAAAATCTTTTCCTGTTTTCGTACAACACAGCCAAATATTTGATGTCCTGGACCTTGTACTTGTTTACCATGTATTTCCATAATCTCTCGAACTCTTCCTCAGTTATGCAATTGAAAAACAATGTCAAAAAAGTCAACTGCAAAGTTCGGCTCCTTTATAAATGCGGGATCCAGTAGGATCTCTGCTTTTGAGACAATATGGAAGACACAATTTCTGTGTGTTGCTTCCAGGAACTCTAGTGCAATCGCTGCCCTCATGGCAGCGTACTTGTCTGTAATTATAGATTTGGATGCCGTGCCCCCATGCATGTAAGAATTTTCAAAACAACCATCTGAAACTAGGTATAGTCTCATCACTAAGGACCGCACCAGCAAATAGAAGGTTGTCACCATGGCCATTTATTCCAACAAAGGGAGCAAAGTTCAAGTTGTACCCATTTGTGTGATAGGTATTGTCAAAAATAACAACATCTCTATAATGTGCATACCATCTCCTGCTAGCACCATATGCCCAGAAAATGTTTCTGGCCGTAGAATCATCATCGGTATCAAAAGTGAAGAAAAACGCAGGATCGTCACTTGCTGCTTTTTCAGAAACTGAACTACTTGTGTTATATCACTTTCTCCACACTCCCGCAAAATTTTTGTTTAGTAGTTGCTAATATCTTTCTTCACCAAATTTGTGTTTTTCATTACACTCCTCAAATATGATAGGAATGCCAATATCTTCCAGTTTGGCACATTAACTTCTATGAACAACCTAATCATTGCTTTCTCTTGTTTTGAAACATATCGATGTGATCTCAACAGTTTAGCTAGTGATGGCGCAAGGAGATTGTGGTTGTGTTCAAGGATCAGCCTACTAACTGTCCGAACTCCATTTTCCTTCTCACAGTCATCTCTGCCTGGCAATTGGTCTTGTCAACAACTTTGCATCGCCGTTTTTGCTGCTGAGACAAGTTCTGCTTCATCTGCAATTATTCGTAATCCTTTTCTCTTCCCAACAACACATTTGTAAATTCTCCTTGCCCCATTGACTTTTTACCTCTTGATGTATATGTACCAGATTTTTAGAGTTGAATATCCAACTATTAAGGCATAGCTATTGTAGAAGTTGTAAGCCTCCTCATGTGTTTGAAACTCCATGCCAACGTGTGGTGCATGCTCGCTTTCCTGCCCACCTTGGCTTAGCGACATAGATGTTGCCTCTACGTTCTCATTCTGTTTGAAATCTGTATATCCTCCTGGTGTATCTATGTCTGCATCTGCACTCACCACAATATCTGCAAGATTCACCTCGTTGATTGATATGCATGGCTCGCCACACAAAATGATTTGCTCTGATTGCTCTGTTCCTTCATTTGTCTGCAGGTCATCAGGTAACTGGTTAGCAACTCATGGCCCCCAACTCTGATTCAACTTCCACAACTTCTTGCCAAACATGATTAACCTGCATCTTTTCAATCAACAGACAAAGGTAATCCAAATCGTTTGTAGTTATGCCCCTCTCTAGAGTTATTTGCTCCTCATCCTTTTTGCCCTCTCTGTGTTCTGACAAGTTTAATGTGTGATCTCAATGAACGCAGCCCGTGGCCCCGTGGGTGATCTCAAACTTGGCGTTTCACAGATGCAATGGCGCACACGGCAGCCAGTACTCGAGCAAAACTGCAGGAGGGTGATCTCCTCGAGGCCAGGAAGCTGCAAGCTGCCAAGACCCAACGGCCAGCATGATGTGAGTTTGTAATTGAATTGAATTTGGGCTATCCATAGCCCTAAACAACACTGCTAATTCTTGTACATATGTATGTGCTGTTCAATTTAGTTTCTTGGTTTGTGAAACGGACATTAGTTTCCTCGAAGATTGTATATACAAGAATTAGAAAGTATGATTTGGGTTTTGAAGAAACACATACTAGAAGCAGCTAATCAATCACAAAAGGCTCTATTTTGCATTTCACACACGGCCCCAAATTCCTGGAGATGGCCCCGGATGATAGTCAAAATGAACATCAAGTTTTTTTTTATAATGGATGAAACTATAGAGTACAAATAAAGATGGTAAGCTGCTGAAATAAAAGCCTTCATCAACCATGGTGATGGTGCCTCTAGGAAAGAAAGGTCACCGTAATGCAGTTTTCCGCCACCACCACGGCCGCCGCGCACCTTGTTGGTTTGACTGGAACTATCCCTGTTGCTGCCTGCTGTAATCCGACAGGCAGCGGAGGAAATCTCGCACGCACTGATCATTCACCTCATCACTTCCGAGCACTTCAGCGAGGTCCCGGACCTCTGCCCCGAACTCCTCGCCTTCGCCCTCCACCATGACCCTCCTCAGAGCAACTGCAACGTTTTCTGCCGTGAACGAGCCGTCCTCCTCGTCGCGCGCCACCTCGACGGCGATCTTCTTCTCCACCAGGTGCCGGGCGTTGAGGCCCTGGTCGAACAGGAGCGGCAGTAGCACCAGCCTAATGCCGCGCGCGAGGCCCTCCGTGATGGAGTTCAGGCCGGCGTTCGTCAAGAACCCCCCGACGGATCCGTGAGCCAGGAACCTGACCTGAGGCACCCAGCCGCGGCAAACGAGTCCCCGCCCGCGGACCCGCTCCTCGAAGCCTTCCGGCAACCCGCCGTCGCCGTCCCCGGTGCCGGAGTCGGCCGGCGCCCTGTACGCCCAGAGGAACGGCATGTCGGACGCCTCCAGACCGAGCGCTATCACCTGCAGCTGTGCACTTGCCAGCTTCACCTCGCTTCCGAAGGCCACGTACACGACGGAGCGCGGCGCGTGCCCGTCCAGCCATTCCAACTCCGCCTCGTGGCCGATGCCTTGTGTCGGCGGCGGAGGGAACAGCCCGAGCGGGATCACCGGTTTCTGGTAGAGCTCGCCGACCAGCTGCAGCCACTCCGGCTCGAACTCCCTGCTGCTCCGGACGCCCACGAGCTTGCTGTCCTCGATGGACTTGGCGATCCGGTAGCCCTCCGACACCTCGGAGTCGTCCGGGACCATGCCGGGCTTGAACATCGCGCGCATCTCGTAGCCGCGGTACGCGACGGTGGTCGGGAACGGCACGTAGTCGGGGACCGAGGTGAAGTGCTCCGGCTTGTTCCTAGGGTTCTCCCCGAGGCCCATGAGCGCCCGCGGGGATCCGAAGAAGCCGAGCGCCGCCGCGCTGAACATGCTCACGAACGCGCACGGCACGCCGTGGCTCGCCGCGGCCGCGGGCGCCCAGTACGCCGCGTAGTCGATGAGGACCCAGTCGGGCCTCGACGCCTCGGGCCCCTGCAGGATGTCCGACAACTTGGCGGAGAACGCGGGCTCGGCGCAGGCACGGCCGCAGGTCGTCGGAGGGGAGGTCGATGGTCGCCTCGGCGCCCTCCGGCAAGCGCTCGACACGCGGCAGGGGGACGTCCGCGACACAGAAGAGGCCCTCGAGATCCGGAGGGATGTCGATGAGCCGGCGGGTGTTCCTTGGCACGGAGAGGAGGGTTACCCGGTGGCCTTGCAGAACTATGCGCCTCGCGAGCTCCGCGAACGGGAGGATGTCGCCAAAGGCCAGCCATGGCACGATCACGAAGTGCATGCTGCCGCTGTTGGTGGTGGCCATGGCAATGAAAAGCAGAGTTTTCCCAAGAAGATCGTAGGAGATGGCTTCTGTTTTCTTTGGTATGCAAGAGTTTCGTGATCAAATAGACCAGGCAATGAGACAATCAAACGGCATGGCTGCGCCGTGGATGATAACGAGGATCCATTTTGACCCAGCAGATGCAACATTGCCGATAAATTACTGACAAGTAGCCGTTGTCTTGCAACATTGGGAGTAGACCACTTCTTTTTTCTAAGACCTGGTTCAGATCATGGCCCCAATAGTAGTTGCCTTTTGATTTGTTCGGTTTAGAGGATGCTCGCAACAAGACAGTCGCACTTGGACAACTGCTACACGCTATATTTGATGACATTTACTCTGTCCATCCATCACTTGAGTGATTTGAGATCTCTCCTTACCCGAGTGCCAAATCACCCAAATCTCTACAGATTAAAAATCTGCGTGATTTGAGGCCTGCCCTCACACGGGTGAATTTGGCACCCAAATCACCTCAAATCACCTAAAATAACTGGGTAATACAATTTGGGTGAAACAAGGATACTGCCCACCCAAATTTAAATACATAACAGATAATATCAGATTAACAAAATCATGAAATATGATCGAACCAAACAAAAACACCAGACTACTCAAAATAACATAACTGTCGAATAACCCAAATTTAAATAGAAAAACAAAATTTAAAAGCAAAAAATTCTAAAACCAGAAAAATACCAAACTATAAAAATAACAGATTTGTCAAATCACACAATTTTAAATAAAAAAACATATACTTCCACAAGAACAGATTACAAAAAAAAACAAATTACAGATCATATCTAGCAGAACATATTGTGAAAATGAAAAATTACATATGGAGTGTGAAAAATATTACATAGCATTATGAAGAAATATCTTCAAACTTCATAGAGTAAAAATACTTGAAAGCATTGTAATATATTGATGAGCATATTCAATTGCACAAAAGAAAAATTACATACGCAGACAGAACAAATGACAAATGAGAATATCCATATAAATTTAGTACATTACAACTGTATATGAATGAACCTACTCTAGATAATGCATTTAGACCATAACATGTATCAAATATATTAGAGCAAAATAAGTTGGCAGATGATGAGATAAACATATATAAATTGAACTGTATGGGTAATATGAAATTTTTCATAATTACTTATCAATTATACCTAACAGCTTACCAACAGAAATAACATATCAAATAACAATTACAAAAGATAACTGAGATTATACCTAAGAATTACAAAAATTCTATGAAAACAAAATACAAACTTGTCAAATATTGAGATTAATTTACAAGAACAAAAGTGACGAAGACCCATCAAAAATAACATGCCATTAATGCTAAATTTATGATGCAAAAAAAACTAATGTTTAGTAAGAAGGAAATGTAAAAATTAAAAGAAATCACTTACACACACCCTGACAGATCTATGACAACACCAAGTACAACATATATATCATATAGAAAAGCATGTGACACATTTCAAAAATCAAAATAAAAAGCGTAAAATAATAAGGGATAATATTAAGACAACACAAGGTCGCATATGATTATAAAAATACAGTCTAACACAAACATTAAAGTCTTACATGAACATAAGATAATAGCAGGACAACTAGCAACATGGATAAAAGCTAAAAACCCTAGTAGAAACCAATGATATCAGAAGCTAACTTATGAGAATGAAAAAAAAATTAGAAAAATCAAGCATCAAAGACACTGTAAATGTAAGACAGGGATATAGGGAAAGATGAGAAGACACACATACCATAATCACACCTTCCTCTTCTTAGAAGCACCAGCTTCAACATCATTTTTGCCTTTGTTAGCTGTCTTGTCATCCAACTTCTTCTAGGCATTAGAAATTCTGTTAAGCCTCTTTGTCCAATAATCCGGATCCACCCCAGATATGTATTCATCAGAGTTGGCATCCCTCATTGGCACAAGATTAGACCTATCCATAGCACCTGTAATGAAAATATGTCTCATCTTCCTGAAGCCAATTACAGGTCGCACACAAACTTTCACTTTCTCATGGAGATTGCCAGCATCAACAGCAGATGAGCACTAGACAAGATATTCCCCAGTATTATGGAGCTGGCTAACCTTGAAATTTCCATGTGCCAGCAAACTATAAACAACCTCGATCACTTTGAAGAGCATTTCATCACTATCACTATATTTTTGGATAGCAGCGTAGACAAGAGTGTCTGTTGGTCCATTCTTCAGACCCAGATACGTAGCAGGAGCCTTGCTAGGGAACACATTCCCCTCATAAAGCCTCTTCCTAAGATCCAGCATTTTCCTTAATACAACACAAAATAAAAAAAAAGAGAATCATATAATTGACAAGGAAAACAGCACATAAAAATAACTGCATATTAACCAATGGATTTTCCTTTTAAAATTTAAGTGAAACAAGGATATTGCTCAACCAAGTTTAATACACACAAAATGAAAGACAAAAACTACCCACATATGAAAATCAAAAATCAACCAGACTGCACATATGAAAATCAGATTGCCACATGCCACGCATATGAAATGAAAATGAACCATGCCACACATATGAAATCAGATGAAAACTATAATGAATACCAAAGACAAATCAAGGAGCAAATATCAGTGCTTAGATGAAACTTACTGTTGTTGCTAAACTATCCTACCAAGGACACTGAATACAAAAAGAACAAAATAGACTCAGTCAGAAATGGTAGAACTGTTGTTGTGATCAGCAAAATTTGAAATTGTTGTTATATAACAACATAAGCTAATTTTATAGATCAACCATACCACACATATAAAAATCTAAAACCAACTAGAAGCATTTTATATTTACACAGATTAAAACAAAGACCACACAAAAATTCAAGTCAAACATATCAACCTAAAACATACTATATGTTGAAACATGCTGGCAGAATCAATAAGCTGCTTAGAGAAATATCATCAAAAAAGAATAACACTTCAAAAAGATCCCTCTAATTTCCAAATTCCCTAGTACCATATGCAGAATTGAGATGGTCCAAATTTCTTTTCGACATAAAGCATATTAACATATAGATTTTGAAAAAATTACATCCCTTAGCCTAAAATAAGAATAGTAACAAAGTTATGTAATATACATAAGAGAACCAAATTTATAATAGAATAGATGAATGAGATTCAAATAGAATAGAGCACCAAATAGAATAGAGATCCAATCAGAAATGAAAAAGAAAGAAGGAACGCACGAGGAACCCTACCCTCTGTCCTTAGAACACCAAATAGAATAGAGCAAAGAACTAAAAAAGAATGAGAGAGGCGCACAAAGGAATAAAGATCTGGGAGGAGGGGGAGGGGAAGGGGCGCATATAAATGCAAAAGGTTTCAGAAAGTGGAGAGGGCGCGCAAAATGAAAAGTTAGGCACAAATTGCGAACGTGGGGGAACTGCACCCAAGCATGCGGTAAAATCTCCCAACTACCAAAGCCCATCAAGTCCACAAAAGCTTTATGGGCCTAAAATTTAAAAAGCCCATGAACGAGATTTAACCAATTGTAGAAAAAATAAAAGAGGAAAGCCTATTTATAAACCCACAAAAGAAATAAGGAAATACTTGATCTGGAAGATGCTGATAAGAGGGAGAGGGGAAAAAATAGGAAAAAGAGACTTAACTTTTCTAGGAAGGAACCTTGGCAACAGCAACTCGGTTTCCACCTTGAAATCGAATCCAACTCTACAAGATATGGAAGGGATTCATGAAAACAAAGATCCAGGCGATAGAGGGGGCAAACAACAATGGAGCAAAGAGAGAGACCTCAAATCTACAAACAAGCAACAAAATAGAGGGATCAACATCAGATTCAACCCATGTTCAAACCTCAATTCTCAGGTAAGAGACATAAACTAGTAGTATCTTCTCCATTATACCAAATTATTACTTTGAAATTGACAACCAGATCAACTTAATCATGAGTTTATATAGAAAGAACATAACAAGCAGCTTGAAGCAGAAGAAAAGCTTGGTGCTGATCAAGGACAAAGTATCAATAATGGAATTCATTCAGACATAGAATCAAAGGTATGGAAACATGAAATCAGAATAAAAAGAAGAAGTTCAATGTAATTATATTAGCAGATGGTGTTTGAACTTTTCTCTGATCATTGGACTACTATATGAATGCTACTCTAGATTGTAGCCAAAAAAGAACAATGTAGAGGTACTTCTTTTATTGATTAATGAATATAATTTGTCAATGATAGGAATTTACTTACCTTCATGTATTATGAATATCAACATGATTTGCAGGAAGATGAATCAATATCACAAATTCGTGAAAGAGATATAAGCAAGAATCAAATTGACAGCAACACTGGAAGCAGCAATTTCAACATTCAGAATATAGGAACAAGATCAACCTACAACAATGAGGTAAGTCTCTTTATAAATAGTTGAATAGGCACATCAATGTAAGAACAAGTAGTAAAACCTGAAAAATAATACTGCACTCCAAGAACTAAAGCTAGGAAGATAACAAAGAAGATGCATGAAATTGGTTACATATATATTTTAGGTAGAACAAATACAATGGGAGGAACAAATAGGACATTTGGATTACAAACAGTGGACAATTGCTGATTTTGATAGCTTGGGCTATATGAATGTAGATAACTTATACAACTCTCAACAGGTAAGGAGATAATGTAAAATACAATGAAAGATCCAATACAAAATAAAGACTTGAACATTGATCATTGAAATTCCTTTTACATGTAGGGATATTACACAGGGTTGCTGATGGAACAGATTAGAACATCTCAGGAAGAAATACAAGATGAAGGCAATGGTCAGGTACAAATTTTAGTTTGGTAACAAATTTAGAAGTCACAATCAAAGTAATACAAAATTATAAAATATATATTACAGTTTACATGGCAGTGTATGGATGTGTGTATTACAGGGAACAATACAAACATACATATATATATTCTAGCTGGAAAATATGGAATTGAGGTATATATGAAATATTAAACTGTCACGAATTTAAACCTAAACTATGTACTTGACAAATTTTTTGTGTGAAGCAGGACATACATTTGCAAGGATTTGAACAACCAAAACTACTTGAAATGGAAGCCCAAATTGATGATGATGATGTAAAATAAAATTTCATTGCAGTAAATAATCTTGATTACAGTAAAAAAGACTGAAGAATTAGAAAAACTAACCATCAATAGCAAATATTATTAAAGATGGTGAGCAGAGCATCAGAAGAAGTGGCAACACCTATGAGCATGGCAGAAACAAATTTTGAGGTACACAAAGTAATAATTTGATATCCAGAAAATAAAAAAATATGCATGCATAATTAAGACAAAATAATTAAAACCATACTTTACAGGTAGAAGAAGGAGAAGAAACGAAAGCACAGAATGACAATAATTACTAGGACGATGATGGAATATGTCAAATGACATTTTCAGTGCATTACAATTAGAGGAGGTAAGACAAGAAAAATTTAATAATATAAAATAATAAGACAATAGATGGGATTGAATAAAATGATAAACTTACAATATTTTACTTTGCAGATTCCAAATCCGAAAGATGATGCTTCTGAAGCAATTTTGATGTCAGAAAATGTTGAAGAAGACAGTCATGATAACGAAGAAGATGAAGATGGCAGTCAAGAACTCGCAGAAGAACAAGTTGAAGCATTCATCCGCAGTGAGCAGTTAGCAGCATCTGAAGGAAACAATGTAGACATTGACAGCAAATACACACCACAAATAGGAATGGAGTTCAAGGATAGAGATGATGCTCACCACTTCTTCTCCTTCTATGGTTTCCTTGCGAGATTTGAGGTTGTAGTTGCACATGTGACTCGGACAACTAGCAAGAAAAGGAACAATGAAGTATATAAACAAGAAATGAAATGCCACAGGTATGGAAAGCCACTAAAGAACAAAGAAGATGATGTTATAGAAGACACCCTAGTAGTAGAAGTAGAAAACACAGACAAGGAGAAAAGGAAGACAAATGTGCAAGTAAAAACAAATTGCAAGTGTGTGATGGTTGTTAAAGAAATAGCAGGAATTTGGAGAGTTATCAGACTGGATTTAGACCACAACCACAAACTAAGTCCACAAAATCGAAACCAACTATTCAGTGGAAGGAAATACATGACATACATGAAAAAAGGTATGATCAGAACACTGAATGACAACAATATACCAACAAGGAAGATGATAGCAATCCTGTCATACCTTAGAGGGGGTTTGACAACACTGCCACACAAGACAAAGGATGTGCAGAACATTAGAACAAAAATAAACAGAGAGGTTATTGGAAATGATATGACGTCAAGAAAAGAAAAGTAGAAGACCCAACTTTCTACTACATATTTCAAGTTGATAAAGACATGGAAGTGAAAAATCTTTTCTGGAGGGAAGGCATATCACTGCAATGGTATGCAGAATATGGAGAGTGTGTCAGCTTTGACACAATGTACATGACAAATAGATACAACCTACCATTTACATCATTTGTTGGTATAACGGGGCATTCAAACACATGCTTGTTTGCGTGTGCATTCCTATCAGATGAAACAACAGCAACATTCGAATGGGTGTTTGAAACTTTCCTAGACTCGATGGGAGGAAAACACCCAAAATCAATTATAACAAATCAAGGCAAAGCAATGAAAACAACTATAGAAACAGTGTTTCCCAGCATAAGGCACAGGAATTGCTTTTTCCACATCAAATTAAAGTGCTACAACAAAAATATAAGTGTTTTAAAAAAATACAGGATTAGTAAAAGTGTTTGAAGATACAATGAACTTCTCAGTGACTGAAGATGAGTTTGAGATGATGTGGTAGAAAATGATATCTGACTTCAAACTTGAGAATAACAAATACTTCAACAAGATGTGGAACAACAAAAAAAGCTTCATACCTATGTACTTCAAAAATGACTTCTACCCATTCATTCATAGCACAGGCAGACAATGCAAGATTTAAAGACAATGTTGGCCCTACATACAGTCTTGCGAGCTTCCTGCGTGAGTATCAAAGAATAGTAGATGTCATAAGAAACAAAGAGGAAATAGATGACAACCAAAGCAAGAAGACAACTAAGACAAATAGAGAGCTACAAGTACAAAGAGATAGAAAAGGGGAAATGCTTTGAAGTATGGTACAAGTCAAATAAGATTAAAGAAAGGTAGAGAATAAGAAAATATATAGTTTTGACTGACCTGACTGAAGGAAGAGAACAATTCAGTTGGATATGTGGGAAATTTAACAAGGATGGAATATTCTATACACACATCCTGAAAGTCATAGTGGAAGAAGAGGTTAAAAAGATACCATAAAAATACTTTATAGACATGTGGAGAAAAAAGGAAAAGAAGATTGCATTGCCACTAGTTTGAGAAACATCAACTGCACATGAGTTGTTAAGATTTAACCTGCACATGTGGAGCATTATTGATATCAAAGGGAGCAAAAAAAAAGAGATAGCAACACAGTACCTTTCAGAAGAATTCAAAAGGATTGAGAAACATCTAGACATGTTACTAGCAGAGGCAGATAGAGGAGCATCATCAAGTGTCACTATAGAAAGTGGGAAAGCAATTAGTTTAGAGGAATCAAGCAGAAATCTACTAGAGGAAATAGTGGTACTGAGAGACCCAGATAGAATATAGCAAAAAGGAAGGCCTAAAAAGCCAAAAATACTGATGGGAATAGTTGAGAAAGAGCGTGAAAGAATAAGAAAAGCGGAAGAAAAGAAAAAAAAACAAGAAACCTGCCAACGCAAGTAAGACCAAAGTTAAAGTAAATTTTATAGAAAAATATTTATATTATACATGATTTTTTATATGGGCATAATATACTGTTGCATAAAAAAAATAATTTTGTTATACATGCTGTAGGTCCACAAGGAAAAAGTAAGAAGAAGTTGAAGAAAGGAGACATGAGCAAAAACAGCGATGACTAGTAGAAGAAAACAAAAAACAAGGAGTAAAAATACAGGAAAATGTAGCATCTACAACATGCAAAGAAGAGAAAAAAAGACATGATATTTGTAAATGTATGCAGTTGAAATCTATTATTATGGAAAAGAGTATGAGTACTAAAAATTCTGGATACAATTTAATATCCTTAACTTATGTATGGCTCTGAATGAAAACCATTAAATAACAAAACAAAACTAATTACATGCTTCTATTTCAAAACTTACAGATAGTAAGCTCGTGTGATATCAATGGTTACATTATGTAAATTAATAAAATATAGAGAAAAAAGAGGATAGGATAACAAATGCTATTTAGCAAGGTACAAAATTCAGAATATATTTACCTTGTAGAAGGATATCAAGAATTCAGAATAGAATGTGTAAACTTGAAAACACAAATAATACATCTTCTTGTCATGGAATGAAATGTAGAATCCTCATATACATCCTGTATAAAACTTAATGACAAGCACAGAAAAAATGGCAAAATAAAAAGAAAGAGAGTCATGGAAAAAGTAACATATTAGGGAAACTATTATCATAATAGCAAGTACATGATAAGTTCGAATGAAGCACTGATTACAAGATAGAGTTCACACTGGTTATCATACGTAATAAAAATCTAGTCCTATTACATGCTCCAAGAGCAAGAAATTGCAGACAATAGTTTTTGCAGAGACATAGCAAGTTTAGAAGCCTGATGAAGCGGAGATTGATTGAAGAAAGTACGAACTATAATAGACAACAAAATCCATTACTCATTGCCATATGTCTGAAAGAAAAGGAACAAAAATGTAAAATATCAATATATAATTACATTCAAAACAATACAAGCAGCAAAAAGAACCAAGAAAAATAAGTGAAATACCTTGTGACCAAATGTGATGACTAGATCTTTGTTTCCAGAATTCTTATGAGAAAAAACTAAATCATTCGCTATCTTGATTCTTATATTTGGGATATCCTTCTCTTCAAAAAGATTAGCAAGGAGACTTCTAGGAGATTCCCAATACTCCAAAAATATCATAACAAAAACTCCTGAATCAACTCTACAAAGAAGAAAAAAATAATAAAATATTTTTGTCACACAAGAATCATGAATTAGTGACTTGAAAAACAAAAAAGGAAAAGAAAATCAATGAGTACATGAGTACTTAAAAGAGAAAAATTCATATTCATTAGATTCAGACTGTCGAGGTATACGGGGGTAAAGCAATTCATATTCTTCAAAAGTCTTGGAAACACAAACAAACTTATTCCACCAGAATACAAATAAAGGGATCTATAATAAACACACTAGTTTAATAAAAAACTATTAGGAGAATTAGGAGAAGAAAAAAACAAATGTAGAGACATACCATTTGTTCTTTAACATACACATGGTATTCATCATTTTCAGTGTAATATGAATCAAGGAAAACAAATTTTGAGTCCTTAATGTCAACAATAAATAGAAACCAATGATCATCATAAAAAATAGAGAAATATAGCTGCAAAAAAGAATAAAAAAATATTTACAAACATGCTTTAATTATTTGTAAAATTCAAACTACAATCTCAACAAAATATAAATATAGAACATACACAATCACAAAGGTGCAGCGGGCGAGTCTTTCCAGATTGTTTAAGTGCTTTCAAATAATATCTTCACTTAAATAATAAAAAGCAGGAGATCAAAAAAAGAAAATATAAAAGTAATAAGTTAAAACAGATTGAGATACAAATGAAACTTACAAATAAAAGGAACTTAACAAACCTTACTGAAATGTTAGAGGAGAAGTAATGGCGCTTTGAATCATTTGGTTGACCTTTTGGTTTGCAAAACAAGTGGTAGCAAAAGGCAGCAATGACAAAGTTATTAACACAACCACCTGATTTAAGATATTCACCCAGCGACCAAAACATGCACCTAACTCCACCAAATAGAACTGCATTCTCACTATGAAACATAATAAAAAAAAGTACAAATATAAGCACAACAAAAGTATTAACTAAGAGAACAAAATAACACAAAAGTGGAATTAGCAAAAAAAAAAGAATATACTAACCTACTGGAACTTGACGAGGCTAAATAATAGATAGCTTTATAATTATCAATTTCAAATTTGCTAACACAGTACTTGTTCTTTTGTGTGATAAACTCATCAGCAAGAAACCGACTTGGAACTACTAGTCTTCTTGGACCACGAATTGGAACTTTACCTCCAGTTGATGAATTTCTTCCTTTAAAGTCAGAAAACTTTGAAAACCTTCAGGATCTAGGAAAGAATTTGTAGGGCAAACATGAAACTCCCTAACAGATGGAGTTTTCATAGATGATTTCAAATTATTAGAATTGCCATTGTACAATGCATCAGCTTTCTGCGCCATATCATGAACATTCTCAGCCAAGGTCCTTGAACCAACAATTTGTATATCAGGAGAAGATTGCACCTTTAAATAAAAACAAAATGGAAAAAATGAAATATAGAAAACACATTCCTCAATATTTTTTAAAAATGAAAATTAACTTAAACAACTTACATTTTTTTGAGAAACAACATATGCATCTTTCTTAGCAGAAGAGCGAACAGAAGCAAAAATAGGAGTCTTCTTTGATAAATTTGGAGTAATACAAGGGTAATCATCTTGAGTAAAACAGAGACTTTGCATAGTAATGTAGTCCTAAAACGAAATGAAAAGGATTAGAGAACAATGTCACATTACTCAAATAACTCAGATTACAAATGGGTCATCACTTATTAGGGTAGATAACCAGATTTATTAGGGTAGTCACTTGAACACCCAAAATTAAATTAAACATATGTCCCAAATTCCCAAATTAACACAAATTACATATGCACATAGTGAAAATAACAATGAGGATGTCCATATAAATTTAGTGCATTTGAACTGTATATAAATCTGATTACATGAATTACATATATAGCAGTATGAAACACATGACTTTCAGGTGTACATATAAAGCAGATATGAAAATGTGACTATCATAGAGCAGTGAGACAAAAAAATAACACTAGAAATTAAAGATATGAACACACGAGCATATCAGGCAACTACAATCTAAGGAGTACATATAACCAGATATGAAAATGTCAGAATACCAAATAAAAAAAACTAACCTCCTGGGAGTCTATCAGAATAGTATTATCTTTAGCAGAAGGGCCCTGATAAAAAATATAAAATGCTTGTCAGCTTTCAGTTTAACAAAACATAATTTTAAAAAAAAATGCAGTAGGAATAAAAAGTAACATACTTGAGGAGACTTATAAGAGTTACGATGCCTGGATCGAAGTGGAGAAACAGAATCTGGAACATAATCATTAACAATGTGTATATCATTTTTATCTCCAGAATTAGAATGATTGATAGTTACACTTTTTGACTGTTGATGACTTGATCTAGCAAATTTTAACAAATCAAATACAGGTTTCTGAACAGAATCTTTATGAGTCAAAGGTATCTGATCAAATGATTCCTCCAAATTGCACTTCATTTGCCATACATGTCTGCTTTCCGACCTCAGAGAAAGGAAAATGAAGAAGGAAAAGAATTAGCAAAAAAGAAGATAGGACAAAAATGAAGTATATGTTACAAACAAATAGAAAGAAATAAAAATACAAAGACAGATAGAATATTATTGCTACAAAAAGAGTATCATTACCTGGAGTCTAAAAATATTTTTCCGAAATTCCTTTCTCAGCAGCAGCAGTTACAATTGAATGGAAAAAAATGGATGAAAAAAATAACATTAAAAAGGAATAAAAAATCATATAATAGAAGGGAATAATGTAGATAATTGAAATTTCAAATTTTTAACTAACCATTTTTAACCAACTTTTTTCATAATATGATCAAACTCTGAGTTGCCACACTAGAAAAAAGAACATAAAAATATAAAAATGAGAATGCATGAAAAGGTAGGTTTTAAAAAAAAGCTATATGATTAAGGTAACAAAAGGGAAGAATGCTCACATTTTTTGAAGTAGGAGCTGCAGCTTGATGACGTTGAGATTGACGACAAACAGAAGGTGAAGTTCTCGAACGCTGGACAACATCAGCAAATTTAAGAGATGTAAAAAAGATGTAATATAACAGATGTAAAGTACAATGTAAATATAACATTCTTCCCTTTCCAAGATCAGCAGACTTAAACTGAGGGGATGGAAGAAAAATACGAAATACCTTTCCAACATCAGTAGATTTACCAGAACTAGGGCCTTCAGGGGGAGGATCTATTAAAAAATGATACATTTTAAACGATAGAAAAATACAAGACAATGGAAATTGAAACATGAATAATATAAGAAGAATAAAATGAAGGTAGCAGTAACCTGGAGGATCACGGAAACTAGAAGGAGGAGGATTAGATGGGGAACCACCACCGGGATCAGAGTGCGATGGAGATGGAACTCGATCTTCAGAATCATTTCTTTCAGTTTCAGCTATGGCTTTCATTAGCTCAACAACAAGATCCTTAGTTCTAGCACTAACATTGGATGCATAATTCAAAATCTTTGTAAACAACCTCTTCAGATCATCAGGAACATTGCCAAGAGAAGTGAGATCCAAGTTAATGGACAAGACAGACATCAAGCAATGCTTTTGAACCAACACTGAAATTTTAACCTTCAAACTATGAGGAATCGTACAACCAGCAACTTCTTCCAACTGTTTACAGAAATCTTCATCCAAAGTAACATCAACTTCAGCAGACCTGAATACACGATACTACAAGGAATAAAAAAGAAACTCAATTAAAAAAAATCAAGTGACTTGGGGTAGAATCATAATCAAGTGACTCAATTAAAAACCTGAGCATAGTAGGTAGAATCATAATCAAGTAGAGGTCTATGTCCATATACTCCAAGAGACTTCTTATCAAGGTTTGAGTAGAATTGAATCATGGAATCTTTCCAAACAGAAATCCGAGGTATATCAGCTTTAACTTGACGTTGACGGAAATCAATGTGATCCAAATACATAACCTAAGGAAGAAATACAAAAATATAAAATAACAATGATCTATAACTATATACTCATTGAAATGATCAAAGAAAACTATGATATAACATATAGAGAAAAAAAAGAAAAGACTTAACACAAAAAATAGGAATACTTACAGCAAGATAATATATGCATCCACCTAGACATTGTCGATACTTTGAACTGCCAACACCAGAATTCACACTATTGAAGACCTTAACACGATCTAGAAGCCAGCATAAAACCAGTCCACACCAGTCATAGTCTTTTGCATTATCGATATCTTCGAAGACACTGAAATATTTTTGGCTAGGAATCAGAGAAGTGTTGGAGCATAGAAAAGTACTAAGAGAAACAACCATAAAGCACACAGAGATATCCTCATCAGACATCTCTGCTTGCTTGATGATTTTGTTAGCAAAAAAAGTGACTTGGGGTAGATGCTCCTTGCCAAATTTTGACAAAACAATTGTCTTTCCATCACTGGAACCAGCTGGAAATGGTTTTGGACCAAGAGGAAGACCCAACACTAGATTGACAGATTCCTTAGTAAGGGATATAACCTTTACACACAAAAAAAAACACATGGGCAGACTGGGGCTTAGAAAACAAAATGAGAAAAGCTAAATTGAAGACATGTTTAGAAAATTATCATAATAAAAAACTACTAAAGACATAGGAACATGATAGGATATGCAGATAATGGTAAATACAAATTAACATGAAGAAATCACAAAACATGTAACCAAATTAACAACTCATTGATCCATATGTTACAAAATAAAGAACATAGTAAATAGTCTAACTACAGAAAATAAAGGAATACAGATGCTTAGTAATGAAGATAACCTTTTCCCCCAAAATAATATCACTAGATTTTGCATCAACATGGCGCGCAATCTAGGTTGCGAATTTTTTAGGGACGGAGCACTTGCTAAATAGGAGAAGAGAACCAAAACCATAGCCTACAGTGACAGCTCTTTGGTGTGGTGTCAAACAATCAATGACATTAGAGAATGCAGCAGCAGAAAATCTAGTAAAACCATCATCACTGTTCTTAATAACCTTAGACCGTTTGGACTGTAAATAAAACAAAAAAAACATAATCAAATGATAGCATGAATCAAAATATAAAATTACAATATGGTTCTATAATATATTAGAAATATAATATATAGTAAAGTTAAATATATAAACGTTATGCTTTGAAGATGAAGATAATTCACACTTCAACTTCTTAATAAGCTTGAACCGAGAGATAAAAAAATTAATATTAGAAAATAAGACAACCAATCAAATAAATTGAACTAAAAAATCAGAGTACAGTACAGGGAATGTATATGAAAAAAAGTACACAGCTACCATACATTTCTCATAACTAGCTCAAAGAGAGCTTGGTTAAAACCTTAAGTACCATCAGATGTAGAGATAAATTCATTTGAACATGAAAAAATACGTTGATATAAAGTTAAAACATAGAATAACAAAACTAAAAAAACATCAAAAGAATTAAACTCATTATACTAACATTAGATTTGTCTTCATTGTTGGAAACAACATCAGGCGAGTCAGAATCAAAAGAACGAGGCTGAGAGCATTGCACATCATCAAAATTAGGGTCCTCAAATTCAGCATTAGATACATCAGCAGCACGACTAGAGCATTTTCGAGTCATCTGAAATGTGATACTTAAATGAAACAATGAATGGATCCACATAAAAACCCAGCACCCATACTGAATTACAACTCAACAGAACAAGAGGTAATCATATTAGCACAAGCAACTAGCAGATTATGATAAAAAATAGATCAGTTATGGGTAATCAAAACAATGAAATCAGAGGGGACACAGACAATAACAAAAAGATACATATAACCTTAATACTAAGGCATAGAAAAATAAGCAATAATTATACACATAAACATATAACCATATACTAAGGGTACAGCAAAATGTCAATTGCAAATAGTATTTCAATTGCTACTAAGTAGTAGAAGAATAAATAAATAGATGTAGCAAAAATAATCATTACCAAAACACAAATTACATGTACAAATGCACCATAATTCAGAGGATAGAGAACACTAAAGTACTTAAATGTACTCATAAACACATAAGCTCATACTAATACTGCAGCAAAATTACAATTGCAAAAAGTATTTGAATTTCTACTAAGAATTAGAAGAATAATTAAATGCATGAATCAAAATATTCATAATCAAATCGTTAATTACATGTGCACATATGCATCAGAAATCAGAGAATACAGAACACTATAAGAATAAAAAATACTACAAAATACTACAATAACCTGAGCAACTAGATCGCATTAGAACAATAGGGGGACAGGGGTGATCAGAACCCCCATAATGAACAACACAATCATACAGTTAAACTATTTAATCAAAAAACCAAAACAAATCATGTTCAGATGATTCAGAACACCATAAGAATACACTAGCAGAAATCCTAGAATCACCAAATCGACGCCCCCGGGATCCAAATGATGGAGATGAGAAATGAAATAACATCAAAAGCATTAAGCACAAAGGAACATCGAAACCAGGAACACATTGAAATGGATAGACAATGAAGCAGAACAGCAAAAATGATAGAGGGGAATCCAAACAACAAAACCATGATTCGAAGAATAAGAACAACAACCAAAGCAAACTAGATCGAAAGTAGCGGGAACTCACCGAGACCACCGGAAGCCTAGAATCACTACTCGTCACCCAGATCTAGAATAACAACTGATCAAAAGGGGAAGTGAAATAGAGAAGATAGGATTCAACAAGGGCACACAGCTCGAAAAAGGATTCAACGATGATGAATGAATCATAGATCGTACAACATACAAATCATCTAATCGCCAGGGGCCAGACAAAAATCTCAACCCAATAAGCGAATTGAGGTGGACAACAGAAAAATAGGGAAAGGACGCACAAATCACACAACACAACTACTGGAGCGAAACTCTAGCTCACCGGGGTGAAGTCTCACTGGAGCGAAACCCTAGCTCACCAGAGTAGACAAAGAAGAACACCTACCGTCGCGATGAAACCCAAGCTCCGCCACGAATCGCCACAGTTCGGGAACGGAAGGACAAAGACAAAGAGACAGAAGTGAATGAAATGGGGAAGAGAAGGGGAACAGATGAGAAGTAATGGTACGGTTCCCAAATCAAACAGTGACACGGGCCCACAGGTCAGAGAGACAAAGCAAGAATAAAGACGCAGGAGACCTAGAACCGCCAGATCCAGATCCAACGGTGCAAAAAAATGAGTGAGCAAATGCCAGATTTCACTTGGGTGACATATAGCTTTTCCCTTTTTTTTGAGCCGATGACATTTACTTTTGCGTGTGAAAAAGCATTCATTTGATATGGTCACATGGGTTTATTTTGGAAAGAGCCTATTTTTTAAAAAAAATACCTGCAGGAGAGCTATATGTCATTTTATTCTAGAGATATTGAAAGCAAATATGGCTAGGAAAATTGTAGATTAATTATGGATGTGCATAGCACGTACATATATATAGGCAAGGATCCTGTGGTTAGGAGGAACCCTTGCCTATCCTACAAGAAAGCCCTAGAGGGGGGGGTGCGGCGCCTGGCGCCTGACAGGGGCCGGCCGCGCAGCACCTAGCGCCTAACAGGGAGGCCGACAGCGTATGGACCTAGCTAGGCTTAAGCCCAATTACATATTATAACACGCCCCCGAGGTCTAATCGTTGGTGCCACGAATATTTAGAATGGACCTGAACTCTGTGAAGACAGAAGAAGGCAGTCCTTTGGTGGAGATGTCGGCGTACTGGGAGGATATGGGAACATGCAGTACATGTATGTCACCCATAGCGACACTCTCCTAAACAAAGTGAAGATCAATCTCAACATGTTTGGTGCACTGATGCTGAACCGGGTTTGAGGACATGTAGACAGCGCTGATGTTGTCACAATACACCAAGGAGGCACGGCAAAGAGGGGCATGGAGCTCCTGAAGAAGCTGAGGCAGCCAGGTGGCTTCAGCGATGGCATTGGCCACAGCGCGGTACTCAGCTTCGGCACTAGATCTGGATACGGTTGGTTGTCAATTGGAGGACCAATAAACCAGGTTGTCGCAAAGAAAGACCGCATATCCGGAAGTGGACTTGCGAGCGTTCGGGCATCCTGCCCAATCAGCATCAGAGTAGACGACCAATGAATCCTGAGCTGAACACAGACGCAGCAGTAGACCCAGGTGAAGAGTGCCACGAATGTACCAGAGAATGCGCTTTAGGGAAGCAAGGTGAGGCTCTCACGGATCATGCATGTGAAGACAAACTTGCTGAACAGCATAGGCAATATCAGGCCTGGTGAAGGTGAGATACTGCAAGGCCCCAGCGAGACTGCAAAAAATCCAAAGCGTTGGAGACTGGAGCACCTGTAGTGGCGGACACCTTTGGATTGGTGTCAACTGGAGTGGAGCACGGCTACACTTAGCCATGCCAGCACGATCCAAGATATCAACCATGTACTGTCGCTGAGACAACAGAAATCCACCACCAGCAACTGGCTAAACACGCAGACCCAAGAAGTGATGAAGAGGCCCAAGGTCCTTCATAGAGAACTCCCGCTGCAAGGCCTGAATAATATGTCGAAGCAAAGCTGGCAAAGAAGCCGTTAGCACAATGTCATCAACATCGAGCAAGAGATATGCGGTTTTGGCCCCCCGGTGAAACACAAACAACGAGGTGTCACACTTGGCCTCCACAAAGCCAACAGACTGAATATAAGCTGCAAACCGACTATATCAGGCACGAGGTTCTTGAATCAGGCCGTAGAGAGACTTGTTGAGGTGGCAAACAAAGTCCGGGTGAGCAGAGTCCTCAAAACCAGCCGATAGAGCACAGTACACAGTCTCTAAAAGAGTGCCATGCAGGAACGCATTCTTGACATTGAGCTGATGAACGAGCCAGTGACGAGAAAGTGCCAGAGACAGAACCGTTCGGATAGTAGCAGGCTTAACAACCGAACTGAAGGTCTCGTCAAAATCAACTCCGGGCCGCTGAGTGAAGCCACGAAGAACACACCGAGCTCTGTACCGATCAAGAGAGATATCCGAATGGAACTTGTGCTTGAATATCCACTTACCAGTTAGGAGAAGTGTCGCATGCTCATCTTCCATAGCAGCCCACCAATTAGGATCAGCAAGAGCACTACGGAAGGACTTCGGAACCGGAGATAGTGGTGTAGTGTGGAACAGAACATGCTGGCGGAACCCATGTTTGGCACGGGTGGTCATGCCATGATGGTTAATGACAAGCGGGATGGTGACGGCCCCTTTGGGAAGGACAGGAGCCCTGGCAGCACCAGTGGGGGCCCCTGAGCAGGCGCCCAGTGCGCCGGCAACGCGGCCAGCGTCAAAGGCAGGTAGCAGCGACGGAAGACAAGGGGCGGCGAAGCTGCGTGCGTAGGCGAAGTGGAGTGGCATCGAGTCGAAGCCAGGGGAACCCGCGGGGCCAGGAGGCAAGCCGACGCCGGGAATCCGTCGGAGTGCGTGTAACACCTGGTGTTTTGATGATCAAAGATGACAAATAAAGGTTAAGGGTGAATTGTGGAGAAAAGGAAAGAAATTGATTGGAAGTCAAATTCAAGTTGAATTTGACCAAAATTTGACTTTTGGAATTCAAATTCGGAAAAATTTGGCAAAAATATGAAATGGAGGCCTGAGAGTGTTTGGAACTTTAGCAATTAAAATTCGAGACTAATCCTAGGCCTAAACCCCTCAAGAAAAGCAATCGAAAAACAAAAATCAGGTAAGCACTATTCATTATCTGAAAATAGGAATTTCAGAAAAACAATACAAGTATCCAACTTGGAAATTAATTTCTGCCAAACTTTCCAAGTAAGTGGACAAAGGCAACTACACAGCAATGAAGTATGATCTTTGGACAAGTATAATAGGGTGTTGTTGATCAGGAATAGTGAATGAATCAAATTCAAATTGAGGCTCAAAGTCAGCACTAGTCTGAAACAGCAGTAAGTGGCTATGTTTGGAGCAAGATTTAGAGAAATATAGTGCAAGAGGTATAGGTGTTTATGTGCAAAATGGAATCCTTGTTAGATATAGAGCATGAATGGTTAGTGGTTGGACTATAAGGAATGAGTTTGGGCCACTGAAAATGAATCAAAAGAAGGGTAAACGACCATGCACAGTGACTGTCAAATTGAATCCAAGGTTCAGAACGAATTCAGTTTACCCGAGAGCGAAATTTAAAATTCCGGCCTCTGGGATAGTTATCTCGAGCAAGAGTCAATATATAGATTAAAGTGCTCGAGTTTATCTCCAACTTTGCTTAAGAGACTCTTGGACTGTTTGATGCAAGATCGACCGTGGTAAAGGACTGAAGTTCAGGGTAACAGAAAGAAAAGGGGGACGACAGTAAACAGAGCAAGGACGTGTCTCCACCGGCGCCTTCGCCCGTCATCCAGCTCAACGCCTAGGTCCACCTCTTCACCACGCAAGCCTACGACTAGGCCACGGCGTCGCCCATGCACGCGGTGAAACCTTCGCATATCTACCGCTCCCGCCGTCGTTTCTTACCGTGCTATCTTTTATCGCCGCCCGCAGTCCACGGCCAAGCTTCTGTCACCGAGCAAAATTCCACCGCCACCTCGCCTTCCCCGTCGATTCCTTTCACCCACAGCCCCACCAACCTTGACCACCGTGTCTACTTGTTGTTCCACTTCTCCGCCGGCGAGCCCTTAACCGCCGTCGTTTCCGTCCGCCGCCACCAAGCTCCCTGCTCACGGTGAACTCTTCCTTGCCGTCGTTTTCCTTCCTTGTGGTAAGTCGTAGGTAAGCTCTTAGGTTACTAGGAAGCTGTAGGGGTAGTTGGAGGACCGAGTTGTGCCGTTGCCGTGCTTGGCTACGACCGGCTGTTGGTCAAGCCGCCCGCCGCCGTGGAGAGGGTAGCTCCGACCGTCTCTTGGAAAGCCGCCGCCGCCTACAGGTGCGCTGTGGCTTGGGGATGCCTCCCCAGCCCGGCCCCATCACCGGTGGGGCACCGGCCGTCAAGCCGCACCGCCCCCTGCCGCGCTCTGTTTTGGCGTGAGGAAGGAGAAGGTGCTGGCGTCGGGAGGCCCGCGCGTCAGAAGGAGAAGAGGAGAGCAGATGGGCCGACCGGGTGAAGGAGTGAGGCATGGGCCGGGTCCAGCAGGCCCAGGTGCCGGTGCGGAGGTTGGTAAAGAAAGAGGCCGTGGGCCGGTGTAGCAGGCCGGGTGCCGAGGAAAAAGAAAGAAAAAGAAAGTTGGGCCGTTGGGCCGGCAGAGAGATAGAAGGGAGAAAAGAAGAAGAAATCGGCCCAGCAGGCCGGCAGCGCGAGTTTGGGCCGGCGGGTATGGAGAAGTAGAGGAGAAGGTGGACCCAAGCCACGGGCCCAGCGCGAGTGAGAGAGGGTAGAGAGGGGGCGAGTGAGAAAAGTTAGGCCCGGGGTTTTGGGATAAAATTTAGGTTTTCCTTTATTAGATTAATAGATTAAATTCGTTTATCACCTTTTAAATCACAGAAATTTCTAGGAGTGTCCAAAATTAGTGAAACCAATTTTGTTAGGATTGTTTTATTTTCTTTTATGCATTAAAATTCTTATACCTTAGGAAAAATAATAAAAACTTAGGTATTTGTTTAATGCCTTTCATTAAGGTATTTAAATAAATACTTAACCTTTATTAAATGCATAAAATATGGAATAATGTTTTCATATTCACAAATTATTATTAACCCATAGGAGTTAGGTTTTGAGACTAGAAAATATTTATAATATTTTCTAAAAATAAAAGAAAAAGCCTAAGGTAGGATTAGTAAAGAAAATAAAAATGATGGGTTAATCTTTTCAGGTTTTTGTGTGTTGGCTTGCAACTTTATCATGATAAATTGTGTAGTCACTTGTTGGCTTGCAACTTTATCATGAAGGAAAGTTGTATAGTCTTGTATTCAAAAAGTTGCATCACTAACCCATGCATATGTTATATCGTAGACACCGAAGCACCGGAAGAGGAATTCTTGGAATTATCAGAAGGACCTTCGGAGTTTGAGGAGATCGTCGAATTGATCCCCTGTGAAGCCAGTCCATCGGACAGCGCTAACATTTTCATAGACCAAGGCAAGCCCCGGTGCATTTATACCTATCTACTTTGGAATTATTATTTCATGTGTCCAATTATTGGTTAATTTCTATATGAATGCATTAAGTCTAGGAGTTGATTGAAACCCATTCTTGTGCATGATCTTACCTTGTTTTAAGGACATCTTTGCCACTTATTCAACAATTAGTAAGTAACCCAAGCTTAGAAATGCTTAGATGCTTAAAGTAACTTTGTTACCGAACCTTAAGGTGAAATGTTGAGTCATACATGCTAGTTATGGAAAGATAGCTTGGAATTTTGGAAAGCCGACAGAAGCTAGAAATGTTAGTTCTGTCTGCTAAATTAATTTGGTTAAGGCCCGATCGTTGTCTTAACCTTTGATCAAGTGATTGTCACCTGGTTGCTTACTGGGTATGGGACCAGTAAAGCCCGGTAGATTAGTAGACTCTCTGATCAGGAATATTTCGTACCCGTGCTTGACGTGCTGGAGATTGGCAGGGGCGTAGCCTAAAACTCACATGGAGATTGGGCCAGACGTGGGGTCCCATGTGGGGGTGCGTCCCTAGGTTCAGGTAGTCTTATTCCCAATCTTTGGGTATGCTAATTGAAAGGTCGTTATGTACAACCCGGACAGTTGTACATAGCTGGTGATCAGGGTGCTCTCCTACAGGATGTAATTTGATCCGGATCGCCGCAATTCTCGGTTATGAATGCACTTGATCACTGTTGAGCATCGTAGTATAATCTCATGAATGCAATGTCCTTTCGAAATTAATTTGTTGTATGACTTAATTTCCTACGGTTTGCAAAAGTATCTCTTTGTCATCATCTAGATTGGTCAGGTAATAACTTAATTGAATTAAAAGATAAAGCTAAGGTCTCACTTTTAGTAAGCTCTTTTGGCAAAAGGTGAGTCAGCCAGTACACTAAACAACTATCATGTAGTTCCAGAAAAGCTATTATATTGGTTAGTCGGGTAAGCTTGCTGAGTACCCCATACTCAGGGTTATCCCTTGTTGCTATTTCAGAGCCACATCAGGAGTCCGCAGAGGAGGAAGCCCCGAAAAACTAGGGTATTGTTACGAGTCTTGTAATACCCTAGAAATAAAACTTTATGTTTATCTCTCACCTGGACCAGCTTACGTTTTAAACTCCTAGAACCCCTTTAACCTGCACTGTTAAGTTTGTTTCAAATTATGGTCTGTAATAATTTGTACCCCTTGTATGTATGTAAAAATGTAATATTTGTTGAGGCTTTCCCATCGTGGAAGCGATCCTGGTGTATGGCAATGAGACATGACGTGGATCATTCGAGGAGTCCTAGGGACACTCGACGGACTACCGGACTTATGCTGTTTTAAGTGCATTTTGGATAATTGCTGTTCTGACAGCGATTAGGTGCATTTAAACCAGTTTAAGTTGGGCGGTTCCGTCACAGTGCGTCAGCTGGGGTGCACCAAGGGGCGCAGGCGACATGCCGAGTGCGCCGAGGGTGCCGTGGAGAACGCCAGGACGCGCTGGCTGGAGCACGCCAGAAGGCACAGGCGATGCGCCGAGAGCGGTCGAAGGTGCGGCGACCGAGCTGGTCGGAGGCTGGTCGGAGCGGTCGGAGGCGCAGTGACCAAGCTGGTTAGAGGCGGTCGGAGCAATCGGAGGCAGGTCGGAGCGGTCGGAGGCACGGCGACCGCGCTAGTTGGAGAGTTCGGGGGCACTGAAAGACGCCGAGGCCGTGCCGGGGAGGGCCAACAGGGGCGCGGCAGGGGGTGCCAGGGGTGCAGGACTTGCATATTCAAAATGGGCTGTGACGTTCCGATGAGAACCGACACAAGGTCAGTAGCATCGTCCAAAAAGCTGTAATCCGCTAGGGAAGGTGGAGATGAATGCTCAGCATAGGGAAACAAGGACTCATCAAAGGTGACGTGTTGGGAGATGATGATTCAGTTGGAACCAAGGTCAAGATAGCGGTACCCTTTATGATGAGTGGAATATCCAAGAAAAACACACGAGGCGGACCGTGGTGCTAATTTGTGACTGGCCATGGTGGAAAGGTTGGGATAACATTTACAACCAAAGACTCAAAGGTGATCATAGGACGGTGGAGTACCGTACAAAGCCTCATGTGGGGTGCGAAAAGCAAGGGCCTTGGTAGGTAGCGTGTTAAGCAAATATGTCGCGACGTAGAGAACCTCTACCCAATAGCGTGGGGGAAGGCTTGCTTGGAAGAGCAGGGATCGGAGGATGTTGTTCGTAGTGCGAATGATCCGCTCAGCTCGACCATTTTGCGACAACGTGTACGGGCAAGACATGCGAAAGTGGACGCCACGGGAGAGGAAGAACGTGCGAGTACTGGAGTTGTCAAACTCTCGGCCGTTGTCACACTAGATGGCCTTAATGGAGGCGCCAAACTGTGTAGTCACGTAGGAAAAGAAATTAACAAGAGTGTCAAAAGTGTCAGATTTCAACCACAGGGGAAAAGTCCAGGAAAAATGGGAGCAATCATCGAGAATAATCAAATAGTATTTGAAACCCGAGATGCTAGGAACATGTGACGTCCAAAGATCACAATGAATAAGCTCAGAACTCCTGGAGGCTCGAGAGGAGGACACCCGAAAAGGAAGACGGGTGTGTCGTCCGAGCTGACACGCATGACAAAGAGACGAGCTAATGTCTTTATTACATGAAGGCAAAATGGGCGCAAGTCTAGAGAGAGCCTCCTACCCGGAATGTCCAAGATAGCGATGCCAGAGCGTGGAAGTGGCGCCAGCAGTGAGAGCAGCAGCAGGAAGGTGCAAGGGGTATAGAGGACCTAAACTATTGCACCTGACGATCACATTCCTATACTGAAGATCCTTCACAGAACAACCATACGGGTCAAATTCAACTGAACAGTTGTTATCAGTAGTAAACTGGCCCACAGAAATAAGACTCTTAATAAGCTTGGGTGAAACAAGGACATTATTAAGATGCAAAGAACCGGGAAGGATGGTTGTGCCAGTAGAGGTAACATGAAGCAAAGAACCGTCACCGACAACAATAGCTGAAGGAAAAGGGTACCGTTGGGTGAAATTATGCAAAAGGGAACGCTCATCAGAGGTCATGTGGGAGGTAGCACCTGAGTTGAAGTATCACTCGTGCTGCTACGGCTGATCCAGCATCATGGTGCTAAAGGTGGAAGCGAGGGCCTGCTGATCCCACGATGTTGTGCTGGCGGCGGTGCTGAAGTGGCCGGAGGGCTAGTACTGCGCCCCCTACAGGGCCTACACCAGGGCGGCCTAGTACGCCTGTGCCTGCGCCTGGGTTGCCTGCAGCTAGGCAGCCTAAAACTGGGCCGCCTGGAATGCCTGGAGTAGCGCCTACTGGGTGGGCACGGAGTACTGGGCCAGCATGGCGTGAGAAGGCACCCTGCCCTGCTGAACGCGCGCCACATCTGGATGGCCCCGGTCCACGGGTTCTAGAAGGAGGGCCAGGGGGCCATGTCGGAGCCTTGGGAGGCGTCCTGCTTAACCTCGCCAAAGGGGTGCTGGCCAGCGCCACCGCCGCCGCCGCTGTCGGAGTTGCCACCCTTGGAGTTGCGGCTGCCAGAGTTGCACTTGCTGCGGCGAGGCTTGGAGGAGCCACCCCCAGAACGTTGCTGCTGCGGTGGCTGGGACGGTCGGGTCGAGTGTGTGGGGGCACCCAAGCCGACAATGAGGAGGGTGGTGGAGTGCTCCGAGGATGTCTGCGCAGAGGTGAGCTCCTCAAGCAGCAGGTCGTTGCGGGCCTCCAAGAACATCAGGAACGGGCGGCCGCAATGAAGGTGGAGATCGATGGCCGCATACTTGGCGTTGAGGCCGCGGATGATGTTGAGGATGAGGGACCGATCGGTGACGGGCTCGCCGAGATCACTGAGGCCTGCAGTAGTCGGTGATGGACAGGTTGCCTTGGACAAAGGTGCGGAACTGGGCATCGAGGAGGAGGGCGTGGGTCTCGCGAATGCTGAGGAACTGGGACTTGATGGCAAGCTAGACGCAGCGGGTGGTGGCGCTGGGCACCATCACTGTGTCGGCGAGGTCGTTGGAGAGGGTGTCGTAGATCCAAGACCGGACGACGCAATCCATCCGCGCCCAATCTGGATGACCAGAGACGGGGTGGTCCTGAAGCACATGGGCGTCGAGGGAGAACTTCCTGACGGTGAGCAGAAACTGCTCGCGCCAGCGAGCGTAGTTGGTGGAAGTGATGTTTAGGACGATCGGGATGAGGCTGTGGATGTTCTGGACCGCAACAGCCTGGGTGTGCAGGTTCAGGACGGTGGCAGCCTTGTGGAGCAGCATGGCGTCGTGGACGGAGGGGACGGCACGGCTCTTGTGGCCGTCGTCGTCATCATTGTGGACGCTGGGTGGCAGATCGACCGCCTCGGCAGCCACACGCTCCTTGGTGGCGAGGGTCAGGGCGTCGCGGAGGTGGGCGTCGGCGGCGTCATGCTCCTGGGCCGCGGCAGCCGCCAGTTGTTCAGCCTGGAGGGTGCGGGCGAGGGCGGCAGCGCGATCAGCCTAGCACCTGGCCACCTCAGCTTTGGCGCTGCACGTCAGACGGGTGCCGTAGATCCGGCCATAGCGGCGGCGATGCGCTAGATAAGCGGAAGCGGAATCGGGGTAGAAATCCAGACTCATGATACCATGAAAGCAAATATGGCTAGAAAAATTGTAGATAATTATGGAGGTGTACAGCACGTACACATATATAGGCAAGGGTCCTAGGATTAGGAGGAACCCTTGCCTATCCTACAAGAAAATCCTGGAGAGGGGTGCGGCGCCTGCGCCTGACAGGGAGGCCGGCCGCGTATGGGCCCAGCCGGACTTAAGTCCAGTTACATATTTACATATTTTAACAGATACTACACACACCGAAAACTAAAAGAGTCCACTTTACCGATTCATGGCATCATGACTAAAGGCTCCCAACTCCCGATATAACTGATCCAAAATTTTTGGTCCAATCATTATACCAAGATGCATGCCATTTAGAGCATCAACATTGTCTGCAAGGTGAAATTTTTAACTAATATTATCTACGAATTACTATGACATTGTGAATAAAGATTTTTCATTGTGAATCTAGTACACCAGTCTTATACTGTCAAGATTTGTACTTATTTATACATTGATGGGCAAAGTTAAGCAAATGACTGACAAAAATCCTGAAACAACATGTACTTTAAATTAGAAGGAGTAAGTCTTTGTTCAATATGCGATAAATCATGGTTGTTTCGATAAGTTTTCCCCACAATCTCTAACAAAGCTAGAGAAACCTCTATCAAGATCCAATAAGGCTCTGATGAGGTTAGGGTAGGGTTTAGAGTTGGTTCAATGTGGTACAGTTTTCATAGGAGAACAACGGACTTAGAGGAAGCCTGCAGCAAAAACCTGCTCAGTGGTGGACATCTTGCTTCTTACCGTTTACTTGTAAGCAGGGCTTGTCAGTTGGTTACTTTATGTGTGAGGCTTATTTGAATACTAGTTTGCTTACGTTTTGTATATAGAGAAAAAACATAGGAAGTGGGTATTAATGCGTTCTTTTCATAGGACATGCGGCATCATCCAAATATAGGTTTTTTGGGTCACGTCGGGTAATCTCCTTAATGTGTTAGATGCAACAAAAAATTGAAAGCTAAAAAACCATAGTTCTCAAATTAAGTTCTTGATACACCATTATATTTCTTATTTCTTTTTTTTGAAGCGATTATATTTCTTATTTCTTATGACAAGATTTTTGAAACAAGACCAAACTTGAATATACTTGTTATTTTTCGCTAAAAAAACTTTTTTGAGAAGCTGTAGCAAATGTTGTAGGTTTAAAATAAGATTGTTTTACCTTCAAAAAAATTGTTCAGAATTCAAAAAATGTTTTGGCTTTACGATAAAATTGTTCCAGGATCACGAGAAAAATATTCCAATATCACGAAAAAATATTCCAGCTACATGAGGAAAAATGCTCCAACATTTAGATAAATAAGAAAAGACCTATATTGAATCTAATTTGTTGTGTTAATCCTAAGCGACACAAAAGTTTAAATGAGAGGAGGAAGATCGAGGTAGCTACTAGTTAGGGAGCAGTAGCATATGCTGGAAAGCTAGCCAATAGAATGGTACAGACAATAGCTTGTGCTTCTCAGTCAGGATATATGCATCTTCTTTTTTTCAAGCTAGCTAGTTGAGCTTTCATTTCATAAGTGGAAACACTAATTTTTTCTCTTAGTTATTATCTAGATGATGAGCGAGCACTTTAACTATTATTACTTGATAAACAAATATCTGTGTCAACACTGTGGGTTTATCCAACCGCGGTTCACCTCTATCCTCTGATGGTGGATTGGTTTGGAGAACATTCTGTCACTTTTTTAACGACTTTCAATTTTAACCCGATTCACCGCCTTAGAGGATGAGCTTTCAAAGTGGGAGTGTTCCAACACGTCTATTTCCCCCCAACCGAAAAAAACACTATGTCTGAATCCAATGACAAGCTCTAGCCTATCCGACTCTAGACTCTAGAGGAACAATCGTGGATCCAACCGAGAATGCTCAAAATTGGCTAGCCTTTGATTGGCAAATGAGTTTGAGGTCATTAGGTGTCAACTAAAAGCATATTGCATCGGAAATTTGTCCTCACCATAGCAAATAGCGAAGAATAAATAGAATTTATTAAAAGTTAGGGGAGTATTCATATGCATGAGAACATTGTAATCGGGAAGATCATAGGCACATAACTAAAATAGGATTCATTTTGGTTAGAGGGCCAAAATCCACTATATGTTTGACACGGGTTTGCTATAATGCTGAAACCGTGGCGAACACATTTCCTATGCACGAGAACATTGTAACTGGTAAGATTACAGGCTCATAGCTAAAATTTTAGAAGAGATAATTCCCTATTTGACACCAGAAAAATTACTCGTTCCTTTTTTTACCCTCAAAATTTTTTCATTCCCTATTTGACACCGGGTATAACTTTGGTTCCTTATATGACATTCTGTTAGATTTTCCATCCGATCGCCGTTAAATGCCCTGTGAAAAGATGATTTTGCCCTTATGAAAGAATGTGGGCCCCACCACACCCACCCTTCTCGTTCCTCTCCTCCTCTTCTCTCCCACTGCCTACCACGCCGCTCCACGCCACGCCTCCCCCGCCGTGCGGGCTGGCCGCGCCATCCCGGTCGCTGTAAGTGGCCGCACCTCCCCCACCCCTCGACGTCGCCTCCAGGCCGGCCGCGCCCCTCCCCGGCGGTCTGTTCCAGCCGCGGTAGCCATCCCCACCCCTCCCCACGCGTGGGTGTGCGGGCTGCGGACGAGCCGGCGTCGGTGCCGGAGCGGCGAAGGCGGAGGGCGCGCGACGGGAAAGGAGTGGAGCACAACGAGCATGCCCGCGACGAGGAGGAGCGGCAGCCCTGCGTGGGCGCACGATGGCGGTGGCAGACCCGCACGGTGGAGTAGACGTGGGTGGAGCGGCGGCCCTGCGCGGGAGCATGATAGCACCACCACCTCCCCCGTCGACGCCGCAACCGCCGCCTCCGCCCCACCACCCACATCGCCCTCGTCCCCAACACCGCCCTCGATGCCTCCACCCGGCCAGCCAACAACGTTTCCTCCGTCCCGGCCGCCTCCCCGCGCCGCTTCGGCCAGCCTCCACTGCACCACCACCAGCACCCCGTCACCATCCCCACCACCGCCGCTCCCGCTTGGATTCCCGCCGCGCCCGTGGGCAGCCACGGTTCGCCGGCGGGAGATCGAGACACCGGAGAGGAGGGTGGGTGTAGTGGGGCCCACATTCTTTCATAGGGGCAACATCGTTTTTTCACTAAGGTATTTAACGGCGATTGGATGAAAAATCTAACAGAGTGTCATATAAGTAACCAAAGTTATACCCAATATCAAATAGGGAATGGAAACAAGGACAAAAAAGGAACGATTAACTTTTCTAGTGTCAATAGGGAATTGTCTCGTTTTGGAATGGCTCGTACTTTTTGAACTTATATGGGCCTTTTTTTTTCTATCTTTAGCGATGGGGGAATGTGCGCTAGTAGGGCTTAAATAGTTACAGGACCAATTTCACTTGGGCTTAAATCAGAATTAGGGCCCAAGTGAAAATTAGGATAATCGGGGCTTGCCACGTCGGACTCTGTTCCACACCCTTCGCTCGCTCCTTCTTCCCACCGCTTTGCTCTGTTTTGCCTTTGCTTTTGCTTGCTTCGCTTGCTCGCTTCCTGGCTTTTATTGTCACGCGCACCTCCCCAACCCAAAACCCTAGCCGCCGCCGCCGCTGCTTGCTGAGGACATGTCTCCACTGCTCGCGGACGCAAAAGTTGTGTGATACGCGTGGTACAAACCTTCTTCAGCACGTGCTGCTCTCTCCGCCGAGCCGGCATGGAGGAGAGGCCATAGATCGCCGGGGCTCGCCTCCGCCGCCGCCGGACGCGGCGGCGGAGAAGGATGAGGGCTCCCAGGGTCTGCAGCTCCCGGAGGACATCCGCTGGGAGCGGCTCGACAAGGCGCGCTTCTTCGTCCTGGGCGCCGGGCTCTTCTCCGCCGTCTCGGCCGCGCTCTACCCCGCCGTCGTCCTCAAGACGCGCCTCCAGGTCGCCCCAGTGGCGTCAGCGGGTGCGGCAGCGCTCCCTCCCTCCGCCATCGCCGCGGCCGCCGCCATTATGCGCCGGGAGGGGCCCCTCGCCTTCTACCGCGGCTTCGCCACCTCCCTCGCCGGCACCGTCCCGGCGCGCGCGCTCTACATGGGCGCGCTCGAGGCCACGCGCTCCGCCGTCGGTCCGGTCGCGCTCAACCTCGGCGCACCAGAGCCCGCTGCGTCGGCGGCTGCCGGCGCCGCCGCGGGCCTTGCCGCCGCGGTTGCCGCGCAGGTCGTGTGGACACCCGTCGACGTGATCAGCCAGCGCCTCATGGTTCAGGGCAACCCCTGCCCCGCCTCCCGCTACCGTGGCGGCGTCGACGCCTTCCGCAAGATTGTTGGTTCCGACGGCCTGCGCGGCCTGTACCGTGGCTTCGGCATGTCCATCCTAACATACGCCCCCTCCAATGCCGTGTGGTGGGCAACTTACTCACTGTCACAAAAGATAATTTGGAGTGGGATTGGCTGCTACTTGTGTGAGTATGGTGTTGGTGTTCAAGAAATTGATCTTGGCGATGGGGATTCTTCACTGCAGCCAGGTTGCAAGACCATTATGGTAGTGCAGGGAGTGAGTGCTGCAATGGCTGGCGGCGCGTCAGCGCTTGTGACCATGCCACTGGACACCATCAAGACCAGGATGCAGGTCATGGATGGGGAAGGTGAACCAATTACCGTGGGGAGGACGGTGCGGAGGCTCATCAAGGAAGGTGGGTGGGCTGCTTGTTACAGGGGGCTTGGCCCGAGGTGGGCATCTATGTCATTGTCCGCCACCACCATGATCACCACCTATGAGTTCCTCAAGCGGCTCTCAGACAAGGGCCAAGAGAGCGGCCTTGCATGACGTTCGATGACAAGTATAGACAGCAGTAATCAGGTGCTTTTGCTTTGTTTCTTTAGTTCATTTCCAACACTCGATATGTTATGTGTTGAAAATAACGGTGATCAAACGTTTGTACATATCTTCGTTTGTTCCTCTAATCAAGTTTCCAAATCAATGCAATTCACTTTGCTTATACATTATTGCCCCCTTGTTATGTTATTCTAGTTGCATTTCCTGGTATTGTTCAGCAAATTGGGGGTATGTCTGGATCTGATTCGTGCTTACTCGAAGCTTTGTTTGTGCTGAACCTTTAATGTCTTTAATACAGTTGTTGGCAATTGCTTTTAGACCGCTGTGGTCTGGCCACTAACAATATTGTCCATGTTCCATCTTAATAGGGCAATTTCGTGTTTATTTAATGTCATTGTGAAGATGGCACCAGGTAGTGAACAAGTAACAGATGTGATTATATGCATGGCATCAAAATTTGTATTTCTGATTCTAGTAATCTAGTACAATGGTATATGCTTTGGCTGTTTATATTGACATGCTTCAAACCA